>NC_050443.1:57794356-58121856 GCF_903995425.1 Onychomys torridus | reverse complement strand
CAGGTTGACTTGTTGGCATGAATGATTGTATTGATTATGGGAAGAATCACCTATTGTTGGTGGCATAATTCCTTAGGAAGGGGATTCTGAATCATGTAATGGTGGAGAAAATGAGAGGAGTACACACATGCACATGTTAATTTTCTCTGTGCTCTTGACTGTGGTTGTGTCTAGATGCTTTAGGATCTTGCTGCCTTGACTTCCTCATCAGGATTTATTATAACCTGGAACTGTGAGATAAAATAAACTTTTCCTCTGTAAGTTGCTTTTGTTATCACACAATGAAAAAAGAAACTATGACACTAACTACCCTGTTAATCTGGGGTAATATTGGCTAATGTCTATTGTCCTGGAGTTGTTAGTCATTATTTCCCCTACAGTGTCTTAGCTTGTAAATAAATTATATGGCCACCCAAGTTGTATGCTAAGTGATACACATGAATTATTGGCAACAAGTTTTATTAATGTTTTCACAAAGTCCTAAATGTGATATCATCTGACCAAATTTATCAGGGAGTGGTGAGAAATGAGAGATAAGAAAAATACTCAAAATTAAAATGTGTTGAAGCATCACTAGATAGGAAAAAGTTGATTATGAGAGTATCCATGTGCCTGTGGGCCCCAGGAAAGGCTAAAGAGAGAATATGGCCTTGAAGAAGGGCCACAGAGAATAAAACTGGATGCTATTTATAAAAGTCACAGGTCATATCCATGCCTGTCCTCCAGGGATGGACTTGGTTGGGATGGTAAGGGGATGAAGAAAAGACAGACAGATGAACACATGGAACTGTGGAATCAGGTGGCCTAGGATCTCTGCTGGAGAATTCACGGCATTAGGAAGCTCAGCATGTTTATTATATGGAGCTGAATGAAAGGCAGGTTTATTGCATACAGTCCGACAAGTAACCTTGATTATTATACACAGATAAAGCAGAAAGGGTTTATGATATACAGCTGGATCAAGGAAACTGGCTTAGCTAATCTTGGTAGGAACTGTCCCTTTAGAGGAGTGACATTTAGGCCATAAATATTCAGGGGGAGAAATACTGTCAACATTCCTACTTAGTCCCCTAAGGAAAGGCTTTACATTTTCCTTCTGACCTCCAACCCAGGTGAAAAGCTTTACTATTCCCCCATGGGTCTAAAGTTCTGGGATCCTTGACACAGCTGTGCCCATGTCAACAATATATATTCACTTAGGACTTCACTCAGTCAGAGATCCTTCTGCTTCCTACAGTCAAGTCTTCTTAGTTATCTCCAAAGCTTCTGGAGCCATCCTACCTTGGCTTGTGCACGATTTTTTTCTTTCCCATATTTACTACTTTGTTTGCAGTGTTCACACTCCTTGGGTGGTCTTTTGTACTTTTAAACACTTATCTGAAGGTTATTAATCCTCTGAGATCCATCAAGCTCTCAATCTGGCCCCGTAGCCCTTTGCAGGGAGCTTATTTACTGGAATACCTGTGCACTTTAGGGCCAATTAAACTGGCTTACGATTTACCAAATGGTGCATTCTTCTCAGTTTTCCTTCCATTGATAGCATTTGTCCTTGACTACAAGTCAACAAAATCTATCAAAAAGGTACATTGAGATCCCACAGAAGAATAGACTGCTGGCCGGGATCCACGGCATGAATGGGTCTGAGAGAAAGGGAAGGGATTGGGTTGTAGAACAAGGTATCAGCAACACATGAGAAGTTACTTCTGAGAGCATGACTATTCCCAAACCAGAGAAAAGGAAATGATCATTTACTGGTGAGCTTGTGACTAGGGCACATGTCTTCTCATAGGTTGTATGAAGAATGTAGACTTCTGAGATTACTGGGTGTGTAATAGTCCAGCATTATATACACTGTATGTGTTGAAAATATGAACTTCTTGATAGTGACATGAGAAGATGCTGGCTCTCTCCAGGCCCTGTTCCTGTGTACTCTTCCTGAAGTCTTGGAATGATGGATTCTATGCTATATACAGGTATAGTCATGGAAGGCACAGCAGGGAGATTACCCAGGTTACAGGTAAATTCTCAGAAGTGAGGATCATTTCTACAGTGCCAACTGACTTTTACTGGAGAAAGAGAAAATGTACAAAGGAAAACACCTCATTGATCCGGAAGAATTATTTCAAGGGTGCTATTCCTTATTTGGCCCTTGAGAATAGACTTTAGGAGGGGCTAAGGTACCAAATGATTTAGGCATCCTGATGTGAGCTGCAAGCTGGCAATTGGGAAGCATCTATCATGCTTTGTTGTTTCCCTCTCCCTTTGCTCTGTTCTTTCTTTCCTCTTACCTATCACTTCAAGGTTAAATGGAAATCCTTGGAAAATCTTATAATGCTGCTTAATGGTTCATATCATTTAGTCTGTATACCCTAAATCTAGTGAATGGGAGTATTCAATTACTAGTTTCTAATTGAAAGACTGGGAATTTTTGTGGATAATGGACATTTGCTTTATCTGAGTCATTCTTGAAGCAAAACACCAGACATTAGCAATGCCCATGGCTCCTTGGTTATTTATTTTGGAAATAAGCTTTCAGATTTCATATTTGAGAAAGTTTTTGTCTAATATAGCCTGTGCTATTTATGGTGCGCTTTACCCTGCATAACTTAGCATAACAGTTTCCTCTATGTCCTTCTATGGGAATCATAGAGACAAAAATATACACATACTTTTAATATCCTTCAGTGCTCAAAGAGTTTCACGTATCTTTCACTGTGTGTTTTGCTGTTTTTTTTTAAATTTATTTTTACTGAAGTTTAAGTAATAGTGAATACCATCAGAGAACTGAATGAAACAACACAGAAGAAAATAATCTAGGTTATGGAACCCAATAGTGGAATCATGAAGCAGTTTGAACACAGCATGGCTAGCCTAGGCAGTGCACAGAATCCAGCAGCAAACACAGATTCTCTGTAAATCACCAAGGGGGTCAGCCAAGATGCTAGGAGAAGAGAGATTACTTTGTGAAAAGACCAAGGCATGTGCTGTGTTGGCATGGGTGTTTTCTTTTCTCTTTACTGTACTCTGAGAATTGGGGTAGTGGCAGATCTTGGGGATTCAGCTCAGTTCTACCTACTTTGCCAAGCAGTCACATCATTTCCGCCTGCTGCTTTTGGCAGGGATTTCTCCAGAGACACCTGTCTGCCTGCTTCTCTCAGCTCATCTTCTCAGCACATCCCCAGGTCAGATATGATCTTAGAGAGAGTACGGGTATAACCAAAACCTGCCCATCAACATTTCTTTCCAGACTTTTCAACGTGTGAACTCAGCACCAGGTGTTGCCAAAGCTTGAACAACTTTTTCCACTGAAGAAAAAGCTTCTTCATGGATAAACCCTGGCTCAGAGGACCTTGTGGACATGAATGTTTATTCTGTCAGTTTTAGGGGAGTTTGATGCCTCTGGGCTAGTTTCCTAGCAGATGTTCTGAAACATTAAAAGGTTAGCTTAAGAGCAGCCTAACCAGGAAGTCATGCTATCCCTGCTCCCAGTGCCCAACAATAAATGGAGAATGAAGAAGAAAAACAAACCTCTTTTTTTTTTCTTTTTTTTCCCCCCTGGGCCTTTAGGAAACCATCTGAGTAGTATTGTTTTTCTCAAAAAGGCTGACCTATGACCTTTTAATTATTCCTTTATCTAATCCTTGGAAAAGATAACTCCCGCAACTGGCCATGCTTTGCTTATTTCAATTAATTTGGATATGCTACTCCCATTTCCCAGAATGCTTTTCTTCTTCCTGTAGTTGACTTATTAAACAAATGCCCAATACATCTTTTTGTGCTCTGTTTATAATTTCCTCCTCTATGGAGCATCCATCACTTTCTTAAGTAGATGTAGGAGCTGCCTGTTCTGCTATTGTAGATTGCTTTCTTTATTACTCACCTTTAGTACTTCATCAAATAGTTTTTTTAAATGATTGCATGCTGGAAACCCTACTAGGACATGGAGCAACAAAAATGAAATGAGAGATAGGTTACCTGGTTATGTAAGTAAGGCTGGGTACTCACACACATTTGTTCTATGCATAATAGGAGAGTGGTTCCTGGAGTCATGCTAGCTGGAATCACATATTGGTCATACAACTAGTTGGCTGCATGAATAGTAGCACTCTTGACGCTGTGGTGCCATGTGCCATGTTCTCCTTTTGTATAAAATGGGTGCATTGGCAGCATTCCCAGAGTTGCCATGAGGAGAAAACAAACTGATGATCACAAAGTACTTAGAAAAATCCCTAAAATGCAGTAAGCATTTTAAAACACAACTTACTATTTCACTAGCCTCTCTTGCCCCCAAGATAGGCCCTTTATTTTATTTCTGTATATTCCAAAGATTTGATGTAGTGCACAGCACACTATAAATACTTAACAAATCTTTGTTGAACGGAGGAAACATTTAAAACAAAATCATTTTAAAAAGAAAAGGTGCTAATCATGCATCCCTTTTAACACAAGGAATGTATTATTTGCTCCCATAAGATAGATATTCAGCTTCCACAGCCACACAGGAAACTGTACTAAGCCTGGAGAATTTTCCATCCACACTGGGGCCTCTATTGATTTTACCTACTGAAATATTTGGTTCCTTCATAAAATGAAAAATTATTCACAAACAAAGCAGGAAAAAAGTCTTTAAATGCTTATATCTGCAATTCACATGTGATTTAACATTTTTCGTTCTAGATAGGAATGAAAAATGTCTCTGTGTTTGGGATAGGAGTAAAAAATGGCTCTGGATCAATTGGTTATTTGGTGTAGAGTCATTTCAGAAGATGTATGGGCAACAAAACATAATTTTGCAAACTGATTTTTGCTTGGAAACAGCAGATCAGATCTTCTCCCAGTTCAGCCAGAGTCAGAATTTTGTGTATGGGGGTTTGTTGTGATGGAATTTGCCAGCTAACTGGGTCAAGCTTATTTTGTGTGTACATGTGTGAGCCATCTTTCTATTCTGCTTAATGGTGCCTTGAGTAAACTAAGTAAAATCCTACTTTGGGGGAATAGGCATGAGGCATCATGCCATGCAGGAAGTAAAAGGCAAGGGTATGTATATATATATATACATATCTCACCCTTTATTCTTCTCAAGATCAGAATTGAGGAGTACTGACCTACACTTTTCTAAGCCATAAAAACAATAATGGATTCTTGTCCAAGACATAGCTTATCTTCAGGCATAACACAGGCATATTGTTTCTCCTTCCCTTTATGAAGCATCCAAACACATTGGCAGATGTATACCCACAAGACCCTCTAAGTATTAGGTATTGGTCTACATAACAGAGTCCCAAAGTAGCACTAATTATGGCCTCTGTAGTTGATGCATTAATGCTTAATATTCCAAGGAATATCATACCTCACTCATATGTTTTGAGGATGGCCATCCAGATAGTTTATTCAGAGATACAATGCCATCCCTCATATCCTATAAATACTTCACAGTTTCCATTCTATCCATTGGGAAACCAGAAAAAAAGAAAAAATGAGACAATTTACTTCCCTCCTGCAGAAATGTTCAATTCCCAATACTCTGTGCCTGCAAATGTGGCCTTTTTTGGAAGTAGTGCTATTGCAGATATATTAAGATGTGAAGTCATACTTGATTATTGTACGCCCTAAATCCAGTGACTGGCATCCTTATGAGGATAATGAAGAGGAGACACAGGGAACATGTAGGGAAGATTCAATGATATCAGAATAAAGCACCCAGATGTCAAGGAATAATATAGACCACTTGAAGACAAAAGATTTTAAAAGTAGGAGGATGGAGAGTCTTCTCCAGAACTTCAGAACAAATGCATGTTGTTTTACTTCTTAGTTTGCGGTAATCTTTAGTGGAAACTCTAGGAAAGTAACACTCCCACCCCACCCCCACACACTCACCTTTTACAGTCACCCCCACAGAGGGGTAGGGTGCTGTTCTTATCATCAGTTCTTTCAGATGTTCAAGATGCTGTGTAACGGTCTCCTGATACATTTCTGTAAGATGTCTACAGCTATGTTCCATTTGTGCTTCTCTACATAATGTGTATTTTCTCTAGATGCTTTTAAGATTTTCTTTTTATTGTTGGTGTTAAGTGATTTGATTATGATGTGCCTTGGGGTGATTTTCTTTATTTTTATTGTGTTTTGGGTTCATTGAGCTTCTTGGATGCATTTATTGTTTTCACCAAATTTGGCTAGTTGAAGTTGTTCCATGGTTTGAGGATGCTGTTTATTTTTATATTCAGCCTTGCTTTTTCTTTTCTGTACTTCATTTTGAATAGTTTTGATTATGATGCCTTCAATTTCATTAAATGTTTTCTTCTGAGAGGCCATTTAGTCTGCTATTGATCCTATTCAGTAGATGCTTCATCTCAGACATTGTACTTTTCATCTGGAGAAGTTCAGTTTTAGCACTGTAACACTTTGTCTCTTCTACTTGACTTGTTCATTCTTTCCTCTGGCTTCTTGAACATGTGAGACAGTCATTGTGTTTGTTCTAAAGTCCTTGACTGCTAGCTCTATATCTTGCCATATCTCTGTAATTTCTGTTGATTATATTTTGAGGTACACCTTATTATGTATTGCATTTTCCTGCATTTGTCATATTAGATTATTTCTGGTGAATTCTATACCTTATTGGATGCTAGATGTGGTGAAGTTACTTAGAAGCACCCCTAGACTTTCATACCATTCTTTAGTTTTTATTTTTGTTTTTGCTTTTTTTGAGACAGGATTTCTCTGTGTAGCTTCGATGCCTGTCCTGGATCTCACTCTGTAGACCAGGCTGACCTTGAACTCACAGAGATCCACCTGGGTCTGCCTCCCGAGTGCTGGGATTAAAGGCATGTGCTACCACCGTCCAGTCATGCCATTCTTTTAAACTTTGCTGAATAAGACCAAAGCTGTACTTAGTTCAGGGATAATTTTACCTCATCATTTAAAAAAAAAGTATTTCTTTGTATTCTAATGCCCTTGCACCAAGGATTTTTCTCTTTTACTCTTGGGAACAGGCACTATTTCTGATCTTCGGTGTTTTAGAGGCTCACATTCTCTCAGTGCTTTCAAGTGATCCATTCTGTCTGGAGCCGTTGGTTGTACAGGAATGCCTTGATGACTGTTCAACTGGACAGTTAGTAGGATCTTTCTGTCTCTGTCTGCAGATTTCTCTCAGGCAGCTTTCTCTTCCAGCATTCTCCCTGAATTCTCTGGGCTCTTCAGCTTTTGCAGATACATAGCCGTGTCTCAACAAAGAGAAAAGACAGGAAATTTCTTTCACATGGTAACCCTGTGCATTTGCTGTTCATCTCTTAGGGATTACTGGTCCCCCTCACTGATGTCAATGGCTTCAATGACATCAGTTCATGGCTTTTATTGGGCTCTAAATGTTTTTGGAGGAGAGGCTAATTTGTTTGTTTCTTTTTCCATTTTGAGTATAAATTTGAGGTAAACTGAGTGGTAAGGGCCTTCTTTACACCAAAAAGCATGTTTGTTTGTTTTTTAAATCTCCCCTCCTAAAGACTCAGAAAAGCTATAGGGACGCTTTGACCCATAGAACAGTAGTTGTAGCATTATGTTAGTTTCTGGGTTCAGATTTTAAGAGATGGAGAGCTTCCATTTCCTGCCTCTTAGAACATTTTTTCTTGGACCCTTACCATTATGGCAGCACTAGGAGGCTCATCACCCCATATAGAGTCGTACAAGAGAAAAACGGAGACTCCCACTGACAGCTCGGCTAAATTCTAGTTGACAAGCAGTACCAACTTATCAACTATGCGAATGAGTGATCCTGGAAGTGGATCATCCAGCCCCAGTCAAGCTGTCTCAGCAGATGCTACATGGAAAAGAGACAAGCTGTCCCTTTAAAATCCTGAGCAAATTACAGACACACGAGCAGAGTAAAGGACTGTTGCTGCTTTAACTTGTTAAATTTGGGGGTAGTTACACAGCAATAGATACCTGGAACATTCGCTCTTAACAGGCAGGAAACTATTGTTTGCTGCTCTAATTGAAAGGAGGCTGGGAAATGCAGTCTAACGATGCTTGCAAAGAAGAAAACAGAGATCTTCTGATCATATACTTACCTTTTCACAATTACAGAGCATTTGTGTCTGTACTGAATGGTCCAAGAAACTAAGATTTGCATAGACTGAATAATGTGCCAAAGGTCATGGAAAATTTTACAAGTGTCTACATCTTTTTTTTTTTTTTTCAGAGTTTAGGATCAAACCCAGGGCCTTGCGCTTGCTAGGCAAGCACTCTACCACAGAGCTAAATCCCCAACCCAAATGTCTACATCTTGACTCTAGGTTTTTAGCTTCTTCACCAATGCCCCCTGACACACCCCCACTCCCCGCTTTTTTGAAGGTTCCATTTATTCATCTGAGTAGCGAGTAGCAATGGTGCTGCCCCATTTCATAGTCTTCTTTATACTTTAATACACTATTTTACTGTATCCTCTTCTGTCCATGGTTGGAGCTGATGTAAAAGAATGAGAAATAAAGTGCAAGAGACTCTGCAATATGGGATACATGGGGTTCTGAGAGTCATAGAAAACAAGTTCCAAAAGAAGACTAGACATATCTCAAGTTGTGACCACAGATGCAGATTTCCAGTCTCAATAGGCAGGAGGTAATTAATACTTGTGCTGGTTCTGAGTGGGCTTTGGAGTGGTCTCAGAAGTATCACCCACTGCAATCGATGTTGATCAACCAGAAAACACATGGCTCTGGATCTGGCAAACTTGGGCGTGGGAGTGTAACTATCATTTGCTGAATTGCCAAGGATCTTACCTGAGATGGAAGAGATTTTTTAAAGGAGACTTTCATGCTACCTCACAGTGCTGTTGATTGTGTGTTGTTAGATTTAGGTGTCAACTTAGCAAGGCTCTTGGTCCCAAATGTAATCCAAATATTTTTGGGAAGCTGTTATATAGAAGTTAAGAACACTCAGTTGTCTTTGTGGAATAGAAATTATCCTCAGTGATATGTGTAGCCAGATCCAATCAGTGGCAATGTCTTACAAACTAAACGAATTCCTCTGATGAATGAATGAGAAACTTTGCAGCATCAGCTCATTCCTTTCAATTCCCAGTGTGCCAGGATATCCTATGAATTTCAGATTTACAAGTTTCTGCAACTGTATGACCTGGTTTCTTGTAATATCTACACATCTGTCTACCTCCCACTGGCCCTGCTTCTCTATAGAATCCTGTCTGACACACTCCATGGCAGGCACATGGGGCATGTACAAATTACCATTCCAATAACACACTTGAGTTCTTTGCTAAACCATCAGGGAATGGAACCACCACCATTCACGATTCAGGTACAGTTATTCAGAGAGGACTAAATGCTGTCACTAACTTGACCTGATCTTGGTAGCATCAATTACACCCTTGAAAGAAAAGAACATATTTTCCCACACTCTAATCCCCATTGCTCAGCAAATCAATGCATGCTCACCTTGGAAAGCTGATTGATTGCCCTAGGAACACAGGAGCTTCCCAGGTGGCAGAGTGGCCTTCCCTTCCAAATACTTACCCTTAAACCCAGGCTCAAGTGCTGTGGGACCAGAGCTACTTTAAGGAATGGCTCTGACAGGCAATTATCTGCACTGCACACGAAGGCTCAGCAACGATCACCAGAAGGCAGCGATTTAAACTCTATGCACACACCAATGGCCTGTGAATTAACTGCCATGTCTGTGTTAAAAGGAGAAAAGAGGTAGGAAAGGAAAGATCTACAGCCAATGTCATTGTGGGTGGCTCAATGAAGACATCTGCTCCATGCCCAGTGGCAGTCAGAGCTGCAGATAAGACTTGTGACTGTGAAGGGGATGGAGAATGAGATGTGGAAATATTACTATGCCCTTCTATAAATCAGTGGTACATTCTCACTTTGAATACAGCAGCCAGGGCAGGCTGTCTTATCTCCATGAGAATATGAATGAAAGGGTGAAATGCCAGTGAGGGGCAGCAGAACTGATTAGAGGCATTGGGGATGAGGTAGGCACAGGAGGTAAGAAGGTAGGTTTGGCTGACAAGGCGAATGTGGATGATTACAGATTTGTATTATGGAGTCTCCTGGAGTGAGTGGTGAGAGACCAGGTCGAGGTAAATGAATTGATGGGGCTCCCCAAAGGCCAAGTGGGTGTTCTTATTTGTCCTCCTTCATGAAATTAAATGGCAACACATTTGAAATGGATGAAAAGATGTCTCCCTGACTACCTTAGGTGCCTAGTTTTTCATGCCTCATGTGGGAGGCTGTCTAGCATACTGAGGAGCCATCTGGGGATTTAGGCTGTGGCTGAAGAAGCACTGCTCATCATTAGGTGGGACTGTCTGGTCTGATGACTTCTTCTCCCTCCTCTCCCCTCCCCCAGCTTCTGCATCTTTAGCTTGCAGGAGTGGAATACCCCTGGAGACTTCTACGTCCTTTTAGCTCTGAGGGTCTTTCGGGTCTTTGCATTCTTCTGTTGTGAGTTCAAAGAAGCCCAGGAAGGATGCCCTGTTTGATTTCCTTCTCTCATCTGCTCCCCCTACTGGGGAAGGAGAATAGACAACTGGGGACCTGGATGACAGAAGTACTGGACTTCTGGGGTCTTCACAGTATTCCTCTGGAGGTGCTTCGAGTGCTGGCGGGGCTGAACTCTTTAAAGGGGTGAATTAAAGGGTCTTCTAGCTAAGTTAGTATCTTTTCATCAATCCTAAAGAAAACCCTAGCTGATAGCTCGTAGCTTGAAATAATTATCATGATTGTTATCATCATCATCATCATCATCATCATCATCATCATCATTGTCGTCGTCATTATTGCATTGTGTGTGTGAAAGTGTACCACAGCATGCTTGTGGTGGTTAGAGGACAACATTGTGGAGTCAGTTCCCTCCTTTTACCTCCCCTTTTGTGTGGGTTAAGGGGAATCAAACTCAGGTTGCCAGGCTTGTATTGGAAGCCCCTCTACACACTGAGCCATCTTGTCTGCCCACTTCTTAACTTTTTGATTTAACTAAATTATCAAATATTTATGTTTCCCCAGAACCTGAGCTCCTTTCCCTTTAAGGTGTGCATGTGGGGTGGTATGTGTGTGTGTGTGTGTGTGTGTGTGTGTGTGTGTGTGTGTGTGTGTAACAGGTTCTTCACCTTTTAAATTCGCACTGAACACTTAGCCACACAGGCAGTATGTAGTAAGTGAGAGGCAGAGTTAGAGCTATTATTGAAAAGATTGAGAAAAACCGATAAGCAATTTGACAAACCAAACTAGTAATTAGTGAGCAATTCAGAATCCAGATGCCAATCTAGCATCATAAGGAACATGTGCTTTTCCCGCTAGACCACAGTGATTTCATTTGAGAGCAGGAGCTGATCACAGTCTGGGATAGGCTTTGATAAAGACCATGTGTTTGGTTTGAGGCTGCTAAGAAGCATCAAGAGGGGTCAAAGGGAAACCTTAGCTAGGATGGACTAGGTCGGCCCTGGGACACTTTGGAGAGGATGAATCATCTGTCATATTGAGATGGAAGATGGAAGTGGAGACCAGAGGGACATTCATATCAGGAGACCATGGCAAAATAAAACTATGAGAAAATATATGGTGTTTGTCTATCAGTGTCTGACTTATTTCACTCAACACAAGGTCTCTAGTGTGTGATTCATTTTGTGGCAAGCATGAGGACATTATTCGGTTTATCACTGTGTATATAAACCATGCCCCCCCCTAAATATGGACAGTTAAAACACTTTCTTTTACGCAACTCTGAAGAGCAGCACACACCCTGGAAACATACCTGCCCTTTGGAGTCCAGCAATCCACTAGGGCAGTGGGGATGATGACGAAGGCTCAAGCTGAACTTTGTCTTAGGGAAAACACAGAGTCACTCAACACGTGTTGGCTTGAGGAGGATAGTACTTTCTTTACAAGCGTGTCTGTGAAGCAGCTGATATGGAGGTGAAGAGAGTGAGGACAAAGCTGCCTGAGAATCTGGTCAGCCACTGTCCAAGTGTGGAGTTCTGAGGAGCAGGAGAAGGGTGGTGGAATGTGGATCAAGGTAGGAGGCATGGAGTGTGGACATAAGGAGAGATCAAGCAAAGGACTTGCTGTGTGCTGCCGGGCCCTCATGTGGTCACCTGTTGCATCAGTCATATGAGGTGCCATCAGGTTCAGGAGGAGACACACCTGAACATGAATATTGACCCAATTACTTAATGCTTGAGGAACTGGGCTGACTAGTACCTCAAATGTCAGTACTTTTATTTATTGAATGGTGTAAGTCTATTCATCACATAAAATTGAGGGTTAAAATATGTGTGAAAAGCATAAAAGAACAGGAGGCAGCATTGTGGAAAGTCTGTATAAAAGGGATGGTTTTCTTATTGTTTAATTAATTAAATAATTAATTAATCTAGCTGTGCTTTTGAGATAAAGGCTCCTTATGTAGTTCAGGGTTTGAACTTGTAGACAATCCTCTTGCTTTAGTTCCCAAGTGCTGGGATTACAGGTGTGTGCTACCACTCCAGGCTTATCATCTTTAATTTTTATGGAATTTCTTGAAAGACTATAAGTCTTGGATATGAAGGAGTGGCTGAAGAGGAAAGGGTTAAAGGTGACTTCAGAGTTAAGAGTGTCAGATCCTGAGGTGTTCTCAGTACCAATACAAACAGAGATAATGGTTCTGGGTTCCAAGGAGCTCATGATACGCTTGCTTTGATTTGGCCCAACATTGAAGCAGGAAAATTAGACAGGCCAGTAGAAGTGTAAGGCTAGATTTCCAGCCAGCTGTCATTGTTCTAAGGGAAGATTGAACATTTTATCAAACATCTAAACATCTTGCCTATATGACTACAAACAAACAGATTTTTGGAGCCCTTTTGATGTGGATTTAAATGTCAACTTTTTATCTCAATATTTGGTTTGGGTTTACATGTAGACAAAGACCTCTTTTTTATTTCAAGATTGTGAATCTGAATTTTTGCTTTCTTTATTTTCCAAGATTCTCATGGTCCAAATCACCTACCTTCCTTCCTTCTTTGCGTGTTTCCTTCTCCCTCCCTCCCTCCCTCCCTCCCTCTTCCCCTTTTCTCTCCCCCTCTTTCTTTTTCCCCTCTAGCCCCTCCCTTGAACAGAAAGTAGGAACTCAATCAGAAAGTTTATCTGCTTTTAGGTGTTAGCTCTCCATTTGTTTTATTATCCACACCTCGACAGATCTTATTCCATTAAGTGTTTGGAACTGCAGTATAATTTTGGTGATTAACTTTAAATTGAGGATAATACACGGATAAGCATTAACATAATGTCAAAACATTTTCTTACAATTCTCTTTTAACCTTCTTTAAATCACTCTTTCCCTGTGGACCTTTATTAATATAGAATGGACAGCATGCCAGTGCTTAAAGCTACAGGGAGAAGTGGTAAGCAGCAATGGTTATCAGAGTGATAAAGGCTAGGCAAAGACAGTGACTCGGGCCTGTGTCTCACATTTCTCTGTCAGCAGCAGCAGCTAGATGAGTGCTGGAAGCCACTCCTGGGATGTTTGGGTTAGAGCATGACTGGTAGGAGTTTTGTTCCCATTGTCACATCTGTTACCATTACCCAAATGGAACATGCATTCTGGTGAAAAATCAAAACAGCTTGGCAGGCCAAAAATAGGAGCCCAGCTCCACATGGAGAGTCTCAGGAACTAGACAGTGCCTTCGACAAGCAGAAGTGGAAATAATACCATATAAAGCGAGAGAGTCTGAAGAGTTTTCAAAACATTTTCACTCGTAGTATCTGCTTTGAGAATCCCAGCCACTTTGTGGAAGTGGGTGAGGTCATTGTGAATCAGCCTCATTTTGTGGAGGCACAGGCATTTTAAGGGTTTTGCCTCAAATTATGGAAAGGTAGAGAGATGGTTTTACTTTGGAGTAAAGTAGGAGTGAGTCCAAGGGTGGTCTGTTTCTATCATTTACTAGCTCCAAGTTTGCAAGTACCTGGCTCCCCAATAGCTCAGGTTTTCTCAAGAAGAGGTTTTTCAAAGAAAATTATTAGTTTGGAAAGTTCTAGGTTTTAAAGAGACTCTCAGAATATAGAAGAGAAGTTTTCAACAAACAAAATAAAACAAAACAAAAACCAGACCATAAGATAAAAGTGTAGCCTGAGCTTCCCCAAGCTCATGGCAGCCAGCATCCAGATACTCTGAGCTCTCAGGGACCTTGTGAACAGTTGGGTATGAGAGAAAGGAGGATGCTAAGATATCTCTCCTATGTTAATGTCCTCAGTGATCTTCCTGGCAGTGCATCCAGCTTCCAGCGAACAGGCCTCCTTGGTGCAGCTACTGCCAGACTCTATGTTTTGAAGCACTACCTTGGTCCCTGTAGCATGGGGATGACAATGGTTTCTTGACATGGCTAAGCTCCAAGGAGCATCAGTCTTTGGCTGGCAGCTCTTCATCACATGCATTTATAGTCAGTGGCTTAATGCAAAGAGTCAGAACAGCTTATCTCCTTCAGGTTAGGGCCAGACTGCTAACACCCTCTTCGTGTCTAAAGCCCATTTCCTACAAACATTTACCCATGTTTATTAAATATCATGGAGCATATTGCTGTGACTAAGTGAAACTAGTCACTTATTTAGCTGTTCACCCAGGGGGATTACAAAACTTAAGTGATATAATAGTAACAAAAGCAAACATTTAGTTCTGCTGGTTGAGTCTCCCTAACTAATGTTCTATAGGTCACTAGCAGTTTTGCTGTTGTAGTGGATATTCCTCAAAAGTAGAGGTGATAAATGACACTATTCTCATTAAGTCCTTTTGACCACAACATTTTTTGTTTTATTGAGCAGCATATGCACAATTCCCTAAAAGGAAGTGTAATATCCATTAAAGTAAGATCACCCTTTGGGATGGGACAGATTTGAGCTTTAATTACCTCTAATAGCTGCATGATCTGTGCCAAGTTTTAACTGTCCTTGAATGTGGCTCTTTGCCTCCCCTTCCTCCCCCAGTCTATTAAATAAAATTTCTACAGTGTGAGGTAATATAGCATTGTAGAAGAAGTCCTTAACATCTTATCGGACATTTATTAAACAAGCAATAGTTGTTTATCTGCTTGTTTATTAGTTGTGTCCATATTCATGTATTGCTTGAATGTGCATGCTTGTGGAGGACAGTTAAGCCTTGGTGTCCTTTTTCAGGTACTTTCTACCTGGTTTCTTAAGACAGGATCTTTTCTTTCACTGATTAGGCTAGGCTGGTTGTCCAGTGGGCTCTAGAGATCACCTCTGTATTTCCCTTCCCAGCACTGAAATAAAAACCACACTGCCATGTCCTTGTTTTTCACATGGGTTCTAGGGATCACACTCAAGACCCTGTGCTAGAGTGGCAAGCACATTACTGACTCTAGCTAATTCCCCAGTCCAACAAACAGTAGTAAGATAATCATTTTTAATATGAAACAATGAAGCCCAATTAAAGTTTATGAAGGCTTTGGGAAATAGGTAGAGACAGCAATGTGAACATTGCACTTGCATTGGGGCAGGGGAGTGGGTATGATAGAGTTCTTGAAGGGCTTCGGCAATGCTACAATCGACAATAGTCCTTGCTGGTGCTCACAGCATGGGCCCTGACCCTTCTTTGTCCACTCTCACTTCTGCCTGTGGCGTTAACTCTCACTTTAGCTCATATTCCACATTCCATTGCACTCTGGCAAGAGTGCAGACCCTGTTCCTAGCATCAAGCCTTCCCTTTGTCATGTTCTGTAGGGTGGGAATGGACCAGGAGCCTCAATTTGAGACAGGTGCTCAGAACTGGTTTTTCGGACCCAGATTTTCCTAAGATGGGTCCACAGATCTGTTCTGGCTCAAGAGGAAAACTTGAAACAGGGTGAGAAAGAGGTTCCAACAACTCTTTTAAGTTAAAGCCATGTAAATCTCTAGCCATATCTGAGGTGCTCTATTCTAAGTTAGGAAGTGGAAAAAATCTTTTTCAGTCCTAATTTGAACCCTTGACTCTGTTTCGTGTTACTTTCAAATGTTAAATCGAGAACAGATAAGATCAACAGGTTGCTAGCATCAATACTTTTCAAATGGTATTTTTTTTCTAAAACCAAGACCCCTAGTTTGCAAACATTTTCAACATGGGTAGTAGCTGGTCATTACAGCAATGGTTGCTCACATCTCTAAAACTTGATTCTGAGTCAGATTAGGGTTTATCTTCTCTATTCTACACAATTCCAGGCCTCTGTTTAAGATACTTTCTACCAGTATCATCCATTGAAACCTGCTAAAGTTTAGCCTCATCCCTCTGAGGCTCCACACCCTTGATGGCACCAATTTCTGCCCCATGACACAACTGCACCTTGTTCATTTCCAATCTCAGGACACTGACTAGATATCTAAGATTCTGGGTGTTGTCTCTGGGTTCTGTGGGCTTTGAACCATGAGTAGCCACTTTTCATTTATAGAGCACAATATTGACCTCTAGTTAGAATTGTTATGGACAGTCTGCATGACCGATTGCTTCATTCCTCCATGAGAAAAGTTAATTCTGTTTATTTTTCCCTGAGGCATATTTATCCAGGCTTATCACTCACCTTTTATTTCCCTTAAGGAGAGGTTAGGCCAGTTAGAAAGCATAAGTCCTGGGGGAAATGATAAAACAAAACAGATATTTTACCGAGAATTCTTATGCACAGGGAAAGGGAATACCCAGGAATAGTTTAAAAAATATCTTTATAGTGTGATATTTCTTGCCACCTTGTTGGTAGGTGATATTTTTGTCTTCTGTTGATATTTCTTTTAAAAATATTTGAGAGTTTGTACATGTTTGAGAGATAATAGTGTGGAGACTGGGCTGCAGGCTGGGAGAGGCTGAGTTGGAGAACAAGCTCACTGTAAACTGTGGATGGCAATGGGAAGGATACAGATCCTACTAGACTACAAGGATAAATGCTTATATAATTTAGTGTTCACCATCGGTTTTCCAGAGTGTGATGGACTGCTGAGGTTGCAAGCAAGTTTCCTGACCACAAGGGTATCTTTTGTTCTACTTAAGGAAGGAGTCAAGAGAAAAAGCAACATGAAGCAGCTGAGGTAAAGCCGGAAGCTGAGAGCAGCTAGGGTCTAGCAAGTCGAAGAAATTGCTTAGCAAAGCACTTTAGTATCATACAGGGACCAATGAGAGCTAAGATGAAATACAGACAGATTGCTCTGCAGCATCCTGAGAGTGTCTCATGGCAGAAGTGTAGAGTTCTATAGTAGGACCTGAGCAGAAGTCATGGTGTATAGGATTTGTCCAGTCCAGGTGCCTATACTAGTATTTTCTTGGTCTCTGCATTAACTACTTTTCTTAGTTGTACAAGATACTTGACAAAGGCAGCTTACTGTAGGGAGGGCTGACTTGGGCTCACAGTTTGAGAATGTCATGGCGGGGGATGTGTGGTGGCAGAAGTATGATGTTAGTCACACTGCATCCAGCTTCAGGAAGCAGAGAGGTGAAGGCTGACGCTTTGCCTTCTTTCTCCACACTTTTTCACTTGGGACTCCAGCCCACAGAGTGGTGCCTCCCGCTGTTATGGTGGATATTCCCACCTCAGCAGACCTGGTCTAGACAATGCTATACAGATATGTTAGTAGGTTTGTCTTCAAGATGATTCTAGACTTTTGCCAAGTGAACAATCAGTATGGATCATTACTGCCTCTTTAAGGCTGATGAAAGGCAGGATGCAAAGCCAGGAAAGGCACAGGCCAGTTTGCTCATGCCTATTTCTGAAGAAGTGCCAAGAGGTCCTGGCACTGATAGGTTAGTGTCAAGGGCCTGTTCTTCCCTTCCTGTCTAGATACTGCAAGCAAGCATGGAATGACATTGGCAGAATTGTGGTTATGAAGAAAGCATAACAATAATACCATCAAAGTAATAAAGTGGAGAGAGCAATATCAGCCAATGGCCTGGAAATACAAAGAATTTAAGGAGCATCCAGGACCAATGAGGTGTAACTGCTCCAAGTGTTTTAAGTTGATGGAAGTCAGTCAGCCAACAGGGTGAGATGGGCCAGAATAGTACATGAAATTGGAGGCAGAGATGACTAAGAATAGAAAGCATGGCTATTTGGAAACCACAAAATTAAAAGTTGAAATAACAGCCTATCAAGTAGCGACTGTCTAGGTGTCACAGCTGAGTGTTCTGGATTGACAGCTGGCCAGACAGAGCAGCATTGCTGAGGTCAGAAGTGGGCCACCTTGAAAGTACATCCCTGTTGACTATGTGAAATAAATATTAGACAGGAGGCTGCCAGACAACTGGAAATCATACCTGAAGGTGAACAACAATAATCATACGCATTATTTATCAAGCACTTATTCACCGTGGGCCAAGCGTTTACTTTATGCTTGTATTAATCTCTGGTCAGCTATAGAAGGCTGCAATTTGAGCATCTCCTCAAGGAGGTTGGTTACTTTCCCATTAGCAGTGGCAGTGCTGTGTTTTGGATCCATATTTATTTGCCCTCAAATTCTAGGTTTGTGTCGTGGATCATTTCTACTAGTCATCCTGTTAGTACAAAGAACGTGATCAAATTTTCTTTCTAGAAAAGGTGGGATTGGAGGTGTTATTGTGACAGCGCAAGGTGTAACATGTATTTCATAGCTAAAATGATAACTATTAAGTCCTGGAGGTCCCTCAGTGCCTTCTGGTTATGACCTCTTCAGACTTATGAATCTGAAAATTAGACTCTTGAGTTGCCACACTGCCAGTGGAGAGAATAAAACATGGAGAGCCTCATATTATCACTGCATCGGGTCTTGAATTAATCTTACTACCTTAGGACTTTGATTCCCTCATGTCTGTAGTGGGTGTTACACAACCACCCATGTCCATTGAGCCACCTCTTGTCCTTCATGCTCATCTCCTGCACAAGAGAAGGGCATATATACCATGGCCCTCAATAGCTGCTTGATGACACAACTCAATCCTATTTCAAAATGGATAAAGTCATGCTGGGAGCTTTGTAGCCAGCATGATGGCATCCCTGAGCATGTTACTACTGTCCTGTAACTGTGGTTCCCTTATGATGCCCAGACTTCAGTGTCTGTCATGCTGCAGCAACTGCAGGATGCTGTAGAAACACATCAGCCTGGTCCTGAAAATGCCTCTGTTATATATTTTCTGTAAAACAATGTGGTAATAAGTGAGTCTCATTCCTCATCTGTGAAACAGTGATAAAACAGCATAACTCACCTACCAGATTTCACTGAGGAACTGCTAGGCACTAGGAGCTGTCTTTTGTATATCTCCACATGTCATCTCATCTTTTCTGACCCCAAATTCTCTCTCTTTTACATTTTATTCTCTGAAAAGGATTCTTCTCGTGTGTGTGTGTGTGTGTGTGTGTGTGTGTGTGTGTGTGTGTACACTTGTGGGTACAGGTATGTAGGGAGTTCAGAGAACAAATCACAATGCATGTTCTTAGGTGATTTCCATCTTCTGTTTGAACCAGTGTTTCTTTTTAGCTTGGAACTTTGCTACATATGCTATGCTAGCTAGCTAAACCATTATGGATCCACCCATCTTTACCTGCCATCTCTCATCTCTGGCATTAATTGATGAATGGCATGAACTACTACTGCACTTGGCTTTTCATGTGGGTTCTAGTGATCTCAATCTGGGTTTCACACAAGGGAGGCAAGTGTATTACTGACTAAGCCATCTTCACAGCCCAATGTCTAAACTTTTTATTTTATTTTGAAATTAATTTATATTTCTTCTCTCATATATTACATCCTGACCAGAGTTTCCCCTCCCTCCTCTCCTCCCAGGCTCTCCCTGACCTCCCCTCTCCTCTAGATCCACTTCTCCTGTTTCCCTTCAGAAAGGAGCAGGTCTCTCAGGGAAGCCAACCAAGCATGGCATAACAAGTTACAACATGACTAGGTACATGCTTCCTAAGACTTTGTTATCTGCAGAGCCCATGGTTGAGGTCTGCACAATTGTGTTCTAAAAATGCATGATGATTTAAGTAAGCTTATGATTTTTATCGAGTGCATTCATAGCTAGCTTTGACTATATACTGCCCACAGGCAAACACACTCAGATGTTTTTCCTGATCAAAACTGAAATTTACCATGGGTATTCTACCTTCAATTGAATACCATTTTTTCCCTTTGAAAGATTACCTAAAGAATTTCAGTTGTCTTCTCTAGTCATTCCCTTCCCAGTCCCAGACTGCCAGCACCCTTTTCATGCCATATTGCTGAGGTGCCAAGGAACCTGCAAGTGGTTTTACATGGGTTTGAGTTCTAGAGCAAGATGATCACCTTCACCACTAAATAGAAAAGAGGGAGCTGATGACCCAGAGATCAGTGTGCATGGAAGGGCGATGAATCTAGGAGGAGTTGAGGGAGGGGGCCAATATGATCAAAATACCTGGAATGGAATTCTCTAAGAACTTGTACCAAAGAGAGAACAAAGGGTGAATTGTAGGCTTGTAGTCACCATGGCTGTGCATGTGGAAGGAGACTTGTAGCTGGTCACCTCAGTGAGAATATAGAGGTAAAGGAGCCTACAGCATGGTCACAAGCCCATTATAAGCATGCTTGCTTTATTGTTTCATGTCTGTGACCACAGAAAACTCTCCAAAATATGCACTGCTGCTCCCCAGAGTGGAGCAACATCAGGAAAACCATACCATACAGTAGCTGCGGCTGTGTACCTCCTTTGTACTGGCAAATTATACTAGCTACTTAGGTGTAAGATAAATAAGAAATCGCCTCACCTTTCCATGGTTTATATACCACTGCAGGGGTCAGAAAACCTTTTCTCCTAATATCTACAGAACTAGTACTTCTCCTCTGTTGCATCTTGTCAATTTTACAGCCTTAGAGTATACACAAATGCAGGAACACAGCTATGTTCATAGGTGTGTAAACAGACAAGAGCCAAAATGGCTTATAGCCTGCTGACTGTTCAAGAGGGAGAAATGAGTATTTAAATAGATCATAACAGGATGTGTGCAATGATTTAGGGACACAAGCGATGCAGAGGAGGATGCTACAGAAGGAAGTCTCAACTCCTGTGCATCAGTGTTGAGAGCAAATGACTCTTGGTTGTGAAAGATTGCCCTGTGTACTAGAAGGTGTTCAACAACCTTTGCTGACTAGATGCTCATAGTGAGCCTCAAACCAAGGTTGTGACAAATGAAAAATAATTCCAGATATGATCAAATGTATCCAGAGTTGAAAGTCACCTTAAATTGAGAACTGCTAGTCTAGGATCAGGAATCACATTGAGGAGACGAGAAGTCAGAGATACTCTTACCAAGAAGGAGGCTTTTCACTGAGGTGTGGAAAGATGAACAGGAGTTCATCTTTCAGAAAGAGTCTGTGGAGAGAGAATAGGAAATTTTAAGCAGAGGACAGAAGCTGTGTACAAGTAAGTGTGAGATAGTATGATCTAGTAAGGGATTATAAATCACTGGGTCCATGTGGTGTGTGTGTGTGTGTGTGTAAAATTGTTACAGAATGAAGTGAGAGGTGAAGAAAGAAAAGAACAAAAAGAGAGGCCCACAGACTGGTTCCTTGTGTGTTGGGCTAAGGGGATTAGATGTTACTAAATAATGACAAGCAAGAAACATGGTGCTCTGAAGGGTAGTGGGTTAGTGGTGAATAGCAATGCACATGGTGAGATTCTGGCCCTGTTAGAAGGTATTATCAAAGCTGCTACTCTGGCCGCCCTTAATTATAACATAGCAGCAGTAGCAAACTTGTGTATTTCTGGCCAGTGCCCCATGCAAGTCAGTAAGTGAATTTAAATAAGATTATAAGTATGAATCAACATGCAGTCACCAACGGTTGCTCTAGGATGTGCTATGGCAGATTTTATAATTCTGTGCTGCTGACAAGACCATCTGGTACTTGATAAACTTAATAAAACAGTTGACTCTTGATACAGTGATGCCACTAAGCACCAGACCCAGACTCCATTGTATTCTATGGACAAAAAATAAGCATTTGTGCCTGAGAGTGGAGGAGAACAACCAGGGGCCAGTCATTGGTCTGGTAGATATATTCCCCTCCAACACAGTGATAGCAACCTATTCAAAGGTTCATTCATGTCCAGGATTTGAAGGGTATCTGTATATTATTCAAGCTTTAGATAGGATGAGGAAACTGGATTTAGTGTTGCATTAAAAAAAAAAACCAAAAAAAAAACAGCTCACTGATGAAAATATAGGGAGCTTTGATCAACCCTGCTTTATCAGAGATCAGGCTTAGGAGAGCAAGGTGAGTATGTTAGGCATGTCTGGAAGGAATGTCTTCAGTCAATACATTTTTTTTTGTCTTTGGAAAAATTCTAATTTATTAAAAATAGAGAGATTACTGCTGGGAACTCCTGTGCACTCAGCAGCAATTATTAGGATCATATTGATTCTTTTTATTAATCCTGGATTGATGTAAAAGAAATATAAACACCAGAATGTTTAACTTAAAAATACTTCATGGGTGAATGCATTTAGAAATGTTCCTTCTATATTTCCTCTGTCTTTTAATAAAGAGACAAATTAAACAATGTCTACCATTCCCTGTTTAAAGTATATTGTCTAATTTTAAATTTACAAGAATGAGTATATAGCTGAGCAGTAGAGTACTTGGTTAGTATGCCCACTGCTCTTTCTATACTTACATTGAATAAAAATGTTTTCTTTATCACATTCATTAATGATTCATCCATTGACCACAATCAGTTCTGTGGATAAACCACAGGCAAGTGGTTGAATAATGCCCTGGGAGGAAGGTGCTGCAGAGGTGTGTGGCAAGCATGTGGAGACGGGGGGACCAGTGCAATGAAATCAGTGCATCACAGGATCTTTGTAAGACTTAGTCAATGAGGTCATTTTGGGGGTTATGGGAAACAGCATTCACATGAGTTAATTACATGCACTGTGTGTGAAGTAAAGAAAGAGTTTAGCACATTATTCTACATATTATAATTAGTTGATCAAATTTGGCTCTTTATTATGTTTAGCAGAACTATAGTCATTGTTGTTAAAGCTGCCAAGTAATAGAAGAATATATGCAAAGTACAACAGTGAAATAGCACACAGAGAGACTGACCCTCTCCAGAGGAAGATGCACAAGGAATACATCTTCAGAATGTGGTCCTGAGGGGTAGGATTTTGAGCATGGAACCAAACAGTTAACAAACAAATATAAATTTTGCTTCAAAAGTTGACATATTCTCCTAGCATTCATTTTGCTAAGTAACTTGCTAGGAAAAATTCCAAGAAGCTTCCCAGCTTTCACTACATTTGTCCATGTTCTGCAAGCTTGCTTAATATCCCTCATTGGAATATAATTTTGAGTGAGACAATGCTTTTATTATTCCAAAGAACATGGATCAAGCATGCTGACACATCAGTTCTTGGTATCAGTGGTGTGACACACAGTCTTTTGGAGGAAAAACTGGGGCAGTGGCTTTCAGGTAGATGACATGTTGATGCTGTCCTCCTCATGGGCACAGGAACTGAGTAGTTCTCAGAGAGAAGTGAGTCTCTGCAATAGTAAGGTGATCTACTCCTGGAGGGGATACTGCTACACAGTTGGAAGATTCAATTAAAATCACCAGCACAGACAAGGCTTCCCCCAAAGCAGTCATGAAGATGAATGCAAGTGTTTTATTGAGGGTTGTACATTACTCTGGGAAATAATAGAGGGGAAAGGAAGAAGAGAAAAGGAAGAAAAACACCCCAAGTTAAGTTAATGAAGAAGATACCCTAGGGAGCAACCAGGGATCAGTTCCTGGAGACTGTGTGCCTCAGATGTCTAGCATCCAGGCATGGAAAAGCATGATGGAAGTAGTAGTGTGTGGCTGTGGTGGTGAGGAATGTAAGCTTGGTCACTCACATCTAGTTGGTAGTCGGCAAGCAGAGAGAAGACTGGGGTGGAAAGAGAGATGAATCTATAATCCATAAAGCTTGTTCCCAGCAATCTACTCCCTCTACGGAGGCACTCCCTTCTAAAGGTTCTACAACCTTCTGAAACAGCACCATCATCTGAAGACCAAGGGTTCAAGCACATGAGCCTATGAAGGACATTTCACATCCAGACCATAATAATATCTAAGCACATTCATATGTGCAGAGAAAGCACCCAGGAACAAAGTGATCACCCTGTGCAGGGCAAAGCCTTCAAACGAGCTCAGGGACTGTGATCGTTAGGGACAGGCGCCGGGTGCCATTGGCAAGCTCTTCAGTGCTACTGGTGGGATACCAGTCTTGCTGTGAACCAGGTTTCCTTGTGAGCTGGTTCTTCTCTAGCACCATTTCCCAGAACTCTGTGTTATATACCAGCTCTCTAAAACATGGTGTGGAAGAATTATTCAGATGCCCTACATCCTTCAAAGGTTTCCTGTCATCTGGTGTGGTGTATGAGTCAGGGGAGGCAAGAATATGTCAGTAAACTACTTGGGGTGTTGATTTGTCCCCAGCACTGATGTTTATTTTTTGTTATGACTGAAAAGCATAATGAGGAGTGGAGAGCAAGTGGGAACTGTTAATCAGTTCTTTCAAAATAGACTCACAGTCTTATGGTCAACATTTTTATTGGTTTTAGATTTACTCTAAAACATAAAGAAATAATCAAGTAGATAAATCTATTCACAAAATATTTAAAAAGAGCCACAAGTGAGCAAGGATGGAAAGGGAGACAGGAAATCTGTGAACTTTTTTTTTTCCAGCCCAAATCAAGTCTGTAGATCTGAGAAATGAACACGGAAAAGAAAGTTCCACAGAAACTGCTATATATTAAGACAAAGGAATCATCCACCAGGGCAAAGTAGGAAGAAAGCCTGAATCACCATGTAGCATGTGAAAGATGTCAAGAAGGGCAGACTACTGGAAATAGTCCCTTTGTCACGTTTTCTGTACTGGGGATTGAATCTAGAGCTTGCAGAAGCTGATCAAGTATTCAACTACTGATACACTTTTTAAAATATGATTTTTATTTATGAGAATTTTATACATGTGTACAATATAGTTTTATCATGTCCCCCCCTCAGTGCTCCCACCACTACCCACATCTTCCTCTCAACTTCTTATCCTCTTTTACTTATTTTTTTTTTTAGTTCACTACTGAATTCAATTAGTGTCTTGTGTACATGTGTATGTGGCCATTCACTGAAGCATGGCCAACCTACTTGGGTCCCAACCCTGGAAACAAATGACTCTCCCTTTCCTAGGAGCAGTCACCTGTAAACAGGTCCTCAGTTAGTCATGGAGTCTCATGAACTTCCCCAGCTATACCAGTTCATTATGTATTTCAAGTTGTCCTCAAAATCAAGTTGTCCTCAAATTTTTTTTTTTTTTTTTTTTTTTTTTTTTTTTTTACACAGGGTTTCTCTGTGAAGCAGCCATGGCTGTCCTGGAACTCACTCTGTAGACCAGGCTGGCCTCGAACTCACAGAGATCTGCCTGCCTCTGCCTCCTGAGTTCAGGGATTGAAGGCGTGTGCAATCATTGCCCAGCTGTCCTCAAATTTGTGATATTCCTATCTCAGCTTTGCAAGGCCTAAGGTTTCCAGACAAGCACCATCGTGTCGGTTGTCATTTGTTATTTGTTGAAATATTTTCTTTTGCCTTAAATTCAATATTTTCCTCCTAAGGAAAGAAGAGTGGGTCATTGGCAGGAGTGAAAGCTAAGGAGCAGTTAAGCAGCCAAAGCACAAAACGCCATTAAAAAAAAATCTCAGTGCTCCACTTGGCACCGCACCATTTACATAAATATTCCACATTGGGTTTCCACAAAATGTTTTGGTCCAATAGACTTATTCTGCATATTCTTGTTTTAGATAGTTGAGATACAGGTTCCACCACAAGTTCAAAACTACATAACTAAATAGGAGCAGAGCTATATGAGGGTAGGAAGCCAAGGAAAAGGTACCTGGATCTCTGCTAAGAGGCATAAGCTGAACTCATCATCATGAACCTATAAAACATGGATGCATATCTATTCCCATTCTAGGGGTACTTGTGACCTGGTCTCTCAAAGGGTCATTCATTGACTAATTCTATTCCCCATACAATGAAGAAACAAGAAGGAGGAAAGCAGAGTCATTTCCTCAAGAAACTTTAGACATCCAGCAATGTAGGAGTGACATCATGGCTACCTCAAGACCCAACTTTGAGTCCACAGACAGGGCAATACATATGGAGTGTTCTATAGACATGATGGGCAATGCTGATAAATATGTTTTCTCACCATGCTTCCTAACATGAGTTCATCACTATATCCCTAACCAGATTGATAATGAAAAACCAGAACACTGAAGGCTTCCAAGAGTTTAGGGGATCAGAGAGTTTGTCCACGGATAGCAACTCATCAAACAAGTGGGGATTGTGATATAGGTTTATAAAGGTGAAATGGGAAGAAAGATAGGAACAAGGCAGGAACCCATTCTAAAACAAACTGGCACATATAACAGACTAATGGCCAGTGACTCTAAGCAAGATTGCACTGAGGAAAGGTCTTGGACCTCTGAATTTGGATGAAGTAGCTGAATAGTGACAGGAGGAGACAGAACTACTACATCAGGGACAAGTCCAAGCATGGTGGAGCACAGAATTCTGAGGTTCAGTGAAATGTGGGTCACAAACTACATAGAGGCAAGGTGTGATCTGTGGGGACAAGGCCAAAAGGCATTTAGCCTTTTCTGTGACAAATGTCATCTAGTACAAAATTGAGGATGAAGAATTGCTACTGAGAGTCAGAATCCCTGCTCAGAGTTATGTATTTGATCCCACCTGTGCCTTGCGAACACCGGGAAAGGTAAGCTTTCTGAAGTCTACTTTTCACGAAAGATTACATAATTGCTGTTCATACTCTGCCAAATAAGTGCACAGCTAGAGTAATAGTTCAAGTCAATGTACTAGCAAATATTTTGGTATTTCTACTCCATTACTGTGTGACATTAAAGACCATGAATCTAAAAGTAGAGTAACAAATGCAACACCTATGAAAAGGTAAAACAAGGAATTCAAGGTGTTATGGAAGAATGGAAAGATGGCTTCCATTAGGGGTTTCTAGTTAATGGGATCATCTAAGCAGTTATACTGCCTGAAGGTGATAAACAAATACTTGCACTCACTCACATTTCAGAGCCATTACTGGTGTCACAAATCACAAAGGGATCGAGTGAAGAGTTGGGCCGAATCAAGTCATTATATCTGAACTGCAACTGCAGTTTGAGGTTTAGTTCAGTGGGAGAGTACTTGCCTGGCATTTAGGAGGCTATGTGTTCAATACCCAATAACGAGTCAGGACTCAGTCCTAAACATCCTCTGAGCTTGAGCATGATGTGGGCAGGTTCTTGGCTGACAGCCAGCCAAGCTTACCCCTAATCTCAATAGCTATGCATATAAAGTATGCTTCTCTGAGTCTGAAATGAGGTCCCTGGGAAGAACTCTGTCATGATGGGGCTGGGGATGCAGATGGGTGGTAAAATGCTTTTCTAGCATAGGTTCAATTCCTAGAGCTACCTCCTCCTGAATCATGAAAAAGTAATCACGAAAAATATGCAGGAATTTTACCTTATTTTAACCATGTTTTAAAATATGTATTCTCATTATTTTATGATTATATAGGATGTTCCTTTTTTTAAATGAATTCTAGGCATTGAAAACAATTTTCCTTTTTCCTTCTTGATATATCATTAAGTGGACTATCATCTTTTCCTTATGTTCCTTCTTAGTCCCCAGACCTGTAACCATAAAACAATTCTGTGCTGCATTTCCTTATGGGATAATGAAGGCTATAATGTCATACTCTTTCTTATATCAAAATCTATCTTTGTCACATATGACCCTAACCATATAAAATAACAGTTTGGAGTCCCATTAGCACAGATGATGTGAGGTGAACAAAATAACAAGACCTACTGTTATTCAGATAATAATTGCTTTGAGTTATAACAACAGTACAAAACAAGTAGTAATTATTACTGCAATATATAAGAACATATTAAATATTAAACATCACAAATATTAAATTTACTAATTCTGAATATAAATGGCTCTAAATATTAAAACAATAAAATATTACTGAATATTAATAATTGACTTCATTTATATGATATAATAAAATTTCTTTTGGAAGATAAAGTTTTATGTAGCCCTGGTTGGCTTCAAACTCCATATGTAGTTGAGGATGACCTTGAACTTCTTATCCTCCTGCCTCCATCTCTCAGAGTGCTGGGATTACAGATGTTCACATCATATCCAGTTTATGCTATGTTGGGTGTGGATCCCATGGCTTTGTGAATGTTAAGCAAACACTATCAATGGAGCTATACTTCTAGTTCACTTTGTAATGCATTTTTTCAAAGTAATTTTATATATGAAACATCATCTAAATAGGATCTGATGGATATGGTTAGGGGTATTTTATTCTAACCATCAAAGACACATTAAAAATATTTCCCAAAAACATTCTTTCTGGATGATTTTATAGTAAGATAAATATACTATATAACAAGAAGTGTAAGAACCTTGAATGATTAATATAGTATGTGTATTTTCAATTTATATCCAGAAAATTAAATGAAACAGACAAACATACCTTGATGATCATGTTACGTGCTGATGAGAGATATGAAGATGAACAAGCCATAGTCAACACCCAGAAGGAGCATGCCATCTGGGACAGATGATACTTATGTTCCTGGAAAAAAATAATTATGAATGATTTGAATGATAGTTCTGGGCTCGTCTAGATGATATGTCTCAAGGGAACTTACCTAATTGATGGATAGCCAGAGATATTCAGAGGAGAGTAAAATGATTGGGTTCAGTTACACCACAGAGTTAAGAAGCTTTATGGAAGTTGTAGGCTTCCATTAAGGCTTTCTGAAGCCCCAGATTCTTTTTATAGGGACAGTAGAGCATTGTCCTTCTGTTGGGCTTGGATAGACTAAAGTTTATATTTATCTAAATGCTAATTTCTAAGCCTACTTGTTACACAAAGATGAATCTGTGAAGAAGAGAGATAGCCTGTGATAGGCATAGTACCACTCCACAGTAGGTCTTTAGGACGCATGGTTGTTCTTTGATTCATTGCCCCCCTCTTCAGGAAGGGCCATTGAAAGGCAGGAACACATGAGAAAAATTCACAGCTAACATTTACAAATGAGAGACAACATGAGATGAGTCTGGGTTACCTCATTTAAAATGATTGTTTCCAGCTCCATCAATTTATCTGAGAATTTCATTTAAAAAAACAGTTGAATAGTATTTCACTGTGTGGATGTACATTTTCCTTACACTTTCAACAGCTGATGAGCATTTAGATTATGTCTGTTTCATGGGTATTGTGACTAGAACAGTACTGACCATGAATGAAAAGATGGCTCTATAGTAGAACAATAGAGTCCTTTGAGTAAAATTTCAGGAGTGTCATATCTGGTCATATAGATCTATTTCTAGCTTTTAGAGAAACCTCCACACTGACTTCTATAGTAGCTGCAGCAGTTTTTACTTCTACCAGCTACGAATAAGTGTTTGGATTTCTCTATATAAACACCAGCATTTATCACTGTTCGTTGTTTTGATCTTAGCCATTCTGACTAGGGCAAGATGAATTCTCTTACATATGTTTCATTTGGAATACCCTTGGACTCTAGGTAGCTAGAAAGGGGCCACGAGAGTGCTTTCAAGGGAGGGAAGATGGAATGGAGTTATACAAGCAGAGAAAGGGTTGCTTGGCGGTAAGGAATAGGAGGGAAGGGTAGAGGAAGGAATGTGGAGACGGGTAGCTAACAACACTAAAGGCCTCGAAAAATGTCGTATGGTAACCGACTATTGTAGCAACTTCTTTAGCTATTTCTATATTGATACCATTATTTATAGACATATAAAACTAGTTTAAATGGAGTTACTCTAGGGCAGGGCAAAACAGCTCTACTAGAAACCATAGGATAACAAATAAAAAAACCCAGTGCCAGAAATGGATTGCTTCTTTTGGAGTGATTGGCCAGTGGGGTCTTACATATCCCCAAACATTACAGGCTATTCCCAATGCTCTTGGTTCCTCCCCAGAATGTGATAGAAAGATACTATTACTGAAAATACTAAATTTTTTTGAGTCATAGAAAATGGAGAAATCAAGATCATTCTCACTTGGATGCTTCATCCATACTGAATAGGTCTTATAGTGCTGGAATGTTCTGGGCAGAATATCAGAGGAGAAAAGTCATCATAATATTACTTAGCTGTGAACTCTGAAAGTTACAAAACTGACAGGCTAGGAAAGATATGCCCACTAGTTCAATAGTGGCATGAACATCATATGAGTGGCCCACAACTTTCTGATTTGATTTAAGCCCCATTTCCTAAGATGAAAGCAACCCTGACACCATTATCAGGATGAAGACCCTGTTGCTAGACAGATCATAGGCCTCAAGGGAAAGCCTACTACTATATTCTTCTAAACAGACAGCATTTTTTTTTTTGAAGAAGCCCTGGTACAGACCCATGCAGGATCCATGCTTTCTGATGCAGTCTCTGTGAGCCCACATGAACCCTGCTTAGTTGATTCAGTAGACTGTGTTCTTCCAGTATCCTTTCTGACTACTACAATCTTTCTTCCCCCTATTAAAACAACTCTTAATAATGCTTTGTTAAACTAATTAATTACAGGATCTCTCAATTATCCTCAAAGAAGCATCTTTTTGCAGCAGGTGGTGATTAGACACATAACTGGTCAAGGTGCAGAAAATAAGACATGGTGGAACCCTGAGCCCTAAATGGGACATCTATCTCATACTCTCTCCTCCCAAGGTTCAGGGGTCATTGTGGAAGAAGTATGGAAAAATCCCAAGAGTCTGAATTAGTGGATGACTATGGTGACATAGTGTTTCTAGACAAAGCAGGACAGCTGAACACATGAACTCCTAGCAGTTGTGCCCACATGTACGATACCTGTGCAAGGACAAAATCCTAATGTGGAGCAGGGATATGGTCATGAAGTTCCATCTCTAGCTGAGATAGATACTGGGTGATCGAACAGTTACTTTCCTTTAAGAGGATTGCTCCTAGTAGGCTGGCCATGCTCCTTTATGGATAGCCACATATCCAAAAGTATACACATAGCTTAAATTACACTTGATGTTTTCTTGTTGCTTTTTAAAAAGAACAAAAAAATTATGTCTGGAAGGAAAGAGGGGATGGATCTGGGAGGAGTTCGGGGAGGGAGGTGGATATCAAAATCCACTTTATAAACTTTTCAAGTACTAATAAAAATACGAGTCTTCCAAAGTGGTTATGTGGTGTGTAAGGGTAAACTTGGGCTTCTGTTTTCTATAATTTGAAAAGCATGAGAAAGGAGCAGAAGCTGCAGTTTGAACCATTGTGCTTTACAGTCTGCTGGCTACAAGTGACTACCTGTTGGCATTCATTTGCCTAGAAGGAAGGGGCCCTGTAGATAGCCGGTGATGAGCAGATACCCAAGAGAGGAACACTGGATGAGCAGACACCTGAGAGATGCCCAATGTCTGACTACAGTTTTGTATCTGAGCTTGTTGGGAAGGGATATAGATATAAGTCAAGGAAACTGCTTTTGATGAGGGTCTTATGAATTACAGTAACATAAGATGTCATCAGTACCTCCAGTTAGGGACCCTCTAGTTGTTCTTGATAGCACTTGGGTAATAGAGTAAGCCTTTTGACTTCTATTTACAAATAAATGCTATTAACATCCTGTGTCTTCAGGAAAGGTTTCAGCATCAGGTGGGATGTGAAGCCTGGTGTTAAAGCAAGGCTTTGCCAATACCTAGGGACAGCTGCCCTATTGGCAGAAGTGGGCACAAGTGGAGCTTGTGGGCGCAAGGAATGCTTCTTAAGGTGCCAAGGGCCAATGGACCACAATGCTTTCTTATTATGGCTCCTTGTAACCCAGAGCATAGGTGATTGGTAGCAAACTCACATCGTACTCTTGTGGTTGATATATTATGCACCCCAATAAGCTTATATGGGGGTCAGAGAAAAGAACAGCCATTATATTAAACATAGAGGTTAGGTAGTTGTAGCGCATGCCTTTTAATCCTAGCATTCCAGAGACAGATGTCCATCTAGATCTCTGTGAGTTCAACGCCACACTGGAAACAGAGCCAGGCATGGTGACACACAACCTTTAATCCCAGGACTTGAGATCTCATGTCTTGCTTGGGAAAGACACATGCCTTTAATTCCAGGAAGTGATGGCAGGAAGCAGAAAAGTATATAAGGTGTGAGGACTAGAAACTAGAGGCTTTTTAAGCTTGTAGGCTTTTGAGAAGCAATTCAGCTGAGATCCATTCGTGTGAGGACTCAGAAGCTTCCAGTTTGAGGAAACAAGATCAGCTGAGAAGTTGGCAAGGTGGGGTTGGATGTGGCTTGTTCTATTTCTCTGATCTTTCAGTGTTTACCCCAATACCTGGCTCTGCGTTTGTTTTTATTAATAAGACTACTTTAGATTCTTGTTACATACTCTTATAGTGGGGTATACAAAAACTCAGGAAAATCTGAGTCACCTCTCTCTAGACTCCATGCCCAGTTCATATATGTATATACAGGCATAGGTATGCTACTGTGAGCCCATGAAAAATGGGGAAACATGGCTTCCCAGGACCTATGAGGAAAGCTGATCATAGCTATCAGATGCTGCAAACAGCAACACCATTGGTTCCTGGAAGGAGAAAATTGCTAAACTGCATTTGGTGGAGTAAAAGTTTAACAATTTCAAGGCAGGTCATGGGAGGCAGATGCTGATGTAATGCTAATGGAAAGTAGAACATTCTTTCCTCTCTTTTATTTAAATGTTTGTATTATTTTTGCAGAAAAATACATTATTATTATAAATAATTTTAAAATACAGAGATTAGGGAATGAAATATGTTGAACATAGTCCTCAATTCCAGAAATGACATTTTATATCTATTTGTGTATATATACCTATATCTAATATTTTGCAGTGTTGTAGTATGTATAATCCATTTTTCTCTTCACTCACTTCATTTCAAAAATATGAGGTAAACATCTTTGAGAAAACATTGGGTATTGTTTAATTATCAAGTTGTAATTCTAGGAGATGGACAGCCTAGTCTACGGGGAGATCTCATTACTCTGTCAGGCATTTGATATGAGGCAGTGATTTCCATAGAACTTCAAAGGTATATCTGGGGCAAGGGAGTTTCACAAGAAATCTAAGTTATCAAAGCCCCAAGCCCTTTGCCTTATCTCAAAGCAGGTCCAATTTTTCAGTTTCATGGATTGGGTTCCATGTAGCAGGTTGTTAAAGGGAATAATTCCTTAGCTATGCCTCATAGTGCCACAATAAAGAATAGAATCTACCTCTGCTGGGAGAAATGCTGCAGTCTCCTTACTTGATAGTTAATCCTGTTAGGCTGAATAAATAACCACCCCTAAGGAAGGTAGGTCCATATCAGGCCATACTAAACAGATGGGAGGAGTAATTACCATTTTAATGTGATAATATTTTTTCCTTCCATAATCTCTACTACCACAAGATTTGGTTGTGTCTGACCATTATTCCTCTTTCATCTTTCTATCACTTTTCTAAGCCTAATTTCACTAACACTGTGGACCTGTTTTCTCAAAAGCTTTCCTTCCAGCCACATAACAGCTTTTCCACCACGTGGCTGACCTCCATGACAGCCCAACTCAAATGGGATCCCTTTCCCTCTTCCTCTTCCTTCTCTTCTTCCTCTTCTTCTTCCTCCTCCTCTCCCTCTCCCTCTCCTTCCCCTCTTCCTTCATCTTCTTGATCTTCACACTCCTTTTTTCTTCTTCTCTTCCTCTTCCTCCCCCTCTTCCTCTTCTTCCTTCCTCCACCCTCCCTGCCTTCTTCCTCTCTCCTCTAGGCAGCTGTTTAAATTTAATGCCTGCCTGTTTTGAAGTTTCTACTTTAAGCTCTAATGAGACTGTCCTCCAGCTTTCTTCTTAAATTGTTCTTAAGTTTTTATTAATGAAACTAAGAGTCCAAGCAGGGACCCTGACTGTCCCTGTAACAGTGGCATAGGCATACAATCCCAGATAGTCAAGAAGCTAAGGCATGAACATTGACAGTTCAACTGATTACTTCACTTACTGAGACCTTGTTAAAAAATGTTTAAACATGAACAGGATATCACTCCAGGGTAGAGAATTTTGTCTAACATGTGTGAGGCCCTAGATTCAATCCCCAGTAGAAAAAGAAAAAATAGAAAAAGAAACAAAGGGATAAAGGTAGAATATCTTGGATTAAAAATAGACTCACCTACCACTACTTTGCTAGACGTTACTACATTTTACAACTTACTCTGATACCTGCTGATGAGTGCAGCTGTCACTCTTCATCAAAGAAACCTCTCTTTACAGCAAATAGAGACTATGACAGAAAACCACAACCAGACACAGGACAAAGATCAACAGATTGTGAGGAGCCCAGCCCCAGTGAATACATCTATCTGAAAGCTCCTGCATCAGTGACTGAAAGAACATTTCAGAAGAGGGGACGGGATGATTGTCAAAGTGAGAATACCAGCAAGTCTGTTGAAAACCATTCTCTCCCAGAAATGGCTGCACAAATAAGGTTGAAACCATGGCAATGTCAATGGACATTTTAAAGTAGACAGGGAAATTTTCTCACCCCTAGACAAGAACTTCAGGCAACAAATGACCTCCGAGAGAAGGAGAATTAACCTCTCCCAGAGATGAGTCCCCTTTTTGTTTTCCAATGCAAAGTGATCAGCCTTAAAACCGTATGTGCGCCACTAACCAACCAACAAAGATTCAGAAGGTTGTATCCATGTATATTTGTGCATACACATGCATATAACACACACACACACACACACACACACACACACACACACGTATGTAACAATAACTGAATAAAAGGAGACTATCAACTTGAGACTGTGGGGGGACATGGCAGAGGTTTTAGGAAGTGTGTCTGGGAGAGGAAAGGGAGGAGAAATGTGATGCAATTTTATTTCAATTTTAAAATATTTAAAAACCTAATTACAGGGTTTAAAAACCACAGGTAAAACTGTATTACAAATGATGATAATGTGGTGACACAAGCTGGCTGACTTACACACTTACTTCCATCTGTGTGTCCTTGAACTGGCGGGCTGTTGATTTTCCAGGGACTTATGGAAATTATGGTCTTAATTATCATAATAATGAAGATGATTTTCATTGAGATAAGAGTCCAAAATTAAATATAAATTAGGGGCTGAGGAAATGACTTTAACGTAAGGACTGAAGGAACTTTCACGTAAATGACAGGACATTTCAAAATTCCCAACCACCTGCTTATATCATGCTTCAGTCAGTGTGGCAATGGGCTGTCACTGTTCCCATCTTTCTTTCTTCTTGCTACCCACTTCCTTATTCCTACAGGCAAAACCACACAAGCACACATGAATCCACACAGAAAGCCATGGTCTAATCTTCAAGACCGGTGGTCTACCATATTAAAGATTTATCCCCACCCTAAGCAAACTCCAAGTCAACCCCATCAGGAAGCCTGTCCTGCCACACAGCCCACCTAGCCTTGCCTGGAGATCTTCCTCAGAGCCCCTGGTTTTGGAGAAGGAAAGGCTTTCAGATCTTTAGTCAAAATGAGAGAACAACGGTTCTGCCTAACTAGTCAATTTTTCTAATGGGCTATTAGGAGCTGTTTTTGTGCTGAACACTCTGCCCTCATTATAAGTCTGCTTCCCCAGAAGCCAAGCTCTCTCTGCCCATTGTAATGAGCAGAACACTGGAGTGAAACACAGTTTTAATGAGTTACAGCATGGACATAAAATGGAACAATTTGCATCTGAGAGCCCCTCAAAGTGAGGCTAAGGCCAGTGGGTACATTTACATCAGTGAAGCAAAGCACTTGGGGATGACTGTTTCCATCAGCCAACCCCAGAGAAATCAGGGGGCTTCACCTCAAATTGAGAAGGCTGACTGGTGATAGAAAGACAGAGCAGGGAGATTCTTCAGGATAAAAGGAAAAAAATCATAGTGACCTTGAGAAGTAAAACAATTAAATAGTTTCAAATCATGGACAAGACAGCAGTTTTTTTACTTAACAATACACAATATTGGCACCCCTGTCCTAGAGCATGCTAGGAATAAAGGTAAATAGACAAAGGAAAAGAAGACAGGATGTATTCACACAGAAGTGAGTAATAGTCAAATGGAAATCACTGGTGGCATCTTGAATGTGGTTTTCATCCCTTACAAAAGCTGATTGTTAATGTTTCAGGAATTGGCAAGGTAGTTGTTAAATATAATCATTGCTAGCCAGTAAATTGCATAAATAAAATTAAATATAAACAATGCCAATAGATATTTAAATCTCATCATTCCCCAGTTACTTACTACATTTTTCTATTAATTGTTTTCTTGCAGCTATGCATCTCTTTGTATCTGTGAGGCGGACAAATAGAACCACATAATAGCATGCTACTCTCTGTCTTTTCCCAGTTTGATCTTCAGTGAGTTATAGCTTGAATGTGGTCATGTTGAGAGTGTTTGCACAGTAGAAATCAGCAAATGTTGCAAGTCATCTCTCAATTTATTATTTTGTGGATTGTTTATCTAGACCCAGAAAGTAACCCACATTAAATACATTAGTTCAATGTGTTGTAAAGTCTACTTCACAGTTACTACACCTAAATGATATATTATGAATAGCACAAAAATGAGGAAATATGCTTCCATTATTCCATACAGCCAAAAGTCATTGGTAAACCATTGATGAATGAATGAGGTTCCCACATATGCAGTCACTGTTTCATTTCTATTTTACTAAAATTTGTTCTGGGATTCTACTAATTCACCAGTTGAAAACTCAGTTCAGTACAAAAACAAGAATTCAGCAAAAGTCTGTAAGATTCCTTTGGCTATGGAGAAGCCTCACTAAATACCAAATTTTATTTGTTACTATTTATAAATCATGTATAACCTTCACATCAGTAATGTTGATAAATAGGTATGAGACATAGTAGGTACATACACACATGTGTTTTTATTTTTGGCAACATGGCTGTTCAATATGTATCAGATCAATATGTGATCAAAGTTGACATGAAAATACAGCCAAGTGGAATAGAAGAAAAAGGGTTTTAGAGTAGGGTACATATGCCTAGTTTAGAATTTGGGTTCTGGTTCTGAATTTTTAGGTAACATTGGACAATGGTTTATTAACCCTGATTTTTAGTTTAGTCACTTGTAAAACAGAGGTAATATTACATGTATTTCAGGGCTGTATGTAAATAATAGAAATAGAGATTTATTTTATATATTAATGCAAGGTCTAACATCTAGCAGACTGTTATAATTATTATTGGAAAGAAAAGGTATTATATATCCAGTTTAATTACAGATATGATAAATTACCTGAGAATTCTGGGATTCATGGGAGAGGAAAATATGAGCATTGAAACTTTCCAAAGGGTTGCTGTCCAAAGTCAACAATGGAGAACTTGTGACTTCTCTTACTACTTCAGGAATAGGCAGCAGGTTGATGAACATCTTCCGCATGTCAAGTGCTTTGCTGTCATCCATCTTATTTCAACTTCATGATGATTCCTAAGGGAGTGTGGAAGATAATATTTACCAATTGTGGTTTAAACAGTGGTTCCTTCTCAAGATGTTCTATGGCTTCCTCCTTCTCCATCTGGAGATGGAGGCTAATTTCCCCAGTCTTGAAACTGGGCAGGCTTCTGGCTTGCTTGCTTATTGCCAGCAGAATACCATATAGAGTGTGATTTTCAGTGTATTACAATTTCTAGCTCACTGACAGGGGCATTCAGCTTTGGAACTGTTATCTCTGTATAGGAACCAACTACTCTTAGGCCATGTTCTGTGAGGCTGTTGAGAATTCTGTGAGCATGGAGAATTCTTGTTGCAATGTTCCTGTCGGGGCCCTACACTTTGAACCCTCCCAATCCAGGCTTAAGGTATCCAAATAAATTAGCTATTAGATAATTCAAGCCATCATATCTCAATCATTTTTGGTCTTCTACTTTCCTAGATTCATCCCTGGACACAGGACAGAGAAAAGCAGCTGACTCTGACTTTTCTATTTACTGACAAAATCCATGAGTGTAATCAAGTGACTCTTCTACACCACCAAGTTAGAGCCGATTCCACACACAGTGACAGTTGGAACTAGCATCCCACATCTTCATAAGACCAAAAACCCACGTCTCAAAGAGGATGGCTGTTTCGCATGGTCCCATATCTGGTTATTGTCATTTCAATTTCACATGGAAGGCTTCCCAGCAGGAAATTCCACATTCTTTGTTCTGTGCTACATTTTTCCCACTCATTGGAAGGATGAGAACTGTTGCTTTATAATTAGATGATCTCACCAAGACAGAGAAGGGAAGCAGAAGGGAATAAATGAAGAGAGTGATCCAACCCCTAGAGAAACTTAAAAATGGCTGGGTTCCTGGTAGAAAAAAGTCGTCAGTGGGAAGGCAGGGGCTGAGAGTTTAGTGAGTTGAAGGACTGGTTGAAACTTTGAAATTGGTTCCTAGTACTCTTAGAAGAAATAACAACAGAAAAAATTATCTCTGTAGTTTGTAATTTGTAGCTCTTTCTGTTATAGGCACATTTCCACCTTGGAGGGTGGAGTGGAACTGATGGGTCGTATTTGATAATGTCTTGGTTTTAAGTCTTTGGAAGTCTATATCTAGTCTAAGGATCTGAGGCATACATTTCTCACTCCCCTGCCACCAGGACACTGAAGAAAGTGTTTCTTCTTCCTCAGAGTATTCTGGGGACCACGGGACATATAACAACCTTCTTATCATGGGGTGCAGCTGTTCAAGGGAAGGTGGAAAGCTGTCCTCAGATTGCTCTAGACAGTACCCTCTCTGACATAGCAAGTAGCACCGACATACCTCCTTAAATTTTTCTCTTGGGTATTATGTCTACACTACACTCTTTGCACTCCTTTCTATCAATATCAATCACTGTCATTGTAAGGAACTAATACACTTTTGTCATGTGTGACATTATTGCTGTACATATATTCCTCACAGTTCTTGGCACAATAATCCCATAGGTTTAGCAGCCTTCCTTTCCTATTTTACATGCAGAGAAAAGACACAGAGAAGGTAGGTAATTATAAGCATTACTGGACTCGCATCCAATGTAAAACAGAAGCTCTTTCCTGTAGTATTTTATTTGTTTAGATTGTATTGTCAAATAACAGCAGAGGAAGAAGGGAGATCAGGAACTGATTGTGGATTATAGCTTCTATATATTGAATGTTTATTCAATACCTGGTACTTTGCCTATTCTTAAAATTAGTAATCTTATGATAAAACCATTTTACAGATGAGATTCAAAGGCCAGAGGGCATTTATGGCTTCATGCAAATTCCATGCACTGCTCTACTAAACTTCCTCCAAGATATTTGAAAAATGCCATTTCTAGGCTCAAGCATGATCAGGTCCTCAAACTCACATGGCTTGACTGTTTTGTGTTGTCATATTTCCTTACATGAAGAACCTAAAGAAATGGACAATCACCAGAGACTATGATGCTGTAGAGGTGACAGCCAACTGAACCCAAATGTCACCCATTCCTCTGTACTTGACATCTCTGTTCATTTCTCTAGCATAAAGGTCTTTCTGAACTCAGCTAGCACCTCTCTCTGAGTGTGTTGTTTGGATATTCTCTTCAAAGTGAAACAGATCATCTCAGAAGGAAAAAGGAGGGCCACAAATGTCAAAAAGTTAAAGAAACTTACAAGATCTAGACGAGCACAAATTTATATGATTCCCAAGCCCCCTCCCCGAGTTTACTAAGCAATCAGCAATTTCTGGGGCCAGGAGACTTCCAAGGGGCTGCATGCAAGGTGTTCAAGGAGCTTTAGGGATATTGCATTTGTGAGTTGCCACCTAAGCTGGATTGGGTTTGCCTTTGAGTCACCCATATTCCTGTAACCTTTCAACATGCTCCTTCCTCTAAGCAACATCTCACCCATATTCCTGCAAGTAACAGCAATAAACTCACTGGTGCACCAAGACGGACTTGTCTGTTGTTGATGCCTTTTATGTGGTGAAGAAATATTTGTTTACATCTTCCTTGGAAAGTTTTACAAAACAGTCTATGGTCCAACTAGAGCTGGCCTTTGATTTGTGAGATCTTCACTTATTCCTTCTATTTTCTGAGGTCCATCTCTTTTTTAGCTTCCACTCTGTGGCTGTCTTTGACTCCTCTGAGCAAATTGGGGTGATTTTGCTGTGTACCTGCTGAGCAACAAGTCTTAACTAGACACTCAGTCTGAAGTGCCCTAGGAACAAGCATATATCTTTTTCCATCTTCATTATTAATATCTCCTGTCACAGAAGAGGTCTCAAAATTATTTTAATTCAGCCAATTTTGATTAAACACCTACTACTTTTAAGTACCTTATAGAGACTGACTCTATCCAGGATTGCTACATCCCATTCTCAGAGAGGCATAGAAAAGGCTATGCTCCCCTAGAATTTTCCAGGTAGGAAGTAGAAGAACTAAGATTGGAACACATTGAATTCTATCTCTTATAGCAGCCTGTCCTTAGCTCTTCTCTCCAATATTTCATGTCAGGTATAATTCTAAGATTTGGAGAAATCAGTGAGCATGAGGCAGATAAGGATTCTGTTTGTCTTAATATGCTATTGTGGCTATAACAGAATGCTAGAAAATGGATGAGTTAAATCAACAAAAATTCATTGGGTCGCAGATGTAAAGACTGGGAAGTACCATTTTAGGGTTATGGCATTTGGCAAAAAAACCCTCATTTGACAGTGTCATGAGCTTTCTCTAATGGGAGAATGTCTTTTTGTAGGCTGTGAATATATGTTGCTCTGATTGGTTGAGAAATAAAACTGTTTCGCCAATGGTGAGGCAGAATAGGGTTAGGCATGACATTCTAGGTAGAGCAGAAGAAGGAGAAAGGAGAAGAGGGGAGGTGCTGCCAGCTGCTGCCATGAGAAGCAAGATGTAAAGATACTGGTAAGCCATGATTGACGTGGCAAAGTATGAATTTTTAGAAATGGGTTAATTTAAGATGTACAATCTAGCTAGCAAGAAACCTGAGCCAGTAGGCCATACAGTTTGTAATTAATATAAGCCTCTATGTGTTCTTTTGGGTCTGAGAGGCTGCGGGACCACGAGGCCATGGGAGCTGGGCGGGCATAGGAAATCTTCCAGCTACACTTCTCCCCTCAAGCTCTTATTTTTGTGTGGTAGAAGATGAAAGAAGGAAAGAATTTAACTTTTTGTGTTATCAGTCCCCTCCACTGATCTCTAAAAATACACTCTACAGTGCTCCCATAGTGACAAAAGTCAAGTATAGGTGCATTTTTCAGAATGTATCCTTGTTAAGTAATAACAATTAGATGAGTTCATTTAACACCATCATATGCCACACTTCCTGCTGAGCCTGGCCCCTCTTCTAAGTGTTCTTTGTTCTTTTCTTTTTACAGTAGTAAGAATTGAACCTGGGGCCTCACTAATGCTAGGCAAGCACGTTATTACCAAGCTACATCAACAGCCCTGCCAAAACTAATATTTAATTTTAATTGTACGTGTGTGTGTGTGTGTGTGTGTGTGTGTGTGTGAGAGAGAGAGAGAGAGAGAGAGAGAGAGAGAGAGAGAGAGAGAGAGAGACTGTTTACTATTTATTTGAAAATTTCCTGAAAGGCATTTTTTTTTTTTATCACATTCCCTCTTACCTAACCAACTTCATATTCTTTTTAATAACCAATGAAACAAACAAAATAGGAAGTCCAATTTGTACTGCTCATATACTCTTGTATGTGTGGCTCTTCACTGGCATGTGGTTAACCTACCAGAGGCCTTAGCCTTAAAGAAAACTGACTCTCTCTCAGACGCTATCAATTCCCAATAGCTCCCCTGCCAGGTGGGACTTCATGCCCATCTGCTCTCTCCATGCTGGAATTTGGTTTGGCTGGAGTCTATGCAGGTCCCCTGAATACTGTCCCAACCACTGTGAGTTCAACTTCCCTGCTGTGCTGGAAAACACTTTCCTTGTAGTTATCCACTACTTCTGGCTCTTATGATCTTTCCATTTCCTTTCCTGCAATGATCCCTGAACCATGGGAGCAGGGGGTGTTGCATGGATGTGCCGTCTTGGGTTGAGCCTTTATATAGTAAATGATGATTAACACAGAGACCCACAGGTAATCAAGGTGCAGAGAACTCTGACAGTCTTAAAAAGGCATGCAGATAACGTGGAACAACAGGAGTCCTAGAGAATGAAGAATGAAAACTTGTCCTTCTGACCTTTCTCCTTGGCTTCCTACCAGGTGTCCACTTCCCCAGGAAGGGCCTTTCTTTTGTGGAGTTCAGGGCTGGGCAGGAGTGGAGGGAGCAAACTTTCTCTGCTGCAGGTGTCAGGAGTGCTGGGAGCAGCTAAGAGTCAGAGGTTAAATGCTTCAGCTAACTGAGCAGGATAAGATCTTACTAACAATTAGCACCTCTCCAGCTCCTGACAGCGGTGTTCTACTTGCCAGACCACACTGCTCTGCTTCCTTGTCACCTGTTTTGAATTAGTAAGAGAAGCTTGGCAAAGCTGGGCAGTGGGGGGCCTTCCTGTGTACAGCATCCTCACAGCCGCCTCTTGGTTCAGTTTTCTGGAGGCTTGCTTATACCACTCTCTGCACTGTAAGACCTCCCTCCTCCTCTTTTCTCTCCCCTCCTTGGTTCTCCTTTTCCTCTTTTTCTTCTTTCTCTTTCTCCCTTTTTTTTTCTTTTTTAGTGCCTAGGGATCATATCCAGAGTCTCCAGCATGCTTGGCAAGCTCTCCATTACTGAGACACATCCCAGGACTTGTTTGTTCTTGTACATGGAGCCAGCTGTCAGAGCTTGATGGACCTGTAGAGAGAGGCAATTCCCCTCTTGCCTTCCCAGTTCCTTTTAATGCCATTGTCTCTCTTTGCTTAAACCACATTGGAAAAGGAGACTATGACACAGGAAGATGAAGACACAGCTGAAGTTCATGGGGACCGGGATCCAAACTAGAGCAAAGAAGGAGGAAATACCTTTTTTTTTTTTTTTTTTTTTAAATAAATAGTAACTCAAACATCAACTGTTAAATTAGTCTCGTTTGGAACCATGCTCCTACCAGTCTTTAGTGGAGACATAATCCCATATTTCCATGTGACCTTTATAAAGTACAGTTTTCCCCTTAGGGCTATCATAAGGTCAGTGTGGTCACTGGGACTAGTAAAGCAAAAATAACTCATCAGGGTTATTGGCCTTTGTTTTGAGGTTACTTTTGTTTTTGTTTAAAATACCACAATTCCTGCTGCTCAGGGAAGCATTTCAGACAAACCTGAAATAGTCCTCACATTTTCTCTTATTCATGTGTTTGGTTATTCTTCCATTCACTCCTGGCTTAGATGACAAGAAAAAGAAGAAAAAAGTATAGCCTATGGAATACACACACACACACACACAACACACACACACACACACACACACACACACACACACACACACACACATAGACACACACACACTGAGATAGACAGACAGACAGACAGATATAGAGAGTTTTCACCAGGATTTGTACACTGAGTTCTAGCTGAAGGATGGGAGATTATAATGAATATTAAAGGTGTTTCATATATATTACATACTTAATCTTTTAACAAACCTATGATATAAATCCAACCAATTAAAGCACTGAGACGTAGAAAGGCTAAATAAATTCCTTAAGGGCTGGATTGGGACAGACCCAGATTCTAAGTCACTCTGTAGATTTATTGTGCTATTTTGCTTCTGCCATTGCTATGAACTGCCAGACACGCAGCTCAGGTCCTAGGTAGGTAGATATATTAGCACAGACACAGCTGTCCTTGGGTGTTACAATGAGGGTGAGTTTTAGGATCCAACTGTTTTTCAGCTCTGCTAACTAAGTAGGTGGGTCTTGTGGATACCTAGAAATGGAGTCATAGAAGAAAATGTGTGTACATAGATCAGTATAGAGCTGTTGTTGTGCAAGAGACAGCATAAAAGTATAATGGGAATAGTATGTGTAGAATGTTTGTAGAATTATGTGCAGTTGTGTTTGATAGGAAAACAGGGGTTGTCTTAGGAAATAATGGGGAATGACAAGTGGCAATGTATGGGTAAATAATAGAGGGTTCAAAGTTAAGCATTGTATATGAGGCTAGGTACTGCAGCTGTTGTGTGCCAATATGTAAACTATTTGTCATAATGTCATGTATGTCTGTCACTGAGGGTACAATTGACCTCACTATGACATTTTTTTTCACATATTCCAGCCACCTGCTTCCAATTGCTGACATTGTCCCAATTTTTCATGGATGGATGTCAAATAAGTTGCTTGCCATTCTATTACAATCATATTAAGCATTAATACCAGGAGGAAAATCCACACAGTCTTAAAACTTCTTCCTAGCCCTACTTTTCTACATAACTTGAGCGGGGATTATTCCCCTACTGGAAGGCATCAGAATCGACTGTTCTGTCCTCAGCAGTGAGTCTCCATAATGACAAACTACTACTCACCATTAGACACCCCTTATTCCTTGTCTCTCCCACCAGCCTATCATCATATAATCACTTTAAGAATTCCTCTGTAACCTTAATTGCTTCCCTAATCTCTCCCAGCTTAATCATAGCCAAATTATTCCACATACCTCCTTTACTTATTTGGCTACCTCATGAATGGCGCACACCCTGATGTTGGTTAATTAATTCTCATGCCAGATTTAATTTGCTAAGTTTAAATTGATGCAACTCTTTCAGTGTTGTTATTTGTGAGGGATTACTTAAAAAGTCATGAGATTAAAAGTAAATCATATGAAATTGTTCCCCAGTTTCATCACAAAGTCTTAAAGGCTAGCCTTTAATGTGATAAAAAGAGAAAATGTCACTGAAGGTAATGACCTTTGGTGGAAGGGCAAGAGGAGGGTGCTGTATTAGGCACTGAGTAAACAGTGGTATGCAGGTCTGCAATTCGGAATTCAGGATGACACAAGGTCACTGACTTGGTGCCTTCATGGGGAGAGAGAAAAAGGACTACAGACCTTGATGAAAGTGTTAGTCTAGGATTGGGTTAGGGCAGGGCTTAAGAATGACCATGTAGTGGTGATGCCATTCCAACTAGACTTTAAGGGATACATCAAGGCAAGTATGGAATACTTGGTAGGTCAACAGGCTGACCATAGGCATTCAACCAAAAACAAGATAAAAGGAAACACTGCATTCTTCTTGGTGTTACTCATCCTCTCTGTAGGCTCTTTCTTTTCTACTTGGACAGTAGAGGCTGAAGTCCTCAAGGCTCCATCCTAGGCCTTCTTTTCTTTCTCTCTGTGTCTTTTCCTTGGGTGAGTCTAGCCATGCCTGTGTCAGTCACACCTGTCTACATAAAATGTCTACATGTTCACGTCTGCTCAGAGTCTGGCCTCTAGCTCTGACTCTCAGACTTATACTTTCCACCTAGATTTCCAAAAAGGCCACACTTCCCTTGAACCTATGCTTATATATTTTTTAACCATGTAGTTCATCCCTTTCTTCATCAACCCTATCACCCATCCAACTATATAAATTGTACACAATCCCAAATAGGAGCCTTATGTTGAATACTCATTCAGTTATCAAATCTATTTCACCATAAATGATGCTAATTCTACTTCTTAAATATCTGTAAGAATTTCTCTTCTATATCCATTTCTTCCAAGTAAGTACATGGTATATGAAGCTACAATTTCTTGCCTGGACTGTTTCAGTAACCTCTAACACATGTTCCTATGTCTACTCTGAATTTTAGTTGAATTTAAATTCTCCAATTCAGAGGTGAGGGATCTTTTAGGAATCTGAACTGTTCAGTAGACTGGAGAGAATATGATCTTCTTTTGTGATGGGACTGAATAAACTACTGTCTTGTCGGTTTGAGAACAGGGGTAAAAGGATCAACTCTTAGAGATAACAGAGGAAATGAAAGTATGAATCTCCAGTATCTGGCTCTTGCTGTGGTAGTTTATTCTCTGAGTCTCAATGAAAACCTGGTCCAACATCAGATAGGAAGTAAAAATAGGGGCTCAGAATAAAACTAGATTTCCAATAGTGGACGTGAAGTAAGAAAAACTAATCTACTACTGAGGGAGATATATACAAGGGTTTTCATGGCTGTTAAACTGGACGGGAAGTGTTCAAAGAACTGATTTTAGGCTCATAATCAAAGAAAACAAAATTTAAATTTCAAATAGATATTGAAGGTATTCACAGTTAATCATTTGGTATTTAACTTGTATAAGGAAAATAAAACACATATTGGCTGGTGATACTCTAGTCCACACTTCAGTGAATTTTCATAGGTAAGATAATAATGAAAAGAAAGAAAAATGAAACACATGAAGGCTTGAAGAACAAGATTAAGCAGAAAACAAAACACAAGTTCATAAACAGCCCTTTATGCTTATACTGGGAGTGGGGAATAGAGTACTGAAAACATGTCTAAGAAACACAAAGAATTTGTATTGAAGCAGATAGAATGTGTGATGACAGAAGAATGGTAATATTAAGTGTCTTGACAGATAAAGCCAAGAAATGGCACGTCCTCTCAAATGAATACAGCAGTCATAGAAGATGAGTTTTATTATAGTTTAGACACAGAAAGATAGAGCATTAACATAATGCAGGACACAAAAGAATTGATGAAAGGGAATCTAGGAAGCAAACCTATAGAAACCACACAAAAAGGCAGGGAGACAGAAAATATTATAGTCTGCAAGAAATAGAGGATAGAGCAAGAAGAGACAATACAAGTCTAGTTAGATTCCAAAGGGACATTACTTAAAAAAGAGGTACTATTTGGATAGTTATGGTTAAACTCCTTGATTGATAAAAATATATCAACCACCAAATATAGAAAGACCAATAATCCTACCATAAAAAGAAATAAAATCAAATTTATTTTCTAATACACTTCATGTGACAGACAAGAAAACGTGCTTTAAAGCAGATATAAGAAAAAAGAAGACATACTACTTACTATGTGATGTTTACAACATTGTCCATTTCTCAAAGATAATATTGGGAGCCAGAAAAGAAGTGAGGTTTTATCTTCAAAGTTAAAAGAGGGCATTTTTCTTTTAACACCTTTCTCTGAAGCTCAAGAAAGGAAGGTGATATCTGCAGACGAACTGAAATAGAGACAGTTTACTAGTAAGTCATTGTCACTAATGAAACTCTGTACCGTACCTCAGGAACAAAAGAAAGCATTACCAGGGGGACATCTACAGTACAAAAGGTGAATCGGGTGATGAAAAAGGCCAAGTGGAGAGACAGACCTACAGTGTCGGCTCTTTCAGCCATAAGGGGAACCTGTAGTGTCTGTGGTGAAAAGCAAACAAGGAGACAGACCTAAAAATGCAAATAAACAAGACAGCCCAGAGCAGGGCAGTTAGCAAAGCATTCTGTATCGTTTTCTGCCAGGGTAACTACCAGAATGTTTCATGATGATGAAAACTTCTGTAGATTTGTTTGGTACACACTGAATTGCGAACTTGAGATGTTGCTAGGTGTGATGGGAGAGCTTAATTTCTAATTGCATTTAACTTTAATTTAAACATAAACTTAGAGTGATATAACTATAGTCTGAGATGGGGGGTATTAACAAGCAGGAGAAATGGTCTTATGGGCTGTAATCAAGTAATCAAAACATCAAAAAGCAGTGAGAAAAAACCAATTACATGACATGCTTCTTCACATCCCATTTAGGCCTCACACCTCAGTGAAGTCTCTTCTGATATCCACCAATCAAGTCAGAGTCCCTGCTAATGCTTCTGCCACAGTTTTAAAATTAAACCTTTTATTTTGAAATGATTGTAGACTCACACAGAGTTGTAAGCAACAATGCAGAGAGATTCAATGTATTTTTTTTCACATATTTCCAATGCCAACTTTCAGCACAATTTCAGTTGGATGCTATTCTCAGTATGTTGTTTGTTACAGGTGAGTCATGGCACTTTTAATTATTGTACAGTCAAAGCACGTGAATTCTGCCTAACCTTAGCTCCTGAAGATTTTTCTCCCATTTTATCCTAGAGTTTTCACAATTTTTCATTTGTATTTAAGCCAACAATTCATTTTGAGTCATTTGGTATAAAGTAGAGATTAATTTTTTTAACTATTACAAGTATTTACTTGTGTGTGTGTGTTTGTGTGTGTGTGTGTGTATGTGTGTGTGTGTGTATGTATGCTCACGTGCACCTGAGCATGTAGACATTTGCCACTGTGTGTATGTGTTAGGGAGGGTCAGTGGAAATCTTGCAGGAGTCTGTTCTCTCCTCCTACCTCGTGCATTCTGGGGATCAAACTTAGGTTATCAGGCTTAGTGACAAGCACCTTCATACACTGAACCATCTCACCGGCCCAAGATTGATTTACTTTTAACAAATCTCCATTAAAATCTTCAATAAAGATCTTCATAAATATCGAGTTTTTTAACACTTTCCATTGGAAGTGATCATATTCTTCTATTGATTTGCTTTTGAACCTTTATGAAGAATCAGTTGCACATTATTTTCCTGTGGATATCTTTCTAAGATCTTTATTCTGTTCAGCTGCTTATTATAAATTTTCTTTGATCAATATCACTTAATCTTGATTATTATATAATAAGTCTTGATATGAAGTAGAGTCTTTCTCCAACTTTATTATTACTCATTAAACTTAAAGAATACTCTTGCTTATGTCTACAGCACACATTGCTGAACTTTTGACAGAATGAGTTGCAAAATTATTAGCTACCTTGGAAGAATTAACATCAGTATTATAATGAGCCTTCTAATCCATGAATATAATATATTCCTGTATTTATTCAATTTCCTTATGCTTTCTTTTGTTTATATTTTGCATATTTCAAATTCTATGTCATCTACACGTTTTGTGAGATTTCAACTTAATGTATCTCTACCCAATTATTAGCAATATCACACTGACAGTACAAGATAAATCTAAAATTCAGCTGAGAATTTGAAAAGCTCATTAATCTTTCTAGAAGTTATTTTACATATTCTTTAGGGTTGACTGCATACAATAGTGTGCCCACTGGAAAGGGGTGTAGGTTTAGATTCTCTTTCAGATATGTGTGCCTTGTCTTTCTGTTCCTTTTCCTATGGTGTCACTTAGAAGATACAGTACTATTTACAAACACAAGTGGAAGCTACGAGCATTCTTTTCTTGATACCAGAAAGAATGTGGTACTTCATCATTAGCACGTTATTTTAAATCACTTATAAATGATTTTTTTAGATGTAAGATGCTACATTATATGTTTTTCTGAGTAATTTGAACCAAGATTGAGTACTGGATTTAAAAAAAAAATCTTTTTCTGCACTGGCTTGTACAAACACATGCTTTTTCTTCTTTGGTCAGTTAATATGTGGGATTACAGTGATTTATTTTCAAATATTTAGCCAGCCTTACATCTCTGCAATAAACCTCTCTTGGGCCTGGGATAAAATACTTTTTATATATTTCTGAATCCTGCTTGCTCATATTTTAAGGATATTTATGTCTACATTGATGAGATTACCTGCTTATACTATTCTTTTCTCCTTTCTTGATATTGTTTTGCTTATTTGAGGTATCAGAATAATTCTGGATTCATAAAATTTTTTTGGAAGTGCCCCTTCCATTTTCTGGAGGAAATTGTATGAAACTGGTAATATTGAGTCCCTGATAGGGTATATAATTATCCAATGGAACCATCCAGGCCAGGAGATTTCTTTTTGAGAGTTTTAAAATTTATGTATTTAATTTCTTAACACTTGTAAGCTTACTAAAACACTTATTTCATATTGTGTTATAATTTTAGCCATCCTGAAGTTTACAGTTGAATGGTTTTTATTATATTACAAGGTTATACAACATTCAGTGTCTGATTTCAAAGTATTTACACCATCCTTAAGGCAAAATCCACTCCCTTTAGCAGTTTGTACATGTGTTGTCCTTGTCCTGATGCTGGATAATCAGTAATCTACTTGTTCTAGCTCTCTGGATATATATGTTCTGAATTATTTCACATAAATCAGATAATGCAGTATATGATCTTTTTATATCTCCATTTTCCTTAGTATGATGGTTTTGATATTTATATTGCAATACACATCATAAACTTTATACTTTTATGCCCAAATAATACTCCATTGTATGAAATGTTTTGTACACGTTTTGACATATATGGACTGCTTTTACTTGTCACTTATTCTGAAAAATAGGATCTTGAGCGGTCATTTACAAAATTGAAATACATATAAACTGTAGGGAGTGAATGAAGTCCTGAGTACATGTGTATTATTGACATGAGCATGGTCTTGTTAAGAACTCTAATGCTTCAGGGCCATAGAAATGGTAAAATCTTTCCTTGGTGAGACTAGAGGAACAGCAAAGTCTCCCCTGGTCCAAGAAAAAAAAAAACTATTGATGAACAATTGACCTTTCAGCCAAACCCTTCAGCAGAAAATAGGAGCTGCAGCTTCCTCCTCCAGGTGACTGCATCCTGAGACTTCTCCCCTACAGAGACTCCCACTGAGATTAGCTAAGCCACCCCCTTCATTCCTGTGCTGTACACAATCAATAAATACCCAAGCTTTCATACGGGCACACTGTTCACTCACTCGATCTTAGCTTTTCTGTGTGTGCCTATCTCTGTCCTTTCTTCATTCCTCTGTGGCCTCAGTCAGAGCAATCCCAAATCCATTTGGGCCACAGCAATATATTTTTAATTCTTTTGAATATACACTTAAGAGACAAATTATGAATCATAGAGTTTGGAGGTTATTGAGGAGCTATTAAAATATTTTTCAAAGGAAATGTACCTATTACACAGTGGACAAGCAGCCACATGTTGGGGAGGGAAAATTTAGAAAAAGAGTGATGAGGGCCAAAACACTAGCAAAAGCATATGTGCATTCTGGACCGCATCTGTAAGAAGGTGGGGCCTGAGAGAGCAGAAAAAGAGAATTCTGACTCTTTCTCATTTAAGTCTCGGAGGGCAGGTAGAGCAGCCCTACCTCATAGTGCCTTGTAGGGACTTTGCTAGGGAGAGGAAATTCTAGAAAGGAAAAGTAGAGTATCTCCCTAAAGGAAACTTACTGTGCTTGTGTCTTCAGCAGGGCTGAAGACAACGTTGCCTTCCTAGGGGTGGGCCCTTGGCGGGTGGATTGACTTGACCAATGGGAATGCTGTTTGTTCTTCACCCAGCCCAGGGATTCTGCTCTCTTGACCAAGGGAGCTTTTCCTCAATGGGCCTTTATTGTCACTCCAGAAGTTGGGATAGAAATTGAAGTATTGGTTGGTATAATTTTCCTCCAGCACTGTGAATATGGTATTATGATACTTTTTTCTCTCTCCTCGATTTTTTTGTTTCTTTTCTTTTCTCTTCAGTTCCTCCCCTTTCCTTCAGCTCCATTCTTTTCCCAACTCCTTTCTCCCTTCCTCCTGTTCATCCATCATTGCTTCATTCCTTGTTTTCAATGTGTGGATTTCTACTTGCTTCTTTTCAAAGTTTCTGTCACTTTTGAGATACTGTCTTTTCATGAAGTCCTTTTTCAATTACATTCATTTAGTTTTTAAACCTTTAAAAAAGTTTTTGAGTGTATTTAAGCAGTAATTGGTTTGTAGCTTTTAATAAATTCAACATCAAGACATCCTTGGAGATAATTTCTATTGATTCCCTGTGTGTAATTTGCACATCCTTTTTATTCCTATTAAAAACTAGATGTTGATAAAAATGTTATGTTATAAACTTCCTCCCCAGGGTTTCTGGAATTTCTTGATTGGCAATTATTTCAGTCCTGCCATTGGCAGGCATGAGACCAAAACAAATCTCATGAAATCCATCCACTGTTGTTCTTTGAATTCCTAGCTAGTCTGTCTTCCTTCTTCTCTCAGTTTTCAATGTGTCTGTGTTTGTCTTCTGTGGAAGGTGGCAGTGTTTTAGTTACTGATAATAAATAGAGAGGATGAAAAGTATATCTGCTTCTTTTTCAAACAAGAAAACTATCCTTGTTACTTAGAAAGATTATGAAGAAAGTTGAAGAAGGAGTGTGGAGGATAAATATGGTCACATTTTATTCATATATTATAGAATTCTCAAGAATAGAGGGTTTTAAAAATATTAACAGAAATATAGTTGTATATATTTTTATTTTTAAAAAAAGTTTTTTTCATTTTACATATCAATCCCAGCATACCCTCCTTCCCCTTCTCCTGCCCCCTGTCCTTCCTCTATCCCAAGCTCCATCTACTCCTCAGAGAGGGTAAGGCCTAGTCTTCAGTTGAAGAGAGGGAAGAGGGATTACAGGAGCAAGTGTTGTTGCAGATGAAACTTCAGAGCTTAACCCAGAAATCCTATATGTCTGGAGTTCTTTCCGGATGTAGTCAGAACATATCAGTAGGGATGCTGTAAAGTGGTGATGTCAGTGCTACCTGTGGGCACTTCCACAGGCCTGGTTCCTCCAGGAAGACAGCAATAACATAAATGTGCTCATGCGTGGGCGGTGCTGTAAGAGCTACTCTGTGACTTATAAACAACACAGAAAATGTCAAACATTAGTGGACACCTATAAAATGATTTGGGATGGAATCAGAATAGGAAAGTGAAGTGTTACCAGGCTGCACATTTATCTCACAATCCTTCCTAGGATTTCATGGAGAGAGATGGTGGCAAACTCTGCTTTTAAAAACTTCATAAACAAATACTCTACAATTATACAAGTCATGTTACACACTGTTCAGACACGCTTCTGTTTTAACCCCTTTAAAAGAGTTATGGGACATAGAGATGTTAAAGTAATATGCATATATCTGAACTTGAGAGGTAACTTGTATATGTACACATATACTAACTTATGTGCATTTCATTTATGCAGATTAGAATGTGATAAAAATCTCCACAGTATAATTAATGGGGAATAAAGTGTGACCAGCTATGGAATATCCAAGAATGAGACACAGGAGTCTAGAGAGGCTCTGTGGTCTTTCATCTCAGGAAGAAGAGCCAACATGTACTAGACCTAATGGAAAAGTCATTCTAGACTCCAATAATACTCTGTCCTTCTGATAGGAACACATAGATATGGATGATGAGATAATTAGACTATTTGAATGGGTATTTCTATTTTTTTCCAAATTATTACTCCTTTGACCCTGGGTCACTCATCTTTATCCACAGTCCTTATTTCTTTACTGGACATAACAGCTGTCGTTTCTTCACTGACAGGTCTGAGGATTACTTCACACAGTTGCATGGTTCATTGAATGGATGAAGAGAGAAGAGCAAGAGGAGAGATTTGTTATTGGTGTGATAAAACTCCTGCTTTATAGGATTAAGTTCTTATAGTCAAGACACACTCTTAGGTCCCTGTGGCTATTGGAACTCATTCTAATAAGATGGCTGCAAGTGTGGATGGAGATCCTGGTTGTGGGCCATACGTTTCATTAACTGGACAGCATTTAGGTTAAACTTTTCTGTGCACTTGTCCTTTTCAGCAAGATACCCTCACTCTGGTCAGATTCTAAGAAGCTCATTCCAGAAATACCATGAAACTGTGCTCAAACTGTAACACCAACAAGGTGCTCATTCCATTGAAGATGTTCACAAATAAGCAAAGGGCTCAGCAGCAGTTTAGAAAAAATTGATTACCAGGGCTCTAGAAATGGGTATGTACCTGCCTCATACCCTAGAGGAGAATGAATTTGCCACAACTGAGTTCTTTGTGGCTTCCCATCACTTCTTGTTATAAACCAGAGCACCATATAGAAAGAGGCAGTGTATCACCTCAAGAGCAAGAGATGACTTTCTTAGTTCTGCCTTAGTGACCCTATGCTCTTCCTTATTTAAAACTAATTTGCACTAAAACCATTAGGAACATTTGGAAGATGTGCTTGCAGAAGATGAAGATACTGGGAACTAAATATCCATATCCACATGTAGAACATCTGTCCAAACATCTGGCAGCCAGCTAGAAGCAGGCAGACAGACTAGTACACAGGAAATGTGACATAAGGTTGATTGCAGTGACTAAACTCTCCTCAGTGTGTGTGGGATGACAGTAATGGGAGAGAGAGAGAGAGAGAGAGAGAGAGAGAGAGAGAGAGAGAGAGACAGAGAGAGAGAGACAGAGAGAGAGACAGAGACAGAAAGAGACAGAGAGAGACAGAGAGAGACAGAGAGACAGATCATGCATAGATGGGGGCCACAGAGATGTTCTCCTGTTTCCAGGATGCCTTTTGTGTCTTAGCATCTATTGCTTAAAGGAATGACTGAGGCAAACTGATATTTTTTGAGGCCTCTTTATTTTTTTTAAACTTCATCCTCAATGGAAAGTAAAGGAAACAAGAAACTGACCAGAAAGCCAAAAGCAACAGGACATCATTCCCTCTGCAGAATTTGGCATTGGGGTTTGCCAAATTTTTTACAGAATATTTTTCTCCCTGGGCTAACCATGACATGGCTCCTTCTGTTTTTCCTTCTAGCAAAGTCAGTGATTGATCCTCCTCTGTTTTCTTACTGAAATCTTCTTTTTTATCTTGGGCAGAAAATGTAGCGTTTCTTATTCTTCCACCATACTTCTTTCTTAGAGGCACCAGTAAAGACCCACACACTCACTGGTGACATGTTTGTGTTCATGTACTTTGCGTGACCATTGATTTATACAATGCCCATTCGTTTTCAGCTTTCACAAGAAAAACACTGAGCCAGGGTGAAAAGCTTGCTGCTTTCAGAAAATGACAGTCCCAGAATGGGTAGTTACTGTCTCTCCTGCCCGAGTACAGTCACCATGGTTGCTTATTTGTCCTCATTTGTTGTGGGTCTCTACTCAACAGGTGGTTAACTATTTGAACTATCAGCTTAGGCTCTTGTTAGAGGGAGTGTGCCAAATCATAGAGAACACTTAGGTCCCAAATTGACATGGCTCTTGAATTCCTATGTAAATTCTGCTGGCAAAATTTCATATTGATATCCTAAATCCAGATAACTAGGTATGTACAACAAAAACAAAAATCATGATTTGGAAGTGTCAGGTCCATTTCCTTTCAAAATTTTAATCATGGGTCTCAGAGCCGAAAGAGATTTCAGAAAATGAGCTGGATTCTTGTTTTGAAAATGAGAAAGAATCCCTCAGTGAGGGGCCGTGACTTGCCTAGTTAGGCAGCTGACTAGAACCCAGATCCCCTAGCCCTGTCTTCTACATATCAGCAGTCTTAGAGATTTGGAAGAATTTTTCAATTTCCTACCAGCTGCCCTGGCATGCAGACACATTAATGAGATTCGGGAGTGGAGACGTGGCTGTGCATTACCAAGAAGGTGTGAAGGCAGCATGTGGGAGCAAGCACATTCCTGATGATGGCTGCAAGGATAGAGTAATGGTAGTGCTACCACATATTTAATCAACATGGGTATGGTGCCATAGTTTGACCTTTCCACGTGCCACTTCAGCAAGGTCCTTTGGTATAGCCATGCTAGATGTTATGACAACACTATGTGCAGATGTCTAAGGGACACTGTTATCTCAGATGATGTGCCTCAGACATTTTGAATATTCAGACACTCAGATGATACTTCAAGTTGTTTCACACAAAACATTTGCATATAAGCACATACATTTATGACTGTCCCCTATTAGTGCCTGTGTCTGGATATTTGCATAACAGCTTATGAGCACTGTTCTCATTATGAATCCCGCAGAGAACAGGACGCAGGAAGACTGACAAAGGAAGTGACAGATGACAGTCTAATAGCAAAGGAAGAAAAAATTATATCATGGCAGTGAAGGGCCATCCTGAATAGTGACAAATTGCTTGTCACATATCAATGCTGTATGACAGAAGGGAGGATAATGGATATTAATAATGAAAATTCTGGAACATCAAAGAAATATTTACTGGCTTCCTATTCATTTTGTTTTTGTTTTTGTTTTTGTTTTTGTTTTTGTTCCTCAAGACAGGATTTCTCTGCATAACAGTCCTAGCTCTTCTAGAATTAGTTCTGTAGATCAGGCTGGCCTCGAACTCACAGAGATCTGCCTGCTTCTGCCTCCTGAGTGCTGGGGTTAAAGGTGTGCGCCACTACTGCCTGGCTCCTATTTGTTTTTTAAAAACACTAAAGCATACCCCTCACACACACATACACACATGTGCGTTGCAGGTTTCAGGAGGGTTTCCATGGAAAATGGTTATGCTACTTGAATGGTGCTAAGTTAATAACAGTGTTGCTATGATATGGATCACAGAGAGGAGTAGAGGTGATAGCATAGTGTTCCCCAATAGTTATAAAGGTTTGCATTTTCATTAGTGTTGTCAAATGAGTCTGTAAACATGTATCACTTCTAACCATTGTTGGTTAGAAGATGCAACAGAGTCAAACAATAACAGGAAAAAGGATTTGTGGATCATCCTTCTAAGGAGGACTTCATGGATTATTCCTTCTGGGATGTCTCAAAGCAGTGGTAATGATTCTCCTTGGTCTTCCAAACAGCTACATTTGATGAACCTACACTCCAGGGTCTGACTGACCACAAGCAACACTAGATCAAAGGTCCCTCTTTTTTTTTTCTTGAGTCAATGTAGCCATTTATTCTTTTTGTTTCAATATCCACAGCTCTGCTTTAGGTTGCATCTTTTCGAAAATTCCATGAGAGCTTATCTGACACTGCAGATATGTTACAGCATTCCTTCTGACTTACTGTGGCACTCAGGCAATGAAGAACAGGAACTAGAGGTTATGCGGGTGCAACTGAAGTCCAACAAAAATGCAGAGCTATCCATTTTCTCACAGTCCACACATTACCCCTTCATCTAACATCGAACATCACATCTCTATTCTATATTGTTGTGATGGCTGTTTTTTGTTTGTTTGTTTGTTTTTCAAGAGATGGCTATTCTTAATTGCCAACTTGGCTATATCTGGAATTAAGTAATAGCCAAATGATTGGGCATACCTGTGAGGGATTTTTGTTTCTTAGTTAAATCATTTGAAATGGGAAGTCCTACTTCTAATCTGGATCTTTGAGGAGGGAAGATCCACCTTTAGTCTGCTAGTAGCCGACATTTATAGGACATGGAAGAGGAAAGCTTGTACGTTCTTTGCTTCTTCTCAGCAAGTCCATTTCTTTACCGGCATTGTGAGCCTACTTATTTGGGGTTCCAAGTGTATAATGAAGACCAGCTGAGGCATCTAGCATTATAGACGCAACAACTACTTGGTTGTTGGAACTTCTGTTGGTAGACATCCATTGTTGGACTAGCTGGACTACAGCCTGTAAGCCATTCTAATAAATCCACTATTATAGAAGATATATATATATATATATATATATATATATATATATATATATATATATATATATATATGTATATGTATGTATACATATGTATGTATATGTATATACCCCCATATATATAATTCTGTAAGTTCTGTTCTTCTAGGGCATCAGTTCTCAACCTGTGGGTCACAACCCATTTGAGGGCTATATATTAGATATTTACATTATGATTCAAAATAGTAGCAAAATTACAGTTGTGAAGTAGCAATAAAATAATTTTCTGGTTGGGGGTCACTACAACATTAGGAACTATATTAAAGGGTCAAAGCATTAGGAATGTTGAGAACCACTGCTCTAGGGAACTCTGGCTAAACAATTGTACTCTTTAGTTGAGTGTGGTACTGCTGCCCACTAATGTTAGAAAGGTCTTATTCATCAGGATGGCTGTCAGATCCGAAATATGTGCTAATTTGTCATTTCTACCAAAATCTTTAGTTCTTACAAATTAGACTCACAAGTATTTTTGGTCCTTCAGCCCTTAAGATGGTCATGGACAGCTTTGAGCTTAAAGGGGCAACAGTTCTGGCCTTTTGTATGGCATAATTCTTGTAAACCACTGCCTTATCCCCTTGAATCCACCTTGCAGCAACCATGTGGTGGTAAACAGTTTCAAAAAGATTTCAACCAGCTCTAAGAAGGTTCTAGAGAAGGCGCCTCAGAGTAAGGCTCTGGAAAATGTTTCCTTCTTTCATTCCCAGATTGTCTTGTATCTGTTTCATTCATTTCCTTAGAAGTTCCAGCAGGACTGAGCATTGTTTCCCTGCAGCAATGAGCAGTTGAATGATGCACTCACACATGTGTTTTCTCTCCTTTCACTCCTTTGTTCTTTCTCCCTGGGATCATATCCCAAATAAACCACAATGTCTATAAGCTTTTGTTGAAAGTTCTGCTTGGAATGAGAGAGTTAGGGGAAAGAAAGAGGAAGTACAGTCTAAGTTAAGACATACTCAAGGTAAAATGTAATAATTAAAGAAAGAAGAACCAATCTTTGCCAAGCACTTACCAGGTGTCCAATGTAGTTGACACTTTTCATGTTCCAACAAAGATAATGCAATGTGTGCATTTTACAGATTTAAAAACAAAATGCAGTTGTGTGTGTTGATATGACTCTGCTGAGTATTTCTGATTGCAGGGTTAGGATGTGAAGGAAATACCAAACCTGGATTCAAAGTCCTGGCAATTGTAGAAAAACTTATGGTAAGGCTTCAGTGATTTGGAAACCTTGGAGAAGCACATCACTCATTCATGTTTCCTGCTGTGAATGGACCCCAAGGCCTCACTCACACTTGGCAAGTGCTCTGAATTTGAATAACATCCCAGCTCCAATTTTTACATTTTATTTTGAGGCAAATGTCTCACTACATAGCCCAGACAGTTCTTGAACTTGTGGTCCTCCAATCTCAGCTGACTCAGTGACTGAGATTAAAGGCTTTTGTCAATGAGCCCACCTGTAGCTCATTTTGAAAACTGACAAATTGCATTCTTGTGTAAGCAATGGTTGACACAGTTGTGTGGAGTTCAGAGTCACTGACATCTCCTGTTCAAGCAGGCTAGTCGAGGGCAATGTACACAACCTTTCTCTGGTTGGTGGGGTCCCAAGTCTCAGTGTAGAAGATCAGGTTTCTCTGGTCCCCAAGAATAGTATGGTTCATCTATCCACAACAGGCAGGGCAGGGAGGGAGCTTTCATGGCTTTGAAGCATAATGGTCAGTAGTTTTGACTATCTGTTGATGACACACTAGTGCTGGTTTCAAACACACACACACACACACACACACACACACACACACACACACATACACACACCCCTTTAAATTACAAATGAGAATATTTTCCACCCTGCATGTTCCAAGGGCTAATTAAGTTGTTCAATAGCCTCCTTTAATTTAGGGATGAGGAGCTTTCTTCTCAAGTGCATTGAGTTCAGAGCTCCCACCTGATCCATAGCCATTGAGCTCATCTCTTTGGAGACAGGCTCTGTGCCTTTTGCAAACCTCTAGACCTTCATGCCTTAGACACTACAGTGCTTCATGTTGGATGGGATACATAGCCCCAAAGCTTTCTCACACCTCCATGTAGAAATAGCAGCCGGCCATGCCACTGACTGGTTTATGATACAATAGTTTCCTTGGAATGTGCTTATAAATATTTATAGCACCAAGCAAGCAATAATGGGCTGCTATTCAAACACACCTGCTGGGAAAGAAAGAAATAAAAAAGAAAAGAGAAAAACACATACACACTTACACATATTTATGCCCACTACACGAAGGTCATGTGGGCACTTTGACCCAGAGAGCATATGTGCAGAAGAATCACAGCAACTGCTGTTTTCCCTGGAGCTGGGGTTCACAAATGCAGTTTCCTCTACGAGGAAACAGGTCAAGGGCTGTTTTTAAATGCTTCATTCCCTAATAGTGAACATGTTTGTTGAATTATGTTTGGAAAATACTGAATGGAATCAAACATAAAAATATTACTTACACATTTTGCCTCTGAGAGGCAACAGTGTTAACATTTTAGAATATTTCTGTCTTTGCCCTAAGAAATGTGTGCTGTCATAGCTCTTTTGAGGTCTGCTTACTATGCACAGCTAATGCTACAGGTGCTTTAAACAGTATAAAAATCATCTCTAATTTGACAGTTGAAAATGATATGTTGCTGTTCCTATTTTATTGATTTGATTATTGATGGCTGCTTACTAACCAATCAATAAAGACCTTTCTGATGTTGCTGAGTGTTGAGATGGTAGATAGCACATAGGGGAAAATATGTACAGATGAATTGAGCAGAATCCTTGCTTCCAAAGGCTTACAATCTGATGGAAAAGAAATAGACATTCCTCTGCAATAGACAAGTATTTCTTTTTGTGTTACTTGTAAATTCAGGGTTTTTTAAAAGTTTGGGTTTGAGATTGTGTGCCCCACATTCAGTGCTTTGTGTTTCATTTTGTAAGTGGGGCAGTGTGTTAGTGAGAGTTACTTCATGTCAGTCCACCATTCTACCATTGAACCAGCTTTTAGAATAAACCACGTTATGTATGATATTGTCCTGAAAATATTTAGAACACTGGCTCCATAGGGCCTGGAAACAATTCCTGTAGCAGTCTTGAAATGGGCATGAAGGGTTCAAGGTTAAAATAAAGTCAAATGAAGGGAACAACTTGAAGACTGATCACAGTCCAAAAAGCATATGAATATACCATGTTCTCCCCATGCTATGTTATGCCTAGGTGATCCCAGGTGTAGGCTTTAGTAGCAGAGCACTTACTTTTGCTTCCAATTTGTCACATTCTAAATGGTTTTCTGTGGATTTCCAAGGTACCAGATATATCACATTCTGCAGTTAAATGGTGGAGAATTAGCATCATTAAAATCAAAGTCTTATTGAGTATACATAACACAACTGTGAGTCCGGAGATGGAAGCAATAGAGAATGCGCACTCAGAGTCTTCTTTAGTACCCAACACTGCACTAAGGTTTCACTCTAACTGAAGGTGTCAATGCTGTCATGAGGCAGAGGCCTGAACAGATGCTGGGACAGCAAGGAATGACTGGGATAACTGTGTGCATGGTGCTTAAATAGCAGCCACACACCATTTGTTCTTCAGTAGGCAACTGGCTTTCTGATGGAGAACTCTGGTTGTCAGGGAATCTCAGCATCACTAAGAGAAGGTCAAACAGACATTGCTTGCATCCTACTGTGATGCAAAATGAACTCCAGCACCCTCCCAGGTATGAGCTGTCTCCCATGAAATATTTAACCTGAAACTAATTAAGTCTTTAGTTCTGCCTTCTGGATTGAAGGAAATTCGGAGAATAGATCAGCAAGTTAAAGAATATTAAGAGAAGATGATCAGTCATTTCTAATATGGGACATTTGTACTAAAAAGGGGGGGCGGGTGGGGGTAGCTTCTTCCCAGAGGCAGCAAGGTAGAAGCAAAAGAAGAGGTGCAAGTGAACATGTTTGTTAAACCAAGTTTGGAAAATAGTGTTTGGTAAGTACTTCAGATAAAGAATTTAACAGATTTGACAATCAAATGAATCATGCTCCCACCTTCTTTAATGAGCCCCCTCTTTTTACAATCTTTTTTTTTTTTTTAAGATTTATTTATTTATTATGTCTACAGTATTCTGACTGCATGCCAGAAGAGGGCACCAGATCTCATTACAGGTGGTTGTGAGCCACCATGTGGTTGCTGGGAATTGAACTCAGGACCTCTGGAAGAGCAGCCAATGCTCTTGACCTCTGAGCCATCTCTCCAGCCCAAATCATGCCCTTTTTAAGATACTAAGCTATACGTTTTGAGAACAAGTGGCGAAATCTAAATACTGTCTGATAGTTTTATGTTATAAGAAAATTATTGTTGATTTTATTAGGTGTGAACATCTCTATGTGAACATATAGGAGGAGGTTCTCTTAGGGTATCTGAATTATGACAGAAAAAATGATCTATAAATGATTGGAGATAGATCAACAGGAAGCCATGCAGCTGAGCAATCTGTGGAATATATATAACCTTAAGAGGCTACTTCACTGTAATTTTTGCTTTTTCTATATAGTTATGAATTTTTTGACATTACAAAGATTTTTGAAAGGACTGCTTCTACATGACCTCAAAAATCTCAGGGAACTGAGAAAATTTCATTTCTATAAAGTTTCATTTATGACAAGGGACATAAGTTGAGGTCACATATATGTACTTGGATTTTCTGGGGTGCCATAGAAAGCCTACCATGTACCTGAACTTTAATCATTCCTGTGGCAGTTCTCGCCCATGATTTTCTTTTCCTCCCCAGAGTTAACAATGCACCTTCATTGGCTTCACAGCATCTTGTTCGGGTTGAAAGTACAAGTTCTTTAGAGCCAAAAATTGTGAGTGTAAATCCACACCCCACAGCACAGCAACCTATAAGCTATTAGGCTTGGGACAGATTATTTAATCTCTGAATATCTATTTTCTTAAATTATATGTAAATGGTAGTTAATTTATTTACTTCCACAATTTACTACGAAACTAAAAGAAATCTTTGTCAAATTTATCTTCACATTTTGGATGCAGTAAATGTGCTTTTTACTCTCCCTTCCCCCACCAAAAAAAAACCCCAAAAAACAAAACATATTAGTTTTCCACCAAGAGAACCATAATTTGTAACACGAATTGCTAACCTGTCTTACTAATAGAAAACCCAGAGCCAGATATCGGGGTGAAAGCTGAAAGATCAGAGAGGCAGAGCAAGCCAGCCACAAGTTCTTACCTCTACAAAATCCTCAGTCTAAAGAAAGCAAGTTTCTGTTTCCTCACACCTTGTATACCTTTCTGTGTCCTGACACATTACTTCCTGGGATTAAAGGTGTATGTCACCACTGCCTGGTTCTGTGTCTCTCAGGTAGCCCAGTGTGGCCTTGGACTCACAGAGATCCAGATGGATCTCTGCCTCCCAAGTGATAGGATTAAAGGTGTGTGCTACCACTCCCTGATCTCTGTATCTAATTTAGTGGCTGGCTCTGTACTCTGATTCCCAGGTAAGCTTTATTGGGGTACACAATATATCAGCACAATGATTGACAGATAAGTGAATGAACTAATGATGAGGAGACAGTGCCACTTAGGGGGAGCAGAAGACAAGGGGAGGATATAATGCTGCCAGTATCAGGAGCAGGGGGAGGAGGAAAGAGAGAAACAAGGATAGAATATGAGTTAATGAACAGAGCTTGGGGAAATCAAGTAAAAAGTAGCCACGAACTAACCAAACAGATGGTGCTAAATATGCACACAAATATCAAAGTGGGGATGACTAATATGAGACATGGAAATTGAAGAGGGACTGATTTAAAAACAGATTAAGGAGACCAGAGTGACCCAGCATGAGAAACAAAGTTAGGTACGGAATATACTCCTCATCAAGGTCAGAATTGTCCTTGCAGGAAAAGGTAATTGGAGGATGAGGGTGGCTGAAATAACATTTCACGTAAGTTGTCATATTTAGCTTTGCTAAAGACCCAAGAGAAGTTGGTGATGGGGGGGATTGGTGATCAGCAACATATGCAGAGTGTGAGCCCCAATTTTAGCTTCGTGGGAATGTTTTTTTAAAAATCTAATGAGAATGGCTTGTGAATGCTTTGTGAGTCTGCATCAAAATTTGAAATTAGAAGGGCTGAAAGTATAGTTCAGGGGTAGAGTATCTGCATAATTTTAAGAAATGTAGAAAATGGTTTTATTCATCTGGTTGAACATTCTCAGAGTTATTTTGTTGTAGAGGTAATTTGGTTGCTAGTTTGATACAAGAATAAAGGAAAAACATCAAACTTTGCTGCAGGTGTGTAAGGTGCCACGAAGCAAGAGAAGATGAATCCTGAATACAGGATGTCCTACGTCTAAGGATTTGTATGGAGGGGCCTGAGTCTGAAAGGGGTGGTAACCTGGAGTGAGGGAGAACCCAACAAGAATCTTTGCTCCTGAAGAAGCATCATTCCCAGGCTCATTTCCAGCTTTCTCTCTTTGGCCTAACAACAGTCACTGTGTAATATATCTTTTGGTCTCTGGCTCTATTCTCAGCTCTCTAGACAGGTATTCTCCACCACTGCTTATATATCAGCTACCATACATCTTCAGAATACCCAGGACTTGGCTTTCCTTGGTTGGGATTCTAGCTCTAACTTAGAGTAACAGGACTGCCATGTTCACCGCTGAGCAGGTCAATTTCCCATTGATTCCATGGCTGCTGCCCAGGCATTTGTGGTAGAGTCACAGTTCACTCGGATTTCATGACACAGGAGGCAGAATTGGAAAGTCCCTCAAGAAGCACATCACTAGAAATGGAAACACTGCTGTTCATCAACTCAGCACCAGCAGTGCTTTCCTCTGGTCTTAGACTAAATAATGGTTTCCAGTAGCATTTCAATGTCAGTGTATGTGCTGCCGAAGCAAGCACAAATAACCGTTTCCTTTGCTAATCATGAGATGAAGTCACTAGTTTACCTACATTAGATAATTTTTAATGAAGCATGAGAACTTTGAACATAAGAATGACCTCAACATGGTGAAGGGTTTACACTCTCAGAGGTACTTATGAAATAATACAGAGTGTAGATTCATATCATTTATCCCAAGGTCACCAAGAACATACCTGCTGTATTTGGGGAAGGATAGAACTGGGAATATTTTATGATATTAAACTTACTTTGCAGGCTTTTAATCTACCTCTCCCTCCATTATTACATACTTATGTGTCCACTTTAAGGTAAACCATCCCACATAGCTGTATGGCCACCTCTATCCTGTGCAAAACAGAAAAGAATGGCCTGTGGCCAGGCAGACCAATAGCAGGGACTCTGAGAGAGAAAATGCCCCCCCAAATATGGAGGTGAAGAGTGGAGCCTCATGTGAGCCATTTAGGACAAAGCCAGCTGACATTTAATGAGGGGACCATGATATGTGGGCAGGTGGAACAATTGTTCAGGAGTGGCAGCTGTGGAATAGTACTTTAACTATGTAAAGGTATGTTGCATTTGTTTAATTATGTAAAGATGTGTCACCTGATTGGTCTAATAAAAGCTGAATGGCCAATAGCTAGGCAGTAGAGTGGTAGTCAGGGCTGGCAGGCAGAAAAAATAAGTAGAGGAGAGAAAAGAAGAAAAAGAGAAGAGAGAATGAGGGAGAAAGAAAGGGAGATGTCCAGGGCCAGAAGCGATGTGGCCACCAGCCACAGAGGAAACAGGAAAGTAAGATACACAGAATGAAAGAAAGGTAAAATGCCCTGAGGGAAAATGTAGATAAACATTAAAACAAGAGCTAAGATAAGGTCCAGCATAATTAATAAATTCACCACTAATAACAAATCTGTGTCATGATTTGGGAGCTGGTTGGTGGCCTAAAACAAAACCTGCTACAGACTATTTCAACTGTTACTATTCTTAAAACAGAAACAGTGTTTCTACCTGGATCCTTTCTCACTCTCAAAAGCCAGCTGGTCAGAATTCAATGTGATGATTGATCAGTGTGTAGATAAGCAGAAGTCTCATGTTAACTATTCAGCACAGTGAATGTGAGTCCAGAATTTGGAACTAATTTGGCAGATATTATGGCTTGAATCTGGAATACACCCTAAAGATTCATGTGTCCAAGGCCTAAGGATTCATGTGTTCTTACCTGGTACCACTACTGAGAAAGGATTGAATCATAGGAGCACTAACTGTTGATAGGTTCACAAATGAGTAAGTAGACTATTGGGAGGTGGAGCCTAACTGGAGAAAGTAGGCTACTGTCAAGGTCAGAGCACACTGGGGGGTGTACATCTTGTCCCCACTTCCTTTCTCTTCATCCATTCCTTAGCTTCCTTAAAGGGAACAGCTTTCCTACCCCATGCACTGCTGCCATGATATTCTGGTCTCACCACCACAAGTAGAAAAGCTATAGAACACGCAACAGACTAACATTTCCTCCTCCTTTAAGTTGATTTTCTCTTGTACTTCATTACAGAGAAGGAATAGGAAAACAACAACACAAAACAAAACTGTGTCCCAATCTACTATCTGCCATGTTATCTACAGATGTGGGCAAATTATTCAATATCCATAAGCCTCAGACTTCTCATGTCGACAAGAGTATGTTACTATTTGCTCCTGAGAGGTGTTTGTGAGAATAAAATAAAATAATGCTCAATTCCTGGCATGTCACACATGACAGCATGCAGTACCCTCCTTCCTAAAAACCCTGCTATAGTTTGGGTCTGGGATGTCTCCCCTAACTCATGTTTAAACTCATGACCTCTATCATGCAATAGTGGAAGGCAACAGAACTTTTAAGAAATCAAGCCTGTGTAGACATCTACAGCTCTCCGTGTTTGTGCTATTGAAGCATACGGTAGACCCAGCATCGTTTTCTTCTCCTTTAGATCTTCTTGGCCATGGGATGAGTGGTTCGCTTTGCCAAGCTTTCCCAACCTTATGCACTGCCATAGTCATCAAGCAACAGGGTCAACCAATCCTAAATTAAAGCTTTTGAAATGTGTGCAAAAGCAAACCCAGTGTCTTTGTAAGCTAATTGCCTCCAATATCTGTTGTAGTGCTGGGAAGCTAATACAGTGTCACTGGTTCCTCTTACTCAGGTGCACTGGTCCTGTACTCTTGGGGACCCATCAGGAGGAGATTTCAAGGGTTTAGATGTTATTTATCCACAGGAATCCTTCAAGGGCTAAATCTGTCTCTGGGTAGGATAATACTTGATCACCCAGAGAAAGTGTTAAAAATTACAAAGAAATGTGGTTAGTGATGGAGATGGAAAGGAGGGGTCAAGAAGCAGTAACTTGAGGCTGGAGAGATTATTCAGTAGTCAAGAGGACTACTTCTTCCAGAGGACTCTGGTTTAATCCCCAGCATCTACAACAATCTGTACATTCATCTCCAGGCCATCCAGCAACCTCTTCTGACCTTCACAGGCACTGCATATCCATGATATACAGACATATAAGTAGGCAAAGCACTCATATACATAAAATTTTAATAAAGTCTTTAAACAAAGAGAGCAGTGATTCCTAAGGGCTATAATGGAAAAAGTGGCATGCAATGAGTAAAAAAAAAAACCAGGAAGCCAAGGGAGGTGTTAGCTGCTTTGATAAAGTAGAACTGACATCATGGTACCCATATCTAAAGCCAGGAACTAAAACTACACATCCATTATCATAGATGTTAGTACAGCTTGTACCAGTGTGGACTGACAGCAGGACCTGTGAGTCTCTACCTTCATACTTCCTGCTGTTACTGTTCACCTACTTGGAGGGCTTGACAGTTTCTCTAGGCTTACCCCCAACAGGTCTCAGGTTCTCAGCAGAAATTTTCTTGTTCCTAATTTGTCCCTTAGTTCCTACCCCACCTCTGTCACTGCAGGCAGCGTACGACACCAGGACACACATGTTTATGTGCATGGCCATACACATGCCCACCCTCCACCTTGTGTAGGTCTCAGATGTATATTCATGATTTTGCAAATACTACTACACTTCACTCATGGGAGTCTGCTTAGCCTACAATGTGATTTTGTATACCAAATCCTGATTTTTTCATCAAATCTGGCTCATTTCGCCTTCCAATAAAATCTCTTTGGGCCTCGTCTATGCAAACATCATGTGCCTTTTCAACCACTGTAGTTGGGTGCTTCATGCAACATTGGAATTTAACAAATAGGAACTAGTTTGACTAACTAATCCCTTACCACCATTTATCAGAGATGGTTTCCCCTGCTTTTTTCTTCTCACCTTAAAGGCAAAGGCCTGCCACACGCCACACAGGCCTGCCCATTCTCTGAGCCAGACAAGTAGTGTCTCTGCAGAGGATAAGGGGCTTCAGTAGCTTTAGCCCTTACATACCAGCTTCACTTTTCCTGAATCCTGAGGATAGAACAACAGCTCATTAATTTGGCAATGGTAGTGTTTTCTTTCTCAATGGCTTGGTTTTGTTTTGGGGTGATTCCTCAACATCCAAGGCTGAAGAGCAGCACTTGCTGTATGATACACCTGTGCACATTGAGATAGTATTATTCGTGTAGTAGGATTCTTTGGTCACTCTTTTCTCTTCATATTCTCTTTAGCACCCCTGGTTACCCAGAGCACCCATGTGGACTCCTCTATCATTTTGATTCTGCTATTGAACCCAATGAGCTGCATTTCCTTATTGGTTCATGACATCCAGTTTTCCAAATGCCTTCACAATCATCCTTTTCAATGTTTCAATGAATCAAGATAACTGTCATTATTATCACCATTAATTTGTTAGTTTCAATTGTTTTACAGTTATAAAAAACCAAGATCAATCTAATTTCAATGAATTAAATGTATTTCAAATTCAGATTTTTAATATAGATTGTCTTGCTTTTCATTTCTTGTATGGTTCATGTAGAACATGACATGACCATCCTATATAGTACCTTTCCACTGTGGTACTCAGAAATACCTCTGTTCTCTTTTGTTTCTTCCTGAAATGCCTTGGATGGTTAAAATGCACTCTGAGTAGTGCTCTGGGCACTCACCACCAACTGAACAGAGCAGGCAAGTGGATCAACACACAATTTCCATTCTTAGTGTGGAAATCCTATTGGTAGTAGCTGTGAAAATTCCTACAGTGAAAAGCCCTGAGAGGTTTCATGGAATGATTCCTGCTTGGAGGATTCTCAGAGACAAATACAAAGGGAATTTATATGAGTGCCTGTGATTTTACAGACTTTACATCAATTCTCCTGACAACACGTAGAGCTAATGCAGTATTGTTTCTGGGTTTGCATTGAGTATACAGAGGCTAGTATTGAAATCACTGTGCTATGAGCACATCATGTGAGTAACAGATCCATTATTAGAGTTAACATGGAAACAAGAAGCCCTGTTGTAAATATCCCTTCACCTACCACCCACCTTACTGTAATAATATGTATCTCAGATGCATAAGAAGATGGTTGTAGAGAAACATACTGGGCTGAGGAAAAAGAAAGCATAGGTATGACCCAGAGCTTTGCTGTGTGTTCTTGTGTAAACTGTGTGAAATCAACATTAACATTTTAGTTCTCAACAAGTAAATGTTTGAGAATGATTTTGCCCAAGTACCAATATCTTAACACCCCTTTCTCATTTTTTTCTCTTTGCTTGAAGACACCCTTATAACACTGCATATATGGGAGCATCAGTTTCCTCTTTACCACTCCACCATAGATAGGTCAGGATCAATGATGGTGGAAGAAGGGGGAACAATACAAAGGAGGTTCAAAGGCTCTGTCAGCTGCCAGTGTTGATATTTTCTGTGTATTTTCATTGTTCTGGGCACTGTGCGGACCATAAGGAGTGTAAAACAGGGTCATCACTCCTTGGAATATTATAATGAGCTTAATTTCAAAGGCTTTAATATATGATGGGAAAAAAGAGTCATGTCCAGCTTAGGAAAGTAATAGACCCACAAATAGCTGAGAGTTGAAAGGGTGCTTATATTACACGTGGCTGCATGCCTCACTGATGGACTCTGTGCATTAGAAATGAAGTCTTATTTGTATAGTTCCACCCACAGAAGCCCCCATTCCTTCATCATGGTGCAGTTTGCTTTGTTGTGTTCACCCAGAAGTCATCCTGATTCTGGATCATGAAAACCCTTCTTCCTTTTTCAATAAATAGTTTTTCATATAAACGAGAGCAGCCACCATCTTTCCTTACCTGCTTCTTTTCCCATTCACCTTTCCTCCAATGATTTCTGTGGTCATGTTCTAGAACCCTCTTCATCCCCGCTTCTATAATCATAATCTTTTCAATTAACTAGAATTTTCTTAAGCATGATTGGCAGAACTAAACAGTCTTATCCGGAAGTGGATGACTGGGGACAAATTGAAGCAACATTCACTTCCAGCCTATGGTTCTGTACTTCTTCCAATATGGGTTAGGGTTATGTTATTCATTCTGCAGCTACACAATGCTCATGGCCTTATGTACATGCTTTCTGGAGCCTCCTTGAATCAAAATCTTAGGAATGGGTGCCAAGTTAAAGGGAGGAGACAAATGTGAGGCATGAGTGTCAATTCTGGTTCCATCACTGGCTGTGAGTCCCTAAGGTATTCCTACCCTTTGCTGTTTCATATCAGCATCTTGGTCAAATGAGGCCAGGAGCTATATGATCCTTCATGTTATTTATATCACTACATTTCTGAGCCATCACTTATATGCAAAATTTCACATTTGCCCCAATTACATTTGTTCCATTTATTTCAGTGTGTTTGGCCCAGGATTCCTGGCTTTTAACTTCTGTTTGAATTATAATCCTATAGCTGAAAGCATTAGCTCCTGTGCACTACAATATTTCAGCGGTAGCAGATGAGCCATTCAATAAAACTCTTTCAGAATATTGCCAGACCAACTCCCTTCTTGACCTTGATGCTGATCAGTCTTGATACCTTATCTCAGTCTGGTCCTTGCTGCCAGAACTCCCTAGTTTATTATCTCACTGTTTATAATCCCACATCTGCTACCTTTTGGAAATTATAAAATTATGTATTTTGTCACCATACCTATATCCTCCCCAGTATTCTTACTTCCTCAGAGTTCCAAGGCTGAAGCGTCTTATCTGCAAGTGCTTTTTATCTTGTGTAATGAAGATTTTGTCATTTAATTTTTAGCTGTCCAATATTAAACATGCTCTTATAGTCGGCAAATTCATCCATTGTATATCTTTTTTTTTAATTGACCAACCATTGTACATCTTACTGGTAGCATATGGTACTATATTCCCCACAGTGGAAGTCCATCATGATGCAGGTCAAAGGTAAGCACTTTGTACTCTTAATACCACTTGGCTGACAGCCTGAAGGCACATGACCCTGGCTTTTTCAATCAGATCCTGTGTCTAGGACTTAATTTTGGATAAAGTGATATAAGGATGAACTCACCCTTGTTTTTGGTACACTCATAGAGGCTGAGGTGGTTTTCCTGGGTACACATGGCTATCTTTAGCTTGAAGGCGATCATTATAAATACTTCCCAGATAACTCAGTTGTTCTGTTTACCACCTATCATCCCCAAATAGTCACATACACCTTACGATTTTTCAGCCCTCATTGTTTGGGTTTATGAAACCTTCTATATTTCTAATAGATTCTTCCTTTAATTTAGATAGTGTGGATGTTAGTTTTTATTTGCAACAAGGAACTCCAAGGAAACACCACTATCAATATCACAAAGAAACTTATTTCCAAGGATATCTCTTACTGGAGAGAGTTTTGCACACAGCACATTGCTTGCATGAGGGGCGCACTCCTATCCATAGTACCCTCGCCGAGTACCTGAAACCATACATGACATCAAATTCTCCATTTGCTGTATTTTCACCTATAGAAAAATGGCTACATTAAAATGGAATTTATTTATTTATTCATTTTTAATATATTTATTTTTTTCATATGGCTATTTGTGTGTATTTGTGTTTTAATTTTACATATCAGCCATGGGTTGCTCTGTCCTCCCCCTCCTCCCCCCGCCTTCCCCTCAGCCCCTTCCCCCATTCCCATCTCCTCCAGGGCAAAGACCCCCCTGGGGATTCAGCTCAACCTGGTAGATTCAGTATAGGCAGGTCCAGTTCCCTCTAAAATGGAATTTATAAATTATGCTTAGTGAGGTTAACAAACTTATAGTAAAATGTAACAATTGCAAGGGTATTCTGGCTAGAAGTTGTCTGAATGTCTGTTCTCTTAAAATACCTTACTTTGCTATATCCATCTGTCATCCTCTGTGATGATGAGAGATTATACAATGCCTACAGAATGAGATGGAGAGAGATGATGATGTAGGCGTTGGTGGTAGTGTTAGGCAACTATAAATCTGATGACATGTCAAAAGGAGGGCTATGTGCTCTGGTTGACCCCAGATTGTTAAACCTTACCCATGTTGATGGCCAATATTGTACCCTGGATGATGGAGGATGACTGACTGGAGGACAGGTCTTCACAGATGGGGTAAAGAGTGACACTTTTGATATGGAATTTATGGTAGAGTCCTAATCCAGGCCAAGGAGACAACACCTATGGTCTTTTTTTTTTTTTTTTAAATAAAACATCATCCCATATTCTCTTTAATCACTCTGTATTGTGGGAGTCCAGATAGGCAGAGATTTTTGTAAAAACATTAAATATTAGCAGATGTGAAGGCACCAAAAGTAATATGGCACCACTCCCCTACATAAGATCTTTAGAAAGGGAGGAACAGAGGACTGAAGGGATTTTGAATAAAGCTGAAGCTATTGGAGTGAGAGAAAGAGGTGGGGGGATAAGGGAGTATCTAAATTGGTTAAGAACAAGAAGAAAATCCAGAACTGTTTTGCAAAGTGAGATCACGGCTCATGGAGCTCACAGTTTAGGCTTGCATGCTAAGATGCAAGGCCCTCTTCATCCTCTGCATGCACAGCAAAAAACACGATTACAGGTACAAAGTTCAGAAACAAAATGCATTTCTCACCATATGTTTTACAAAAAAAATTTAATATTTAATGTTAGTGTTAGGAGAAGCACAAACACAGAGCTCAGGAGAATCCAGGCACCTGTGTACACACCTTAGTTCAGGTATTTAACTTAGAATTGTATTCCATGCTATGTAACTATGAAATACACCCAAAACTAAGATAGAAGTAAAAAATCCTTAAAATTCAAATGGCAGTAACACAAATGAGCCTTGAATTATGCAGCATGCATAGCAATTTTGATACAACTATAGATACTAAAATTACTTCAGCTAGATTTGGAATGATTTGTGTGCTACATGCAAAGTAAAAAATGAAAATGCCAAAATCACAAAAGCAAAAGAAGAATCACCAATCATAAAGTGTTTCCAGAATCACATTGCTAGTGACCACACTGCAGCATTGTATACACGCACACACACACACACACACACACTTTTACACAGATTAAAGATAAAGAGTGCAGAGCACCTGACTGTACAGAAATCAAGGGCACTGGCAATGATTGCCAAGATAGCAAGACACATGAGGAGTTGTGGAGGAATATTGCTTTAACTATGTAAAGATGTGTTACAGTTGTTTGTGCCGCATTTGTTTAATTATGTAAAGATGTAGTGCTTTGCCTGCCTAAGGCATCTGATTGGTCTAACAAAAAGATGAAGGACCAATAGCTAGGCAGAGGAGGGATAGGCATGGCTGGTGGGCATAGAGAAAAAGTAAGAGGAGAGCTCTAGGCTCGAGAGAGGAGAGAACAAAAGAGGAAAAGAGGGAGATGCCCAGGGCCAGCCAGCCAGGCAGCTGCCAGCAGCCAGACACAGAGAAATCAGGGAAGTAGGATATACAGAAGGAAAGAAAGGTAAAAAGCACCGAGGCAAAACATAGATGAAGAGAAACAGGTAAAGTTATAGGAGCTGGTGGGACAAGCCTAAACTAAGGCTGAGCATTCATAGCTAATATTAAATCTCCATGTCTTTATTTGGAAGCTGATTGGCATTCCAAAGAAAGCCTGCTACAGGGATAGTTGACAGATGGAAGATTCTTTTCTTGATGAAAATAGTGACCATTTGGTGCATTAAAAGTCGATTTCTGATACTTCCCTGGCAGGGGAGATAACATGATCATGAAGGTGTTTTTCTTAGGGCAAGATTTTTCTAATGCACTCAGGATGTGTTGGTCCATGTAATTTCCCTGCATAATGAGACTGTGTTCCAGTTCTCCCCTGTTTAAAAAAATTATATAAACTTTTACCTCTAGGAATATGTAGAATTTGCATTTTTATACTTTCCTTGCTCCCTAAATATAAGTAAAGTCCCTGGACATTGTATTTATAACAAACATGAGATGCTAAGAGATGAAAAGAAAAAAATGAATATTGGGCCATGGAATACAAAGAAACCACTTGGTGAGCTCCCTAGGATTTCCTTGTGTGCCTCATATACAGAGATTTGGAATAGGAGAATGGTAGCTTCAAAGGGCCAGTAAATTCAAACCAAAGGTTGCTCAAAATCTTGTTCTTTGTATGTGTCCTAATGAATAGCAAATGAGCATCTAAGGAAGACAGAAACTTTCTCAACAATAAGCATCATATTCTTGCCAAAAGCCACAGAACAAATATGTCCTCACAATCAGCCATTCCAGAAAATGTCCAATGGGAAACCTAGACTTGTACTTTTCCAATCACCCTGCTGGGAGGGTTACAGAGAAAAGTCAATGAGGAAAGAAACCCAGCAGGAAATAACGCTCCCCAACACAAAGGTAAGATGAACAGAAAGGATAGGAACAGCCCAGTTTCTACTCTACCTGGGAGTGATGTGGCAAGTCCTATTTATACTCAGTGGAGTTCTGTCAGAGGAGACACAGTGGAGGCCTGGAGTGCCAGCTCCCTCTAATTTAATTATGTCACCCTAACTCCCACCTCATCAAGCAAGTGGAGCCACCTGAAGAACATACCGTTTTCATCCCAGTATCAGCAAAGGCATGGTAGTAAGCCAGAACCCCCAAATATTCCTGGCAGTAATCCCTAAAGTCAGAATGGGGAACCCACATGTGTATGGGAGTAATGAAAAACAGAGAGCAAATAGATGATAAATATAACAAACAGCCTGTTTCAGAGACCTGTGGCCTTTTTTCAACTGTGTGCACAATTCTGTGGTTTTTAAATAACTTTTCAGTGAATGGTGCTGAGGAAATTCAAACAGCCAGAGACACAAAAGAAAATAAAAACCAAAAAGATGAAAGTGAGAGAGAGCAGAGAAGCTGGTTCCCTCACATATGGCTGTTGGGAATGAAAAATGGCATAACTACCGTGAAACCTGCCTGGAAATTTCTTTAAAATTGAACGTGTAACTACTGCATGAATCAGCAATTGTGTTCCTGCACATATATCCTAGGTAATTGAGAACTTCCTTCACACAGCACTCTCTACACAAATCTTCACAGACGTTCTCCTAACAATATTTCCTGACTAGGAGCAATCCAGATGTCCTTCTGAAGGTGAATATTGACACAAGCTTTCCTATACCATTTGACATTACTCAAGAACACAAATTTAATGATCTACTAATATAGGTGAATTTGTAGAGGATTATGCTTACTTCATAATTCTATTCTATAACCAGATGGATGTTTGCCGGGCTTGTTAGTCAGCTTTCCCTGGCTGTGTGTATGTTGGCTCACATTTCAGAGGTCTCAGCTTCTTGGTCCCATTGCTTTGTCCCAGTGGCCACAAAGTAGTAGGCCGTTCATTCCAAGGATAGGTGGAAGAAGTTTGTTCACTTCATAGTGGCCAAGAAAGAGATCTGAAGGGGCTAGGGACCAAATGAGACTGAAAAAAGGAAAAGACTTTGGTTTGTGAGATCAAGTCTCTCCCTAGATCTGGAGCTCACTGATTGGAAAAGACTAGCTGCCCAGGAAGTCCCAGAGGGCTTTCTGTCTCCACTCTCCAGCAATAGGGTTACAGGCACCTGCTGCCATGCCAGGCTTCTAAATGTGGATGCTGGGCATGCAAACTCAGGTCCTTATGTTTTCTTTGCTAGCACTTTACCCTCTGAACTATCTCCCCAGCATCCAGCACCACCATTTTAAGCCTAAATTAGTGTACAAGTGCTGCGCTTCTTAATATCTCCTAACAACATGGGATAAAAAGCTGAAGGGACAATACCTGATGGAGCAGAGTGGTAATCTTTGCATTTATTGGACAATCAGACATTTGTCTATCAATGAAAGTAAATCATCATCTATAGTCTTCTAGAAAAGTAAACTCTAATAAAAAATCCAGCTGTCATCGCCAGCTTACAGAGGTGGAGTTCCAGAGACAAAGAAATGTGCTAAAGAACCCACAAGACACATCTAGCAAAAGCTACAATGCAGCAAAATCTGTAACACTCACACTAACAACACTCTTCTTTTTAAATTAAGGAAATTTTTACAAAATAGAAGAGGAATCTCTAGGCTGTAATACCCTAGGGGACATGGACAAGATGCAGTTCATGGACTTTGTTTGAATACTGATCTCCAAAGAAAAATTTAAAAACACAAATTATGAAGTAATGGAGTACATTTGAATACTAATTAAATATTTGACACGTTAAGGACCTACTATGCTTTTCAGATATGAAAACAACAATGTGGATATATTTTAACAATTCTTTAATTTTTAGAGGCACATGCTGATTTATTTAAGATTTGTGTTTGCTTTTCACTCATCCAAAGGCTACTGAAAAAAACAAACGTACAAATTTCCACCATACACTTTAGCACATCACTTGATGTCATCCTTGTCCAAGTCATGTTTTGGGCATTCATGTTGGTGAGACTTTCTGGGTGTAGCTTCTGACATTCCTAGAAATACATTTTCACAGCCAGTTCCCTGGTTTCTCTGCCTCTTAAAATGTTCCCAATGCCTCTCTTGTAGTGTCTCAAGAGATTTAGGTGAAGGTGTTGTGTTGTATGTTTATCAGTTGAAACTGGGCTGAACAAATCTGTATTTTGATTGGTTGTGGCTCTCTGGAATAGTCTCTGTCTGTTGCAAAGAGAAGGTTTTTGTTTTTTGGTTTTTGTTTTTGTTTTTGTTTTTGTTTTTTTGATGAGGGGTGAGGACTACACTTATCCATGACTATAAGGACAAATATTCAGAAGGTATTTGGGGAGATTGGGGGAAATAGTCCTTCCCATATCAACTGGTTATCCAATACCAAATGGTTACCCTGAAAACAGATACATAAAGTAACATTTTACAGACTGAGCAGGTTGTATATATATATGTGTGTGTGTGTGTGTGTGTGTGTGTGTGTGTGTGTGTGTGTGTGCATGCTCGCATGTGCGTTTATGTCTGTGTTTGCATCTGTGTCTATGGTGTGAGTGTAGAACAATAATTAATGACAGAATAGACTTTAAATTTGAAAGAGAGCGAAGATGGTGATATGGAAGGCTTTGGATGGATGGAATAAAAGGAGAAAATGTTGTAATTATGTTATAATACCAAATATAAATACAACAGTTTTTAAAATGACCTTAGGAAAGACAAGGCATGTCATGGGCTGGTTTTCTGGTGGGTTATGTTTTCATTTTCATGTTATTATTATTTTTTGTCTATCTGACACTTTTCCACAGTAAAATGCTTCCGCTGTTGTGCATATGCCTTTCTTTTCCTCTAAGGCTCACTTCCTTGACCACTGTGCTATTATTTCCACCTTGAGGCTTTAGTGTATAATTTTCCATGGTCACTCATCTGGGTTCAACATTTGCCCTTCTCCCATCTCTTCCCAATCCAAAAGCCATGGCAATTTCCTTAACACACAAACTAGGTCCCATTGTTTGTGTTTGTTTGTTCTCGAATGTTGCACATCACCAGGTGTAAAAGTGAAGTTTCTGATATCAGCCTGGAGGAACTGTGCACCAGCAGCTGCTGGTCACTGGTGCCCCTTTGACCCTGGCAGCTATGAGCTCATTGTGGTGATATCGTGTTCCCTAATATATTGTGCACCCTAATAAACTTATCTGGGGTCAGAGAACAGAACAGCCACTAGATATAGAGGCCAGAAAATGGTGGCACACATGCCTTTAATCCTAGCATTCTGAAGGCAGAGATCCATTTGGATCTCCGTAAGTTCAAAGCTACACTGGAAACAGCCAGTCATGGTGACACACGCCTTTAATCCCAGGAAGTGATGGCAGGAAACAGAAAGGTATATATGGCATGAGGACCAGGAATTAGAATCCTGGTTAAGCTTTTGGGCTTTTAGGAGCAGTTCAGCTGAGATCCATTTGAATTAGGACTCAGAGGCTTCCAGTATGAGGAAACAGGATCTGCTGAAGAACTGGCAAGGTGAGGTGACTGTGGCTTGTTCTGCTTCTCTGATCTTCCAGCATTCACCCCAATACTTGGCTTCAGTTTTTTTTTTTTGTTTGTTTGTTTCTGTTTTTTTTTTTTTTTTTTTTTTTTTTTTTAGCTGAGTATAGAACCCAGGGCCTTGTGCTTGTTAGGCAAGTGCTCTACCACTGAGTTAAATCCCCAACCCCCAGTTTTGTTTTTATTAATAATCCCTTTTAATATTTGTGCTACAGCTCATTTAATGTTTGTTCAGGCCTCCATCCCACCTTCTTCCTATCACATGTGACAAGTTGACATTGATTTGGCCTTTCATGCTTTCAGACTGATCTCTGTGACTACAGGGGAGATAAGAAAAAAAAAAAAAAAGGCTGTATGGAATTGTGTTGGTCTTCCCTGAGGTTAGTTATGTATCATCGCCATTCACACAGAGTGCTTTTAGTTTCCTTGGTCAACTGCTCACAGAGCAGAACTATGCAGCCTCTGCTGCTTTATGTTACAGTATTTTTGAGCATTAGTTTGTTCTGGTTGGAGCCTTTCCCAACTACCTCCATATGCATGTGTTGTGCACCTGCTTCCACTCTCCTTGCTCACATACATTCTTGTAGACATTTCAGTCTTTGGATTTATGCAACCTGCACTTGTCAGAGAGCCCTGTCTGAATCACTTTATACTTGAACAGTATTTCTTCCCCTGCCATATAATTGTTAAATTGTACCATCCAAACTTCACTTCTCGAAATCCCTGTCTAATTTCAGCCATATACTGTCTTGCATTCCTGCATATGTGAGACTTCATGTTATTCCCTTGAACTCTGTGATACTTGTAAGCCAAGATAGGTATTAATAATTGTTGAGTTTGCACTGCATGACTGTAAGTACCCATTGTGTTCCTGGCACTGTGAGAGATTCCTCACATGCATCACATTATATTTAATTTTAGCAATCGTTATAATAGCCAATGCATACATCTGTATCACTCTTTTTATTTCTTTAAGGAAAAAGAAATTTGGAATACCAGTACATGCATGCAGACCAAGAAGTTGAAGCAAACCCAAATTCACATCTCAGCTCTATCATGTGATAGTATTGCAATGTGCTTTCCGGATCTTGTCTTTTCTATATCACCAGAATCCACCTCCATTTATGCCATTCACCGTATTTCCCTTTTTCCTTTGAGGAAACAGTCTAGTGGTTTGTAAGACAGCCTGCTTATATCATCAACAGGCTGCTAGCAGCTCTTGGAGAGTTGAAATTCCTCTTTACTTTTTATGGCTATTTGATAATGTATATTAAGGAAAAGCTAGTCACATCATTGGGGTATGTAGGCACACAGAGTATTTGCATAGTCTGTAGATCTCTGATGTACTTGGCATATATTACCAGGTGCCTACTATGACCACCTCTTACATGTGAGCAGTTAGTCACAGTTTCCAGTTAATTTTAACTTTAAGGCAGGGTTTTTGGTATGCTATCTTTGAACCTCTATTGTGTAAAGAGCTCTGGACTCTGAAAATCCCAGTTCAATGATTAATATATACAGTTTATTGAGCAAATGCTTTTTCCCAGATGCAGCTTCCAGTACCTTTAATCAATTATCTGATTCTAACTCCACAACAACCTATTAGAGGTAAAGAATTGAACGCATAATGTGGCTAAGGAATGTTACCAATATTGCATAGCAAAATAGTAGTAAAGCAAAGATTTATATCCGTCCAATCTGAAGTCAACAGCCAAGCTCTTAACCACCATTCTACTGTGTACTTCTCAGTATATTCAGTTTTAGCCTAAACCCTGGGGCAAGGCACTTAACTTCTTCATGCTCTATAAATAGAGACAATAACCAGTACTGAACACAAAAATGTTCAGCACACTGAAAGTCCCTTATAAGCATAGTGAATTAGCATTGCCTAAAATTGGCAGTGCTGATAGTAACAATTGCAAAATTATTTTAGATACTATTTTATGTCAAGAGTATCTTTAGAATTTTATGGCTCACTTAATTAGCCCATGGACTAGATGGTAAGGGTAGCATTATTCTTGCAACTTTAGAGACAAGAAACATAGATATAAAGTATACGTGAAACAAAAGACCAGGTTGGTAAAATGCTGGTTGTACAAGCATGGAGACCTGCTTTCGATCTCTAGAACTCACATAATAGATGTGGGTGTGGTGACATGAACTTGTTATCACAGTCCTACGAGGCAGAAATAGGAGAATCCCTGAGGGTCTGTGTCCAGTCATCCTATTGAATTTTGTCAAACCTGGACCAGTGAGAGACTCTATCAATCAAAGAGAAAAGTTGGATGGCACCTTAGGAACCATTCCTGAGGTTTTCCTCTGGATTCCACATGTGTACACACATATCGGAACATATGTGTATACCTGCATGCACATAACCATGTACATATAGCCATAGACATCAAGAAAATTAATAATAATACACAGACAGAATATTACTACTAGAATATATAAAACTATATGAGGAGATCCACACTTTTGCTGGAAGTCATGTGTTTTCCTGATTGTGAACTCCAAGTGGAGACAAATTACACTGGCTGTTCCTTCACACATGAATAATATTGTATGCTCATTATTTCATTTTTAAAATTGGGTCACTTCGATAGGGTGAGAGTGAAGTGGCAAATGCCTCTTTCTCTTCCTACCTGCCAATCCACAAAGCACTCTAAGACCCCACATGATTGTCTCCAAGAGTTAGACACATGTACTGTCATCTCTCCAAGATGACTTTTGTCCATTGTCAGAATTGACTTTCACCAGCAAGACAAAACAGACTTGGGATTTCATTAAGGGGCAAGCCTCTGTGTGAAATGTTTAGATTTTTGTTTGAGCAGGAATGATCTCAGGCTGGTTGTGGGACTTGCTTGGTCAAGGGATAGGTTACAGGTTTACAGATCCTAGCCCTTGACTCTAGTTTGTTTTATTAATTTGTTTTTCTTCTGTGCTCTGCATATGTGCCCCTAAGATCCCAGCACTGAAAAGCTGAGTGGGAAGGGGGTAAGCTGGCATGCTGACCATACAAACAATGCTCTAGCCTTCAGTAGAAGGAGTTCCTTGGTCCCCAGCAGCTTAGTGAGGCCAATGGTTGAGTGTAGACCATCTTTTCTCGCCTCCCAAAGTGTACACTGCAATGAGAGGTTTTGGATTTTCTGATGTGATGTGATTAACACCTTGCCATGTCCTCCTGGAGTCATGGCAGTGAAAAGGCAGGGAAAGGTTAGTGTGTGTCCAGTGGAAATTATGTCTGTTGCTAGAAGGGTAACTGTGAGCATGCTTAGAGAAGGTGAGTCCCTACTGTAATGAAAAAACTCAGGACATTTGCCGAAAAAACGGATGCAACTGGAAATCTCTACATTGGGCAAAATAAATCAGACTCAGAAAGACAGATGTCATGTTTCCTCTCATAGGCAGAATCTGGGTTTAAAGCCATGTGTGTACATTTGCATGTGGGCATGTAGAAATGGTAGTACCTCTACTTTAGAGTCTCTTCATAGACTTTCAGCACCTGCAAACTCTATCATGTTCATCCAAGTCAGTGCACTCCTTAATACACTTTTCATTGAATCTAAAAGAACCATTCTTAGATTTCCTGCTCCTGTGTCTAGACTCTTTATTGCTTACTATATATTGGGTAAGAACTAAACATTGTACCTACCTAAGGTTTTAACTGCAGTTCCCTATGTTTGGTGGTTGTGTTATAACTTTTAGTTGTGAGAAGAAATAACTGATAAATTCTTGATGTTGGTCAGAACCAATGGCTTGTCCATGTCCCATGAATGGATATTGCAAGTTCAGGAAATGGCTCATCCTTTCAAACTATCTAGGCAGTATGGGTAACAACTTGGAGCCTGAATTACCCATAGTCCAAATGGCATTCAGTCTGTGGTTTTAGTATCACACATGCCCTGGAGGATAGGGTCTGAATCTTGCTTCTATTTGGATTCTCCATGTTTGCCACTGCTCCTGGGAGGTACAAGGCACTGATACCAAATGGTTAAATGTAGACTTCTTTAGCTATGCTAGAGAAGGCTTCCTACTTGCTTTATTTTCTGATGTGTTTTTCAAGTGGAATATATGATTCATTCAACTCAGATGGTACGCTATATAGAGGCACTTTGTGTCTCTAGCATCCAGCAGCTGATGTAAAATTCTGAAACCCATGCACTTCCCAGCAGAATATAACAGTTCCTGCTATATTTTCCTCCAGTGGTATTGTTAACCTGGCAGGACGAGCAGCCTGATTAAGCTAGCCTGGTCATTGTCTAGATGAGGACAGTTAGAGTCATGTTTAGTATTAATGGTTATTCAGGGACCTGCATGGTCATTTGTAGGTAGGGGTCTTTTGGTTTGGGTTTTATGACAGGTAGTGGACATACTTCAGGAGATAGAGATAGATAGATAGATAGATAGATAGATAGATAGATAGATAGATAGACAACAGACAGAGTGAGTGAGTTGAGTGAGTGAGTGAGTGAGTGAGTGAGTGAGTGAGTGAGCGAGGAGCCGGGGAGGTTAAGAGAGCCAGAAGGAGAGTGATCAAAGGTTTCTTGTTTGTTTGTTTGTTTGTTTTTGCTGTATTTTGTTTTTTATCCCATGGGCTGTTTAGTCAGCTCTAGGATTTATTTCCTTCTTATAGCATAAAAAAAGTATCTGACTACCCAATACTGAAACATCAAAAGCTAAAATATAATTAATTAGCAGCAAAGAATCTTGATATAATGCCATGAGCATCTAGATTCTGTAAGCAGAGAGTTCTTTCTTTAAAATGGCTGCTGTTGGATGAGGGGGAGGCAGGCAGAGCCTGTGAGGGTCACTCAGTTCACAGGCTAATACATCTGCGGCCTGCATGGCAACATTTGCTCTATCGCTGCTTAGTGCAGAAAAGCTGCTGTTGCTCTCAAACAATCAGGGTGAGCCATAGCAACATACGAGTCAGAGAAAAGCTGGTTTTAGCTGGTACCAACAGCGAAATTTAATAAAAAATAAGTCATCTTAGAATTAGTAAGAATTATAAACATCTAATTATTTTTGGCTCTGCAGTCCTTGGGACTCTGGGATGTCACTCACAAAGCTGAGTTTCTCTCTAGGAGGCAACCCCCGTTGTGAGACATCACTCTTGCCTAGTTGAGCTTTCTACCCAGCTCTGGACCAAAACACACAGCTCCTTCTGGTACCTTCCTTTTCTTCTGTGACTCCCTGCAAACTCATGGGAAGGGCACTGCTTACTGCTCATCAAACAAATTTCTGCCTTCTAAGAAATAGCACATGGCTACACACTGTCTACCGTGATCATTTCTTAAGTATGCGGTATATGCTGGGAGCTACTCGGGGGCATATCCATGGAGGGTTCCACAGCTCTGCAGTTCCTGGTCCATCTCCAGGTCCACCACACTGGTGCTTGGTGAATGAGGGATGAGGACTGGCTTCTGTTCAGTCTTCTTCATCCTGTCCCATTTCTGCCTGGCTGTCTATGCACTGTGTGTTCATCCTAGGGCTAAATGGTCTTGCATTTGTAGGAGGTTAGTAGTAGGAAACTATCAGCTTGTCACCCATCATTACAACTTGTGCTGTGGGCCAAATGTAGTCACAGTACTCTGTGATGTCCCAAGGTAAGAAAGGTACAAACACGAGATATCAGGGTGTCTCTGAGTAAGAACAGCAAGTAATAATGTAATTATTTGTAATGGTGACTAGGATACGGAGTGTTTACTCTCAACTTTCATGTAAATGTACTGGTCTCAGGTCTATTTTCCCAACTTTATTAAGCAGGACTGATGTGTGTGTCTCACTATATACTATCTTAAGTTTTCCTCATCATAAACCTATGACTTCTGATTCTCACTGGCTGGGTTATGAACTACAGATTCAGAAGTTTTAAGCAATGTTTCACAAAGTGACAGTATAGGCAACATTGTGGCCACTCTGAGTCTATTTCCTTAGGAACAGGCAGCCACTGTGTAAAAATGGCAAAGTTCATGCTGCCTGATTGGCCCAGGCAGAATTTTTTCAGGGGAGGCTGCATTGAGGGTGGCAGCAATTTCTAGAGTTTCAGAAAACAGCGTCAGGCCCAAGATGCTCATGGTGTGGAAGAGCTAAAACAATGACTGTGTTCCCATTATAGAACAGATTGCTACTTTCTTGAACATGTAGGTGTTTCTGAGTATCCATGGGGACTTGGTTCCAGCATCACTTATAGATATGAAAGTAAGTCTCTTATACTATGCAATAGTGCTTGCATATAACCTGTACATAACCCCCATGCTGCCAATCATTTCTAGATAGAATACTTTATGCAATGTAAATGCAAATTAACAGGGCATGTTGTACTAGTCACAGAATTCCTAGAAGGTATGTACATATTCAATAGAAATAATTTTTTTTATGTTTTTAATCTTGATGTGAAAGCCATAAACATCTAGAGCTGCCTGTACAAGTTTGTAAATACCTGTAATAGTTCTTCATGTTACAGTCAAAGAAAACGACACAGTGAGGTTCTGTAATAAATCTCCAGCCAGGCTCTTGAATGCAACCAGACCTGGGGTCTGTGTCCAGTGATTAGACCCTTACTCTGTGTTCAGCACTCATTTCAGGCCACTTTGTTGCAATGGGGTCTGAGACACACATATTACTGTATTTCTGCCTGCAAGCATTGAAATGCTGGAGAGTGATTGCTCTGGCTATAACTCAGCATTCTTGTCCCCAGGATCCAGCTTCATTTCCTCTGTTCCTCTTTTAATTTCCTCCAGTGGCAGTGCCTCACAGGCAGAGTCTGAGCCCTCTCCGATTCCACATCAAGGTTGCCATGGGTGATGATGCTCACAGCTTGAGTGTTTTTAACTTCTCTCACTTGCTGACAGCCTCACTTTGGAGATGTCGGATACCCAGAAAGTATGATTAGCCCATGGCTTGTCAGAACAATGTGGGCATGACCTAGTAAGGGCTCGAGCATACCATATTTCAGCTTGGTTGGTCATTTCTGGAAAACAATTACATCAGCAACAAAAACATCAGCTAACATAGGACTTGACATTTTCCAAGCTTAGGACACACCCATCCCAGAGCTGCTTAAGACTTGAGTGGAGAGTGTCACATGGTGAACAAATGCTAGAAACTCAGAGACTTGTCACTCAGCATGACACGTGGTTGGTTGAACGATTGATTTGCTCTCCTTCTAGCCCTATGGTGGGTCATCAATGGAGTGACTAGAGATGGTTGGAGTTTCTGAAATAATGACAGGGTTCATGATTTGTTTTCTGAATTATCAATGGAAACCACATGTCATGGTATATTCTCACTGGCATAAACAAATACTACACCTTAAAAAATTTACAAAGATAGAGGTTGATTTAGGTTCTGGAGGCTGAGAACCCCAGGCACATGGCAGGAGGTGGGAACCATACCATGGCTGTAGATACTATGTGGTGAGGCAGGATGAGTTTTAGTTTGTATTCTCTCTTCCTCCTAGCAAAGTCACAAATGCCATCTAAAGGACTCCCATAGTTTCAGCTAATCTCAATGACCTTCCCTAGGCCCCTTCTCTAATTATTTTTAACATATCAACTCTCCAATACATGACAACATGAAGGACACATTCAAGTCATCATGGCTAGAAAAGCCAGTGTGTGGTGCATTCTACAAAGAAATGGCAAACTATTACCCCAGAGATTTGTTTTTATCTTGTAATTTCCACACTGAGCACTGACATAAAGCCCTAATTAAAGGGACAATGCTGCAAATCTGGGACAGTAAAAACATTCACTTACATGGGCACACATAAACATGGATAGATTACACACCTAACTTGCACATAGGCATGCAGATATGCACACACAAACATATGTAAAGTGTGTGCAGAACTTGTTTACTTACATACACACACAGATGTGGTGTAATGCTTCCCACATCATCTGTAAACACCCAGTGATAAATGCCACTGTCTATATCTTATAGGCAAGAAAAGTGTCAGTGCTGCCCATCTGCAAATATCATGAACCCAGTGAGGGTTATTAGTTCATTTCTCATAAGAAAAAATGCTGGAAAACTTCATAGAGTTTTAGTTCATTTGGTTGTTTCTTGGAGTTCTTGGAATAAAACCCAATGGACTAATTAGGGAAAGATGAGAACTTTCACCAAAATCATATCACTAGAATGGGATGGGGTGGGAATTAAAAAATCCTAGAATTTCAAATATAACCAAAATACAGTGTCTTGCATGCCTTGGTGGCAATAGCATCCATTAGTAATGATCTGTTGAAAGTTTTGAACTTGAAGCCTTATAGCACCATGTGAAAGAAGAGAATACCATGACTATCCAGGAGTAGGGGATATTCTGATGCCCTTATCAATGCAATCTGTCATGTTTTCAAGGCACTTATCCTCCAAGATGAGAAGTCAGGGAAGCCCCTTAGGCAGACCACCCAACACTCAGGAGTCTCCACTAGTGTTTGCAGGACTCAGGTGCTTGAGGAAATGCAAAACCAGACAGGAACTGAGACAGGTTAAAGATGGCTCCAGTCTAGAATAGATGACCCTCATACAGACAAAGATGTTCAAGGTTAGAAAAGCAGCCAGGGAGGGAATCACACTCCAGGCTGAGGAAATAACACATATCCCCCATGAAGATGAAATAGACACTGAAACCCTGTAAAATGGCAGCACTTTGATGGCACTAGCTCTAGGTATTTGGTGAGACCAGACGGTTATTGTTAAGGGAAACCTCAAGGGACTCTAGAGATAGAAGCCAGAAAGTAGCATCTCTATATTCAATGAGAAACAGCTTGAACGTCCTCTATAAGAAAGGAGGGTGCAGCATTCACCTGGCTCTTTCCCCTCCCATACCCACTCCAATGAATTAATATTGCCAAATAGCCTTTCTTTTGAAAGCCTGCTTTCTGGCACGGTAACTAAAAAGAGGCTTGTGTGAAGGAGGAGCAAATTGATTTGGGAGCCACGTGCCTGCCTGCCTGAGCCAGGAAAGCAAGCCTCCTCTCCCAATGATACACCTTTTCCAGAAGCTGTTTGGTGACAGTTCTGACAGCCCCTCCATCACCAGGATGGCACTCTGGGTGCAGGGAGTGAGCAATGAGAGGGCTTGGCACCAGAGACAGAAACACACACACACACCCAGGGAAGGTAAATGGCTGTACCCAGGACATTTATCTCTGAGGTTGTTCTCCCAGCAAAACCAATTACTGGCCTTTTCCTTGTGAACGTGTGCTGAGTATCAAGTTGTTGGGGGCTGGTGTAGAAAGATGCTAGGATACATCTTAGTGATATTCATGAGTCTGCTGAGAGATCCCAAGCAAAGAATTTAGCATTTCTGGGCTTTAGCAGGTGGGAGGGTGTAAAGCGCATTTCAGAAGAGCTCTTAGAATGGGGTGTTGAAGTGGCACTTTTACAACATGCACACTTGGGAACTGCAGGTGGAAGTTGGAGTCATTCCTAGAGGGGAGGGAAGAATGTTCATAAGAATACAAGACTTACTAAAGGGCACATGTGCTTCTCTTCAGGAAGAACTGTGGGAAGTCTTAATGTTGATCTCACTAGCAGGTGACAAGGCCACCTATCATCAGTTACCGGACTAAACTGGGAAGAAAAACCACATGTTGTATAGGGAGGTGGAGAAACAGCCTCCAGCAATCCCAAGGAAAAAAAAATAACATGTTAACAACAGTGTACTCATGACCTGTCAAAAACCAGCCATTAACACTATTATGCCTCGTGGGAGGTTCATGGATGAAAAACTGATATGGTGACTTCATTCAACCTTATTTTCATTTTGGAGTTTGCTTCCCTGGTCCAGGCCAGATGGAGAGGCATTTAGTATGCATGATGCTGACATGCTTTGCACTCTGCCTGCCACCCCCTGCCCTCCTTAGATTTCTCTGTGCAAGGTAACACCTTGGGGCTGCCACATCTAGTTGTACGTTTTCTGTGCTGTCTGAAGGAGTCAACCAAGAAGCTTGATCCACTGGGAACTATGCGTTCCCAGTATGCACATAAGACCCTATACACAGGTGACAGTTTCCCCAGTTGTCCACATTCCCAGGGGTGAGCAGAGGAGATCAGTTAGAGGAACACAGAAATTCCAAGCTGTGCTGGGCAGGTAGCTGTGAGCTTCAGTAGGAAATGGACACAGGAAAGTCCTGCACAGCAAATGTCACCAGAGCACATACTTGGAGGTTGCCTCTAATTTCCAAGGGAGCCTGCTTGGTGAAGGTAGTCAAAACCTCCTCTCTTATACAGATTCACAGTAAGCACTCTCAGCCTCCCATGGAATGCAATGGGCTCATTCTTACTTGGAATCTAGTGGATAAACCAAATTTACATCTTTTAGGAACAAGTAAAATTAGTAGAAGCACAAACTATGTTAGCATTCTTAGGAGCCACAAAACAATGCTAGCAAGAGTATCTATTTGATAGTCTGAATATTTATTTATGAATAATTTGTACATCTATTTCCTCATTTTCATATGTGCTTCCCTTAAGGAGGCTGTCCTTTTCCCAACCCTCCTCTGGCATCACCTTACCCCCAAGTCTACCTCACCCACTGGCAAAACCTGAAAATATTGGAACGAATGTGTGGCTCTTGTGCTTGACCATTCCATATGTGATTCTGTTGTTGTTGTCAATAGATTACTGGTCTATATTCGTTAATATATAGTGGGGTTTCCATAAGGACAATTTTTTCAAGTACATCATCTACATTGATTATGTGCATCACTTCACACTGTCCCCTTTCCCCTGCCTCCTTCCCTCCTTCCCTCCCTTCCTGCTTTTCTTCCTTCACTGTTCCTTTCTTTTTTTGTGTCCTAGACACACGCTTTTATCTATTTATATGAAATCCAGTCTCTACAAATGAAAAAAAACAGGCAACATTTCTCTTTTTATTCTGGCTTATTTCACTAGGTCTCCAGTTGCATCCATTTTTCTAGCAAATGTGTATTTTTATTCTTTAACAAGAACTAAGAAAATATCATTGTTAATATATATCATATTTTCTATATCTACTTTTTTCTGTTTGTTTGTAGGTGTCTAGGCTGATTCCATAACTTGGCCATTGTGACTACTGTAGGAAATGCCGGTGTGTGAATATTTCTGTGTATGTTGACTTGGAGTCCTTTGAGTATATATCCAGGAGGGGTGTCACTTGTTTGGTAGTTGGAAAAAATAGGACTAAGGAAGGAAAACACACAAATACACATAGCCTGCCATCTGAAAAGGTCAAGTTCTGAGCTGGGTTTCTTGGTTCTTTTGTTCTGTTACATTTCTTTCACTTAGAGATATGCTCTGAGTATTGACATGATCAAACCTCTTTTCGTAAATGGCCAAAGGGGATGCAATTTGATCTTGACCTTAACCACCTTTTGAGTATCATGCTTTCTCCCCTTTTACAAAAGCGAAATAGCAGAGAGAAGGGACTCCAGTCACTTCTCTGTCAACTGAAGTTCTACGGTAATAAAGAGTTACAAGCTCTGGGGGTGACAGCATGGCTGCCTTCTGCACTCTGGATTGGCTCACGGTTGCAACCCTCCCCCTCCTGCTCTGCTGGACTTCTAATGTTCTGCAATCCTGTTAAGTTTCTGCTCTTGAAGGAGGATTTTCTTGTCTCTTGGACATGGTCTTACTTAGCCACGGTCTGCTGAGCAACCAGAGTTTCTTTCTGCATGGTTCATGGTCTAGAAGTGGCATTCTTGGTACTCAGGAAATATTCCCTGATACCTTCTAGATACCTTACTCCCAACTGTCTACCTTCTTTACTTGTGAGCACCTAGTTCTAGTGTGTTTGTTACTCAGAACTCTCTTGACTATACAGAGGACAAAAACACTTCAAATCTTGCCACTTGTGACTTTCCATCTATGAGGATACTGAGCTTTGTAAGGAGAACTGCCTATAAGACAGAGTCTGTCTATCTATTTGGCAGGTCCCCGTGGCTCAAAAACTTATTCTCCTTTACCACATGAGCCCTCCCACAAAGGGGCCATAGCAATATCGCTTTATGGCATCCTGAAATAATTACAGAATACCTGTCTGCCCATCCATCCATCCATCCATCCATCCATCCATCCATCCAATTATATTCTATAAAAAAACACAGCTAGTTTCTCTTTCTCTCTCTATAATATTATATATGTTATTAAATAGATTATAACACATGATATAATAAACTTAATAATATATTATTATAAATATATAATTTATGTAATATAAAATTAATATATTAATATAAATATGATGTATTTTTAATAATATTAAATATATTTATAAATATATAAATATAGTATATATTTAATCATAATAATGTGATATATTAACTGTAAATCTTGATGTAGGGATACAGAGTAAAGAAACAATAAAAATATGATTCTTAAGAGTTCTAAATGTTAAAAAGAAAATAACATCAGATGATGTGATTGAAAATGTGTGTGGGGATGTCTCTTTGATTAAGAAAGAGCATTGAACAGAAAGTAGTTTTCATAAAGAATAATAATTAATTAATCTCTGATGTTGAGACCAAGACATAGGAAGCCACATGAGCAAGACACTTGGTTATGAAATAAGCTTGGAGCATTAGGGGAAGTGATTGAAGACCTTATGAGAAAAAAGTAGTTTAAATTAGAGAACTAGACACTGCCTCAGTCTGTTCCCTTATTAAAAAGTTTGGACTCTAAATGTAATGGAAAACTATTTGAAGGTTTTAAGAAGAACAACAACAAAAATCTAAGGCATGTTTGAAATGATTACTGAGAACTATCATATGGAAAGTAGATATTAGAGTTTTGTTTTTACTCTCTTTCTGGACTTAACAAAGAAAATGACCATAATAGAAAAGCCCACATGGCACTGAGTAGATGGATGCCTCTGGCCAAGACTCAGCCGAAGGGCTGAGGCTATCACTGTACCAGCTTACAGCAATCTAAATCTTGCTAAGAACGATATAAGCAACCTTGGGTTCAGATACTTAAACTAGTATCTATTGTAGAGGAGATACAAGCTCTAGTGAACAAGTCGATTACAGCCTGCTAAGAAATTTCTAAGAAGAGGTTTGAAAATATCTGTGCCCAGACATCTGACCTATAGAATGACAAGACAATGACTGTGTATAATCTTAAGTGACTAATATGTCACTATGTACCATACAGCGATATATAAGTAATACCAAATATATGTGTCAGCAGTTCATTGTGAATGTCAGGAACCAGTCTAACTGTCTATCTAGTCAAAGGCAAAGACAGCCAGGCGTTTTGGAGGGGTCACATGCATAGGAGACATACTAAGGGATGTCACCTCTCGGTGGTCACAGTGCTCTAATTAGTACCTGGGAGACAGCTCATCATCAGAAATAACCAGTAATGTAAAAGATCAGAAAGGCAAGAGGGTCTTCCAGAAGGTCAGTCCCCACAAACTCCTGTCATTCACGTTCATTATGCCAGTGCCTTTTCTCCTCATCACCAAAGACAAACCACCTTTTAACACTCAAAGAACAAAACATTGACTGTCCCTTTGAGATGTGAAGACTTAAAAATCTGAGAGGAACAAATGGTTTTAAAATGATAGAAATAGCTGGATCTGGTGGCTCATGACTGTAATCACAGCCTTTAGGACTGAGACAGGGGGACTGTTATGAGTTCACGCCTAGCCTGGGCTACATAGAGAGGGTTTCAAGTCAACCCAAGCTATAGAACGAAAGCTTACTTCAAAAAGTGAAGATAGGAGAAGGACTTAAGAAGACATAATGGTGGGAATTCAGGAAACAATAAGCAGCGGGGAGAATCTATTAAGGAATAAGTGTTTTCAACCTTGTGTTGTCTTTACACCTAAGATCTTTGTCATAGGACCTACAGAAATGTCTTAGAAAAGGCTCATGGAGACTCAGAGAGTCAATGTGGGGCATAGCCTCAGTGGTAGTAATGGGCCTCGTGGACAGAGTCAAATGTCTTAAGGGTATGTATCTTTCATCTAATAGAAATGATGTGAGTATCTCAGATGGCATTGGCAGGGCTTGTTGGATGGTCTGTTCAGGAAAAAGATAACCTCCATCACCTGAATACCCCTTCTGTGGGTTAGAGTGATGGATGCTGGAGTATGGCAGTAGTCAAAACTTGAACTTGGCAACAATCTTTAGTCCATTAGAATGCAAACAGAATTGGCACATGCCATGGTCTGGCTATCATTTGTGTCTCTTGAACAGTACTACAGTGTGGAGGATATGAGTCTTAAATAGCTGATTAAGGTAAAGGCTATTACTTAGACAAGAATGAGAAAAAAGCTACAGGGTCTCATAAATTGCTCCAGAGCATTGGAGAAATAGCTGCTGGTAATCATCACCTCGCAGATATGAAAATAAAAGTTGGATTCTTAGCAAATATGTCTATAAAATCAGTGTGTGAATACAAACACTTGAAATCTAAGTGCTGAAGAGCCTCATATCTGTTTTCACTTTTAAATCACTTTTATATTCAAAATTAACCTTGTAGGGTTAAGCACTATACCCAACCTTAGGTTCCAGGAACAGCATATTGAATGTGCATTTCCTGCTCATGCAATGTACAGTGTTCGTGCAACAGGGTGGCCCCTAGCTGTTTGTCAGAGAGTGACTCACTAAGGCATCTGGTATCTGGAGTCAAAGGACACTATCCTTTTTGGATAAAGAAGAGTAGTGTGTGAAGACACACAGATACTTATCATTTTAGTCCTGTAAAGGACATGGATTACATATTATATTCATCTGACATACTATTCACCTAATTCCTCCAAGATGGAAGGCAGGCTGGGAAGTGTAGTCTTGGGACTGGCAGTCCTATCTCACAGCTCTCTCATTGGAGGCATTAAAATTCATTGGGATCCACATATATCAGATTCAAGTTATCTATGAGAAAACTCACCATAATTGAGTGGACCACAAATATTATACAGGGCAAAACTGGCCTCTGTTAGAAATATTTCAAATAACACACTGACCAGATATGAATACTTTTCCAAGGCTTTTAAATTTCCTGGTTCCATAATTCCTGAGTGGAGCTGATTAAAGATGAGAAGTCCCTAATTTGGCTATAATGCTTTAAAGCTTGTTATCACTATGTGTTAGTCACATAAATGTGGTAAACTTTGATTTCTTCATTGAATTTTTATCATTTTTAAATAAACACAAAGAAATACTAATCATATCAAATGCCTTTCACAAGAATTAAGGAATTGTGCATAAAGATTTTCAAATGGTATTTGGGACATAACAGTGAGTTTCACAGTTGCCCAGGCTGTCATGATGGACTTCCATCCCATTTTGGAATGATACACCTCAGTGTTGTAGCCCATTGCCTTTGTACCTCATATTCATTTGTTAGATACATTAACCTAGTTGGTACTGGGTACTTTCTATTCACAACGTAGCCTTCTCTCCTCCTGAGCTCCAGGACTGAATTAGTGTCTCTCTTCTCAAGGATATTTTTTAATATTTAAACAAATAACCACCCAGTTTCTTCCATCAAGAAGAGAGTGGTATCTCTAGCCACAAGGACCCTATTGTCTTCACTTTCTTGCTCTGGCTTCAGCCCCGCAAAGATTTCTTACTGTATCTACTTTGAAGTAATTACATGGAATTGTTGTATGTTCTAAATATATTTCATTCTATGAATGGCTGTTTTAAGAGTAGCAAAACCAATACACTCTTTATTAAAATTGCAAACTAGTTTCAGACACAGGCATACCCTAGGACAGATAGAATAAGCAAATCCAATTTGTACTAAGAAAGCAAAGAATACAAGTTAATGAAATGAAGACTTCTTTTGACCTCCTTTCTAGCTGCTGTTTTTTGAGGACGATATTCAGCAGATATGTTGTTGGCTCCCGTCACCTTACTTGGGTAGAAAAGGCCCAACGTTGAATTTTCAAATGCTGAAGAGGTCATTTATCATTAATTCATACACTAGGAATTTTTCATGTGAATGTCACATGCTTCCAGTGTCAATGACCTACTCTCCCTAAGCCTACATGCCCTGCAGAACATAATGGCCTAGCCACAAAATGGTCTCCATAGGGCCATGCCATAACCTTTCTTTTATACCATCATCACGCATATGGACCTTGCATGATATCCATTGTGGTCTCTCAACACAGGGCCATTGTGGGCTACACATGGAACCCAGTGCTTTGATCCAAGGGTCATCTCTGAATGATATTGGATCTTCTCCTCCAATTCAAGGACACAATCACCCTGTGTCACATTCACATGCCTACAAAAAAAAAAAAAAAAAAAAAGAGGCCCTAAAATTCAAGGCCTGGGCTCTCAGTTTCTTCCTTGTTACAATTTTTTTCTTTATTATGCAGTTGAACATGCTTCCTTGGGTTTGATTGAACAATTTGAGGCAACTGAAACTACCAATGTCAAAAGCATCATTGGGAATCATCTAGTTAAGATTCCCTAGCTCATAAAAATGCTGGCTTTGGTTTTTCTCATATGTTAATTGAAAGAATGAAGCATCTTCTAACTAATACTGCCATGGCATAAGAGGCACTCCCAAAGCAGGTCACTAAGATCATTTAACTGCTGTATTTGGGGAGAATCAATTTCATGATATCTATCTCAATATTAATAGTTATACATTTTGTGACCAGTAATAAAGTTACAGATTTCTTTTTTTGCCCTGAATCATCTTTCATAAGAGAAGAAAATAAACCTAGAGCAATACAACACCAATTGTTACTTAAGTAATTAAATCATGACACTCCCTTACACTTAAGTATTTTCCAGTCATTGACAAAATAAAAGAGACACTTGGGTGGAGAGAATCTATGCACTAAACAGTATTACCAAAGGCTACTGTGAGGAAGAGAGAATGGGGGAGGGGCAGGGGAATAAAGGGACACAATCATTTTTCATTTATTCCTTGTCTTGTCTTTCACAGTGATGATATTCTTTATTAACTTTATTTTAGTTTTTTAAAGAGAAATTCTCGTGCAGATCAGGACAGAATGAACCTTCTCTATATCTCTACGTCTTCATCTCCTGATACACCTTCTTCTACCTTTCAAGTTTTAAGAGTATAGGCATAAGCTACTATGCCCAGCTTGACAATATTCTTTCCAGAGGATATATGAGTCATTTTTATATCTTTATATCTGTTCAAAGCCCTGGCAAATTGTTGTTTTAACAAACATGTTTTAAAACATGCAGTTCAATGTAGAAAATTTTGAAAGTATAGATAGTGACTCATAATTCTCCTACCCACCACTTACATTGTGTCATATATCTGCTCAAACTTTTCATTAGGTATAATTGTATGTATTCAAATCTCACACTTTTCTCTTTGAGGAAAATAAGATCACATTGTAAGTACACTTGACAAGTTAAAATAACAACTTTCAATGACATTAAGTAATCTTTCTTTATAATAGTTTCAACAATTAGGATAGTCAGCTTTCTGGAGGGTTTATTAGGCCACCTGCTACCTATTGCACATTTAAATTGTTCTCAGGGGTGCTTTTTTGTCTTGTGATTCATACATATTGATTTGTAGCACCATAGCCTGGATAAAATCTTAGACATGGATGCATTGGTCTGTCTACACCATTGAAAACCTTTTGAAATATAACAAACAACTAGCAAACAAATTCTAAATAATCACCAAATTTCTGTTGTTATTCATTTACCTGCAGTAAACATGGTTTTATTCATACTCATTGGTGGTGCAGAGTATAATAATTATATTTTAACAGTCATAGCACTACTTAACAGCTCAGTCACATTTCTAAAAACTTTGTATCCTAAACTATGAAAATCAGCTTCTGTTTACCACAACAAATTCTGTGAATGCTGTGAAAGACCAAGGCACGTAGCTGTGGAGGGATGCTCCTAAGTCATTCATTCCATTGATATTTTTGATTGATATCAGGCTCTGTTTCAATGTCTAGAAAGTGTACTAATGTAGGACCAGAAAGTGGGACTGAGATGGAAGGTTGCCAAGAGATTGCCTTCCAAATATCTGGAAAGGGAGAGGCTCTTTGAAGGGACAATGAAAAGATCCATCACCCAGGAAGAAGATACAGGAAATACAAGGTCCTTGAGGTTGTGAGCTGTGATCTTCACCTCATGGATCATAACAACAGTTGTGTCTACAGTAAAATAAAGCAATGCTTCAAGATGTGTTTGGTTCTGGCAGGGAGGAAGAGCTAGGTCTTATAAGCCATGGTAAGGAATACTACAGTGGGAATGGTCAATACAGAGGGAAGGGATAGGTTCAAACACATCCTGCTGGAAAAGTGATCAGACATACAGTAGACTGATTGATGATGGAAGTAAAAGAAAGACAGACATAGATATGGCGCCTGTGTTTGGAACTGGGACTCACACTTAATGAAGTGACTATGAAGGGAGGCAGTGTCATTATTAGACTTCTTGGATCAGAATTCCTATTTGGGACATGTTAAACTTCATATATTATTTTTTGTTTGTTTGTTTGGGACACAGTTTCTCTGTGTAGCTCTGGCTGTCTTGGAACTTACTCTGTAGACCAGGCTGGCCCTGAACTCACTAAACTTAATATTCTTATTGGGCATACAAATTCACATGCTTAGTTGGTGGAGACTGGAGCATAGAAGCCATGTGTAACCAGTGAGTATAAAGCATGCATTTAAATTTATGCCTAGATGACATCATGCAGGAAGTAAGAAGACAAAATTGGAGAAGGGAGAAAGAAGTGAGGAGAGGGAGAGAAAACTGGTATTAGGGGCCAAGCCCTGGGCTGCTCAAGTATTTCCATGGGGGGCATGGTGGAAACAGTTGCACGAAGGAGGTGAGATGGAACAGTAATGCATATATGACATCAGAGAGGACATCATGTCTCATCAAAGAGGGCATAGTCGGCTCTTCTCCTCGGTGGTGTTCTTTCTGATATTATACTAGAGCAAAAGGAGAGAGAGGAATGTAAAGGCAGAAAAAGCTAAAGGGGAGAGGACTGATAACCGAGTGACCAGCCCACTGAAAGTGTACACCTAAGGGAAGAAAGGGATATGGTACTTAGATGTTCAGGGGCCTACCACAGTCCACTGAGGAACTGTGCCATTCATATTTCAGTTTTAAAATACTAACTTTTCAATTAAATTTCATTTAATGTGTGTGTGTGTGTGTGTGTGTGTGTGTGTGTGTGTGTGTGCAGTGGTATGCACATGGCATGGTGCATTTGTGGAGGTCAGAGGATGACTTTTGGAAGTTAGTTTTCTCCTTCCATCACCTGAGACCCAGGTATCAAACTTGGGTTGATAGGCTTAGTAGTAGACACCTTTACAGGCTAAACTAACTTACAGGTTCACATTAACCGTTTGCTGTAAAATATCATGCACAGATATGATAAAAGAGCAGGAAGAAGTTGTACATAGTAAAACAAAGAGTTTCAAGGCAAATACCTGACTAGTGTCCTCATCAACATCCAGAATCATGGCTGTGAGTCATTTTTACCTGGTGGCTTCCATAACCCTGACTTAGGGATCATACTGTCCAGCTTTCCATGTGCTTTTACCATAGTCAGTGAAACTTTAAACAATAAATCTTAGCTTTGTCTGCTTTTGAACAATCCATAAAAATAGTTGGATTCTAGGTGTTTTGGAATTTTATTTTCTCAGGGATAAATCTGAGGCATTAGTCCTGTTACAGATGGCCCAAACTTGATTATTTTTATTACGTAGACTGTGTGTGAATAGATTTTATATGGCCTTTGTCCATTTTGTTCAAGATAAATATTTGGGCTGATTCTAGCTTGAGGTGACTTGGGGCAGTATTTTGAATGCTCATGCACAAATACATGTCCTTGTGTAGGATGGATGCCTAAGAGAATAGCTTTGTCACTAGCATAGGCATACATAACTTTACCTGTGGGAGATCGTGATTCACAGGTCAGGGGAGTGTTTCACTTATTCATATTTTTAACAGCAGTGTTTAATAATGTCTTTCATTCTATATATTTAATCTGTGTAATATGAATGAATTATTAATTATTACTGTATCATCTGATAAGTATGTACAACTTTTATTGTGGTTATCGTTTTTTATTATTTCCTAATCTTCGTTTTATTTTTAATAGTTGGAAGTTTTCTTTCTCCTCTCTACTTACTCCCTCCCCTTTATGAAAGTCCTGTCCTGCAACTTCCTAGGAATGTTAGTTTTTCTGTTGAACTTACGCCTTTTTAAGAGAAGGTATTAATTCATTAGCTGTAGACAATATTTTTTGTTGATTATGTGTTATAAAATGCTATTTTGTGTTGTCACTCTTCTGTGGTGTCATTAAATGATTGGTTTACAATTGTATTTTTAAAAATAAATTTGCTTAAGGAAGGTAGGGTGATATTTACTTGGGAAGTTAGTGCCCTCTTGTCACTAAGATATTCATATCCATAGAGTACTGTGGGTCACACTAAAATGTGGTGAGAAGGATAACTGCAGATTTTGCTGTTGAAGAAGGGCTGATTCTAGGTTGAGGTGACTTGGGCAGTATTTTGAATGCTCATACAGAAATATATGTGTTTGTTTAGGATGCATGCCTAAGATAATGGCTGAGTCACCAGCATAGGCATACTTACCCGTGGGAGATTGTGATTCACAGGTTAGGGGAGTGTTTCACTTATTTATACTTTTAACAGCAGCATCTAAAACTTCATCATGGAAGTGTGTGCCCATAATCTCAGTATTCAGTGGATGGAGCCAGAGGATCAGGAGTTTGGACTCAGCCTCAATCACACAGTGAATTCAAGTTTTTCCTGTGATGCAGAAGACTGAAAGGGGAGACCTCATGGAGTCCTATGCTCCTGAGGGACTCCCCACAGCTGCATTTGGACAACTCACCTCAATGACACCAAGTATGACAGTTGGTCCTGTTGTGCACTGTTGAACAAAAAGAGAAAGTCAAATGGATTGCTGAGGCATTTTGCTCATAAAAAAAAAAAAAATGTATAGGTTCACCTTCTTTTACTTTTTAGATCACAAGAGATTGAAAAGAGTCCTGGTTTAGGAATATTAACACCCATGAGCACTACTTAATCAAAGACAAATCTCTTAAGGAGGCAAAGGCAGGTGCGTCACCAGCCTGCTCTGCTACTGTGTTAACTAACTGCTTGCTCACTTTCTCACCGCCACTATGATTTCTCAGTCTCTTTAACCAAATCCAAACCTATTTCTCCCAGCTTTTAAATTATTGCCTGCCATTCATATCTGTGTAGGCGAGCTCTGGATGGCATTTGGTTCCGAATTAATGCATATTAATGGGTGATAATACACTTCCACCAATGCATATATTTACTTGAAATCCAATTTGTTATCTAATGCTTTTTATTCACCGTCTTGCATGGTAACTGCGTCCAGAATAGTCTCTCTTGTGATTATTTGTTATGAAAATAATGTATTGGTACCAAATGGCACCTTTTAAGTGGCTTCATATTCTTTTTTCTTTATATTTAACATGTGATTACCACACAAATAGAATAATCTTATTATCTTTGCTAAATGAAGGTGACAGCTTTCTTGGAATCTCTTTCATAGAGACTTATCAGGGAACTGGGACCACTTGCTGACTGAGAATGACATGGGAGTGGGGAACAGGAAGGCACTGGTCCTGGGGAAGATGTGACTTTGGATATGAATATGAATTTGAGATGGCAGAGGAGCTGAGAGCTCTCATGTGATGGCAGTACTCAGACCAGTATGTGTGCTACCAGAAGCAAAAAGGGAATGTTGAGAGCTTGAATGTGTAAATGTTCTTGAATTGTTGGATGGTTGGTCGTATACTCTCTCTTCCCAAACCATGTTCTGGGAATGAGCTGCTGGGATCCTCACAGATGAAAGCAGAGAGAACTCCATCCATTCTCATGAGGCCTGTTGACATCACTCCTATTTTACCTTTGACCCATACCCTCATACCAAAATCAAGCCTGGAACTTAAGAGAACTTCCAGCCTTCTTAAAATTTCATTTAGAGATGGCCACTGCAACCAATACTAGATCAGAATATCAAAAAGGCAACTAGCTAACCTCACGGGAGCAACCTACATTGTCTTCAAGATTTCAGAGTTTTCTCACAAGACTTACATAGATTAAATGTAATTAAGAAGGACTTCAGTGCTGAATCCAAGAGATGAGACTCCTTGTATTTATATGTTTAAAAATCACCTGTTTATTCTAATATGCATTAGGGCAGACACTCTCTGATCTTAAAATTGCCTGAGGATTGTATTTATAGATGAGAAAACCAGAAACACAAACTATGATGACAAATGCGACAGAAAGTGGGCAGCTGAGTGAGGTCCTAAAGCCCCAGGTAGACCAGCTCAGGTACCTGCAAAGTCAGAAGCTAAAACCTCAGCTCTGTTGTTGCTCCCAGATGGCAGGTAAGGAACTAATGGGAAGATAGTTTGACAATTCAGCGCTGCCAAGAGAGAGCGAAAGACTGTTTCCCTTTGTCGTTTGGACCTAGATTTTCTTTTATACTCTTTCTTATTTCTTTTTAAGATTTATTTATTATTATATATACAGCATGTATGACTGAAGGCCGGAAGAGAGCACCAGATCTCATTACAGATGATTGTGAGCCACCATGTTGTTGCTGGGAATTGAACTCAGGACCTCTGCAAGAGCAGTCAGTGCTTTTAACCTCTGAGCCATCTCTCCAGCCCTCTTTCTTATTTCTCTTTATAAGTTGTTAGACTCAAAATGGAGTTGGTTTTACCACATCCTAAGGGTGGTGGTGGTTATGGGCTAGCATGTATTCCTCATAACCAGAACTACCATGACTCATCCAGAAACACAACCTTTCCACAGAACATATTTCTGTAAGATTTCTTTTTCGCACCTGCCTGCCTCACTCTGGACTGAAATAATCTGTTTTGGCAATTCTTATAACCAAGCATCATTGCATTTAGACAGTTTGTCTTATACCCACTTTCCTTTACAATCATGTCCTTGCTCTGGTGTCTTTTAGATGCCCATGGCTTACTGTGGCATGTATTCCTATTGTGGGATCCATTAATGGATAATTAATTACCTGAGAGATTCCTTGTTATCCCTTTCTGCTCTTGATCCAACTGGGATCTCCTGCTCCCCTAAGCTTTCTTTCCCTCAAATCTTGCCCTTCATTACTCCCACTGTCATCTAGGTTGTTCATGTAGATCTCATCCATTTCTCTGTCATTGGGCAATCCCTGTATCTTTCCTAGGGTCCCGTGTTCTAGGTAGCCTCCCTCGAGTTGTGTAGCAGTCTAGTCATCTTTGTTTTACATCTAGTATCCTACTATGAGTGAGTACATACCATGTTTGTCCTTCTGAGTCTAGGTTACCTCACTCATGATTTTTTCTAGATCCATCCATTTGCCTGCAAACCTCATGATGTCATTGTTTTTTTCTGCTGAGTAGTACTCCATTGTGTATATGTACCATATTTTCTCTTTCATCATTTGTTCTTTAAGTGGGTATTTATTTACCTACCTATCTGTCTGTCTGTCTGTCTGTCTATCATCTATCCATAAATATATCTTTGCTTTGTGAATTAATACAGACTAACATGATAATATAGTCACATTGCCTCAAGAAGCTTACATGTATTATTGCTCTACTCCACCTCCAGCCTATAACAACCACCACTACATTTCTGTTAGTATTGTGTTGTATTTTTCACTAAACCTCTGAGAATTATCCAGCTCTCATTAGTCTATGCCATGTTATTGATAGGTAGTGTTCATTGTGATGGACGTGTCACACTTTGATCCTTATTCATGGAAGAGAGTTTGGTTTCTTTCCTGTCTGTATTGATTATGAACAGAAATTGTATGGGTATCTATAATTTTGTGTAGAAAAATAAACTTTTTAGCTTTATTCTCTCTAGATTCATAGGATGAGTGTGAGTGTGTGTTCAACTGTAAGACACAACCAGATTGATTTTCAGAATGTTGTAATACCCTCTTGAATTCAGAGAGGAGTGATGTGTGAGCTCTGGTTGTCCCATATCCTCCTCAGCATGGGAAATTGTCAGTTACAATAATGACATAGGGAATTCCCTATGTCATTATTGTAACTGACAATTTACCAATGCCTCAATATTCTGTACATATCCCTATGTTATATTATCTTATAATAAACATTGCTAAGTCTTATGTATGTGTTTCCTTCTTGATTTTTGCACTTATTTTGTTCTACCCTTTATCCCTTTTTAACTGAACTCATAGAATACCGCATTCTCCGTTCTAACCTTCAGGCAATGTGGGTATTTTCTCTCAATCTGTGGCATTCCTTCTCACTGTCTTTTACAGAGAAAGATTCTTGAAACAGTAATTTATCATTTCTGGCTAAGATACATTGCTTAAAGATACTTTGCCTTCTTTCAAGCCATGGAGATTTCTTACACACGCAAAGCTTGTGTGGCTTACAATTAAATATATAACACATTTAAAGCAGGGTGATCAGGTTGAAAGCAGTATTCAAAAAGCATGTTTTTGCATGTGGAGCTTCATCTTTAGAATTCATTCACTCATTCATTCATTCAAAGTAAGAAGAAAGCTATCAGATGGCAGTGCTCTATGGAAATGCTCTTAGGCTTTATCCACAAGTCAGTTGGTTATGTTTGTGCGTCCACATGTCTTGATTCTTCAGTCTATCTTACTGGTCTGGGCAGTGATCCCTGTACCAGTATCGTTTCCTATAGGAATGTAAGAGTGTAGCCTACCATAGTTCCTGACATTGAATAACATGATTCTTCTGATATTATCCTTGTTTGTTAAAACAAAAATTGTTTGTGCTAAATTAATGTACTTATATTTCAAACTTTTTTTAAAAATCAGCATTTTCATATTTGTGAAAATTAACCTTACTGGGATTTTGGCTGCACTAAATCTATAGACTTATTTTGATATTGATATCATTTTGAGTCAATGAATCCGGTCAATGAACTTGCCATTTTTTTCCTACTTATTTAGATTTTTTTTAAATACAATTTTTACAGATTTTTATGTTAGGGTATTCAACATGTCTTTCTTTTCTCTTCTGTGGAAGCTTATACAAATGTTTTGAGGTTTGTAACTATTTTTTTAACTTAAAATTTCCAATTGTATATTAGTATGAATTAAAATTGTGGCTATATGTATGGATGTGGTGTCATTACCAAATGTATTTTATTCCTAAAGTTATGTTTTGAAAATTCTTAGAATTTTCTATATAGGAAAGAAAGTTACATGAAACATAGACAATTTATTTCTTTTTCTTTAAAAGTTTTTTAATAAAAAATAAATTGCAAATATTTTTACATACACTATATTTTGACCCCATTCTCTCCTAGCCACAAATCCCTCCCAGATCCTCCAGACTTTCTGACCTACGCAACTTCATATTTTTTTCTGTCTCAAAATATCCCATTCAATAATAATAAAAAAACATAGGTCAAACAAACAAAAAAACCTGTAAGGCAAAAGTAACAAAACAAAACAAAACAAAAAAAGCTCACAAAAACAAACAAACAAACAAACACTTGGAGTCTGTTTTGTATTTGTCACCTACTTCTTGGCATGAAGTCTAACCTGGAATGTAGCTGATACATCCAGTTCCACTCAAATGGGAAAAAATAAAAACAACTGTGTTTCCCTTTCTTAGTAGGTTATCAGTTGCAAAGAGCTTCTTGGTGAGTGGGGGAACTTGTGTCTAGTTCCTTGTCTTTAGGATGGAATTCTGTCTGCTTTGAATCTGAGCAGGTCTTGTGCATGATTTCACTGTTTCTGTGAGTTCATATGAGCATCAGCCTTGTAGCTGAATGATACTGTTTCCTTAGAGTCATCCATCACTTCGGGCTCTTATAATCCTTCATTTCCCTCTTCTGCATAGATCCCTGAGCCTTGAGTGGTGGTGTTTTATAAAGATATCCCATTTAGGCCACAATATTTGAGCAATGCTGATCTTTGGGTATAGCAATATGTTACCAGGAGTCATTTTACTACTATTTTTATTTAGCAGAAGGCTTTCTCTAAGCCTATGACCTATGTAATCTCAGGTTCTACATTCTACTTACTTCTTGCCACTTTTGCATTGTCTACTAACTGCAATACAGTTGTTAAAATTTGGTGGTATCAACTAGTAAAATTATCTTGTTCTGGAACCTTCTTTTAATGAAGATTTTAGTTTATAAACTCAAACTTATTTATAGAAATGGGTTAATTTAAGATATAAGAACTAGATTGCAAGAAGCTTCCCATGGCCATTGTTTAAAAATAGCATAAGCTTCTGTATGTTTATTTGTGACCAAGCAGCTGCAGGATGTAGGTAGGAAAGATTCTGCAGAACTGGAAAACACTTCTGGCTACAACATGGGGCATGAACCCATAACCCTGAGATTAAGAGTCTCATGCTCTTCTGACTAAGGTAGCTGGGCTCCTGAGAAAATTTGAGATAATGGTCAAGTCCTGGGAAGACCAGGTATAACCTTTGTTGATAGGTACCATCTGAGAAGTGACTGAGAGACTCTAGGCCTGTAGGCTGAAGAATGGATGCCCCAATGTTACAGAGAAACTTTGGTGACTGTCCAGGCAGCCAGCTGTCTCTGTCATTGTTGATTTTTTGAAGTTGTTTACAACACTCTTCCTGTTTATTCAGGTAATATTATATCCTTCTGGGGTCTTTGAAATGGTTGAAGACTAGACAGTTGTAATTTCCCTTGATTATGAAAAAAGATATAAAACTTTAGTCTCACAAATATAGGATAGATAGAATATTTTCTTTAATTTTGCCAAATACAAATAAACTAGATATTGTAACTATAATTCTTGTTTGATCACTGCTCTATTATATGTACTTTTACTATGTTAAAGTTAAAACCTTCCTTTTTAATTAAACAGAAAAGGAGAAATGCTATGGGATAATGCTTTTGTACACTGGTTTAATAAAATGCTGATTGGCCAGTAGCCAGGCAGGAAGTATAAGTGGGATAAGCAGACAAGGAGAGTTCTGGGAAGAGGAAGGCTGAAGAAGGAGACACCAGCCTGCCATCCAGGGAACAACATGTAATGGCACACAGGTAAAGCCACAGAACACATGGTGACATATTGACTGACAGAAATGGGCTTAGTTCAAATGTAAGAGTTAGTCAGTAGTTAGCCTGAGCTAATGGCCAAGCAGTTTTAATTAATATAAGCTTCTGTGTGTTCATTTGGGTCTGAGTGGCTGAGGGACCATGAGGCCAAGGGAGCAGGGCAGGCACAGGAAAACTTTCAGCTATACTTATTCAGTAGTATAAGACTTTTCACCTTGGGTGAGTTTTGATTTTCAGTTTCTGATGGTTTATGTAGTTGGTCCATTTCATCTTAGTGTGAGCTTAGACTGAGTATGATCTTCCTTTGTTGTTCCCTTAATGTATACACAGTCTACATCAATACTAGTCTCATTTCCAATATTGGTAATTTATATTCTTTCTTTTTTTATCTGTCTTATTATAATTCTGTCAATTCTATTGACTTGAAATGAGAGCCAGCATTTGGTTCTATTTTTGTGTTGTATTATACTTTCATCTCCATTGGTTCTCTTCTTTTCTGTGTATAGTATTTCTTTTTCTGCTTGCTTGAAATTAGTTAGCTCTCTTTGTCTTGTTTCTTGTTTCTTTAATTAAAATGTAATATGTAATTATATTATTTCCTTCCTTTGTATTTTTTTGAGACAGGGTTTCTCTATGTAGTTTTGGTGCCTATCTTGGATCTCACTTTGTAGACCAAGCTGGCTTTTGAACTCACAGAGATCTGCCTGTACTGAGATTAAAGGTGTGTGTGTCACCACCACCCTGCTCATCTTGTGTTTTTTTTTTTTTTTTTAAGATGAAAGTTTAGATTATTGACTTGACCCAATTCTCTTTTTTCCCCCTCATTTGTGTATTCAATGCTATATATTTCTCTGTAACCAATGCTTTGGGTTGCCTCCAATATTTGTTGTAGTGTACTTTCATGTTTGTACTCTATGTAGATATCAAAACTGGCATTTCATACAGTTACCAGGTTTTAAATGCTATTTTAAATGAAAGTCTGTAACTAGGTTTCCCTATGGTTATTAATTCTTATAGTGAATTTATTTATTATTAACAAATTAATTATTTTTGGTATAGTTTATGCATGTGCACATATACATGTATATGTAGGTACAATGGGATGTGCATGCATGTGGCAGCCAGAGTTCCATGTCAAGTGTCTTCTATTGATTTCCATCTGTGTTTAGACTAAGACTCTCATTTAAACTAGAGCTCACTAATTTGGCTAGACTGTCTAGACACCAAGTTTCAGGGATACTTCTATTTCTATCTCCCCAGAGATAGATTCCAGGTGCAAGAAAACACTCCCACCTTTTTATTTTAGTTCTGGGGGTACAAAGCTCAGGTTCTTATGTGTACATAGAAGGTATTTTACTGGCTGAGTTGTCTCTCCCCATGACAAGTTTATAATTGTTTACTCAGTAAATATTTATTGTGGTGCAGGCATTTTTGAACCCCTTCAAACAGCTTATGGGAATCCTCTCCCCTTAGAAGCCTGAGTTTTCAGGGGGAGGCAGATAATAAACAAAGAATGAAATTACACCTGCAGATGATATGTGCCAGGAGAAAGTATTCAGCATTAGTGCTCTTCCAGAGGAAAAAGTGAGGAAAGATTTCCAGGGGTGGTGTTACTGGAAGGCACCTAAGTGAAGAAGCAGACTGTTTGGTCTTCTAAGAAGGATCTTTAAAGTACATACAAAGACGGTGCTGCAGCTCTGGAGTGCAAATCCATACACATATGCAGACATATGTGTATGCATACAGACATCCATACCTGCAGAATACTGAGTATACACAACGATATACAGGATATAGACACATGCATTTCACATCTTTTGTTCCAACCACCAGCAAGTACTTCCCACGGGGGCCTCAGTCTGCCTAGGGAATTTCTTAAAGTTTCTGAGTTCCATCCTTGTAATTCTGATTCAGATAAGATTAGGTTGGCTTTTGGCAAGTCCTCCCTCTCCAGGTGATTTAGGGGTTTATTGCAGTAAACTGGGGAGCCTGCAATTTCTCATCTTCACCATATCAATGGGGTTTCTTTTTACTTTTATTATGTGGGTTTACACTTAGCTTTTTCATGCAATCATATAATGTACTATGACCGTTTTCTTTTCCACTACCTTCCACCTTCGCTCATATCCCCTCTGTCCTGCCTTCTCTCCCCACCCCAACCACTATGTATTTGCTCCTGTTCCCTTTGCCTTTCAGACAGTTTGTTTCTACTCTCTCTATCCTTGGATGTCCTAAAGGTTATGGATGGCAGGATAGTGTGACCTCACCACAAGGCCAAAAGAAGCAGTCAACTTTCAGTAGGTTGAATGGCTAAGGCACATCCTCCTCCTTCATTCAGGAGGCCTAGGCAAACTCTTGTGGCAGCTGAAACAGCTGTGTTCTGTCATGAAGGACCATGGTGTCACATTGGTTCTTTTTAATGGCCTGGAAACAATGGCTGTTTGCACAATAGGTTCTTACTTGCAAGGAAAGAAATATATGCCTTGGAAGAGAAATAAAAACAAACAAATAAGTGCACAGTCAAGTACAGACTAATTAGTTAGTATCAAAATAATTAGTGACAAACCGCCTCTGGGCAGGCACTGGAGCAGATCTCCCCATTCCTATGGTGAGGCACTGACCTCACTAAATGCTTATTATTCATAGTTTTCCAGGAGCCTCATTGATACTGTATCGTCAAGACCTCAGGGATCCACTATGGCTATTTCCCCACAATTTACAGGGAGAACGGAGCCCAGTTGCTTGAGAGATTAATTAACTTGTCAAACAATTAAGCAGACAGGCTATAATCGAGGTTTCCATTTCATAATTGATTTATCACTTTGTAGCTTCTTAAGTCCCAGGGCTCAGACTGAGGGACTGCTGTGCAGGGAAAACCTTTCAAGGAATGCCAGGGGGCTGTGGGAAGGCAGGGTGAGGCTCTCTTCATTCTGAACACATGATGTGGTCCAGCCTGCTTTCTGACCAGCATTCAAACATAGTGAGAATTTCATTTTCCTGTCCAGTAGAACTAGCTCAAGGTTTGTTTTTATGTCCTCCAAACCCTACCTAGTCTAGTATTGTTTGATGAGGCAAATCCTCTAAGAAACACCCACAGAGAACATACCTGGAGTTGCTGTGCCCTCTTCTTCAGTGATGAAAATCCCTGTGGAAATGTCACACATTCAGAATTCATCGAGAGACTCCTCTGATTCCAGCCTTCATTAAAGAGACATCACAGGTTCATTTAGGGATGCAGTGCCTCTCAACAGACACTCTGCACACTTGTAGCAGTGGTGTGGTGAACATCAGTATGCCTGCAGAGCTTGTCACACAAGTGAGTGCCCAGCCTCCCTGAATGCAAAGACTATCTTAAGAATTCCAAGGTGTGCTTTGAGATCCGCTTGTTGACTATCCCCAATGGATTGTATTGTGGGTGTTACAGTGATTTCATCTTCCTATTGGGTTTAATTGCCAAATGGCAGGTACCATTTTAGACTTGACCACCAGGTGTCTCCCATCAGAAGCTGGAGTACAATCAACACAGGAGTGTGTGTATGCACAGCGTCAGGTTTCTACCTCAGGTGATTTCCCCATTTTGTTTGAGGCAGGGTCTCTCATTGACCTGGAACTTTGCCATGTAAGCCTAAGTTGGTTGGCAGCAAGCTCTAAGCATCCATGTATATTTCCTCCTGTCACTATCACAAAGATTACAAGCACATGCCTCCATACCAAACTTTTTCTTTTTGAGACAGTGTGTGCTATCTAAATGTGTGCTATCCATCTTTAGTCTCAGCTGTGTGGCCTTTAACTGGAGTGTGGCTCATCTTCCAGTGATTCTGTCATTAAAGAAAAACTGAATAAACTCTTCCAGCAGATATCATTGACCAATAGCTCCTTAGCTAAGAGTGGAACTTTGTGCCCACCTCCTTTCTTCATGCTTGGATTTTTGTCTGGCTTGTGGTTTCTTAAGTCTTTTTCATTCTGTTACAACCACTGTGAATTCATATGTACAACTGCCCTACTGTGTCCAGAAAACTGGTTTCTCATAATCATTCACCATCTCTGGATCTTATCATCCTTCTACTCCCTCTTCCACAATGATCCCTGAATTTTGGGAGTAGGTGCTAGGACATTGATGTCCTATTTGAAGATGAGGATTTCAGCCCCTTATTATCTCTACCATGATCTGTTGTGGTTGTTTGTGTTAACCACCACTTACAGCAAATATAAGCTTCTCTTATGACATATAAGAGATATATTGCTCTATGGCCATAACAGTAAGTCATGAGTTGGTTTGACACTTAATAAACTTAGAAGAATGATAATGTTAATAATAATATCAATATTATTAATGATATTATTTTTATCCTATAGGGCATAACACCTCTCTAGCCATAGGTATTTGGCCCTGATAATGGTGCTCAGGTATAGATTTCATCTTGTAGAGTGGGCCTTAAACCCAATTAGAACATGGCTGGTTACTACCATGATTGTTCCTGCCAATATTATGTCAGTGACATGTCTTACCAGGCTTGTCAATATTGTAGCTCTCATGATTGACAGATGAGTAAGACTGATCATGACTTTTTTCTCCAGTAATATGCATAGTAATTTTCTATATCATGACTGCTAGCCAGAAGGGAGGAAGCCTGCAAATGAGTATGAACAAGATTTCTCCATGTTCTTAGACTCAAGCATGTGATGTCTTCAGGAATAGTAACTGTCCAATTGGGAAGGTAACCAAGAGCATTGGACATAGCTTTTATGTTTAGGGATATATGGAATTCCATTGGCCAACAACTCCAAAAGAGATAGTAACCCATTCTTGGCACAGGGTTTATATATATATAAATTTATATATATATATATATATATATATATATATATATATATATATATATATTTGTTTTTCTTTGAAACCAAGTAGAGGCATTGGTGCTCTGTTATAGAGTAACTCAATTTTAACACTTTTAATATATGTGTTAAAGATTTTAAAAAGCCTCTACAATAATAGATTTCAGTATGTCTTTTTCTAAAGCTTATGTTATTTTTCCCTCCTGTGTTTCCTCCTTAATCCTGCCTTCCTTTAAGAAAATGCAAATTAAAACTACTTTGATATTTCATCTTACACCACTCGAAATGGCTAAGATAAAAATGACAAATGATGACAGATACTAGATGTGGTTAAAAGGGACATACATTCAGTTCTGGTGGAGGTACATATTGCGTAGCCACTGTGGACATCAGTGTGGCAGTTCCACAAAAATCTAGAAACTGATCTACCACATGATCCAGCTATAACAATCTTGGGCATATACCTAAAAGGACTCCATATCCAACCTTAGAGATACCCTTATTCATATTCATTGCTGTTCTATGCACAATAGCCAGGAAACAGAACAAGCCTAGATTTCCACAAACTGATGAAAATGTGGAGTATATACACAACATATTATTACATAGCTTTAGGAATAAATGAAATTGTGAAAATTGCAGATAAATGAATGGGACTGGAATCGTTCTGAGTGAGATAACCCAGAAATCCAACAGATATGTTTCTATCATTTACGGATGCTAGTTTTGAATCTCCAGACTTGTGTCTTTCATTTAGAATACCCACATAGGTCAGGTAAGAAATAAAGGCTCATAGTGGCATGTGGAGGATTTCAAGGGAGAGGAGATATAGCTCAGCGGTAATGCAGGCTTAAAGGATAATAATGCAACAGTCTCTGCTTTTTACGTAGATTCTATAGCTCAAAACTAAAGTCTTCAAATGTGGGAGGCAAGTGTTTTATTGACTGGGTCATCTCTTCAGGTTTCTTCAACACACTTCTTATGTGCCTCTGACTTGGTGCTATGTAGCTAGATGCTAGTTTGGAGGTCAGGACAGACAAAGGGTTGATCTCTGCAAAGAGGCTTCAGTGGCCACTATGAGAAGACAGAAGGAATGTTTGCTTCTGTTCCTTTGTGCAACTACTTCTTGGTGCTTAGGGGCACAGTTATAGATGTCTGTGTGTGTACCTCTTGTACTCAGGTATTTCAGCTGAAGTTTTATCTGTTTTGCAGTTACTCAATTAGATAATTTCTCTAAGCCTATTAAATTACTTTTTCAAAGAAGACGTTCAATCAGCACTCTTTCCACCCCAACTTCTCCCCAAAACTTAAGTCTCTCTCATCCTTCTCTCTTAGCTGCATCCCTAGATCTCCATCCTAAACCAAATGTGCTCCAACATCAGCTCTCCAAAGCCCTGTATGAGTGACCAATCTCAGCTGTCAAGCTCCAACAATAAGCTGAGAAAAGTGGGCTTCATGGAGAGAGTTTCCCACACCCGCAGTCTTGGTCTAATTAGAAAGCTCAAATAGCTTTCAAAGTTTCAGAGGATTACTTTCTTCATTACAGAGCAGAAGGAGCTGCTGTTTATTTATCTGTTAATTTTCAGAAATAAAGCGTTACAGATATTGAAGGGCCTCCTTCTTCTCCCCCACCTCCTGCAGCAATCATTTCTTTGGTGCAAATGTTCAATATACCTTTGTCTTATGTTTGGAGAGATTTGCCTCCTCTTAACATGTACACGTAAGACACATGTGGTATTACTTCCTGATTTGTTTTCTAACCTGTTTCATGTATACTGTTAAAGTGTCCCCCGCCTGTCACTTTGCTCTGTTATTGTTTCAATTATCCTTTCATGTCGATAATTTTGTTTTCAAATTCAATCTCTTTTCCTTTCCCCTGGTTTAGATTAAGTTCTTCCCTGCAGAGCTGCCTTTCATCTATGCAAGGTATTGCCCTGACCGGGTCCTCTGAGTTGTTGCCTAAGTTTACCTGTTCAAATGAAAGGCTCTAGTGGCCATGGGCATCCCCCTGTGGGCACACATGCAAGGGCTCCTCCTGGGTAAACACTTGGGGGAGAAACTGCAGAATCTTAGGCTCTGAGGACTTGGATTTAGATTTGAGCAAACATTTGCAGAGTTCCTTGTTCAGTTCTTGTAGCAAGATGTAAAGATGACTGGGTTAGGTTTTCCAGTGTCAACACTAAACTTTGTATTTGCCGATTTTATAGATTTCTGACAACAATGGATTATTCTCCAACTGAAGCAGGGCTGGGAGTGAATTGTGGACCATTCCTTCCATAAGGTATTCAAAGAGGGATCCATGCTTCAGTGGTCAAGTCACCAAGTGAGGGAATGGAATACACGTGAATTTAAATAATACAGGTGCCTCTCATGCATGTTCTAAGAATATAATGAAACCTCATTTACTGAGATATCCTTTAAAAAATGTACAAATTCATGAAAAATTAAGAAGTATAGTTCTTGAATGTGCCAATATGACCCAATGACAATGGATATAAACTACAAGTTGCTATGTCTCAACTCTCTTAACCCTTTTGCATTTTGGATATATGTGAACCATAAATACAATCGAGATTTTAAAGGGAGGTCATTTGTGGATGGAGACTTTTCCTTTGTGGACATTTCTAGAGCTGAAAATCCTCAGTTATGCATGGCCAGAGACGTTGCTTTCTCTTTTAGGTTGTTTCACCAATGTCTCTATGCCCACACCCATTCTTCTTCTTCTGAACAAGCACACAGAGATAAACTTGGGGCTAGTTCTCACTTGAATTATCATTCTGTCTGCACTAGGGAAGCCTATATTAATGATTGAGGAAACTGAATAATTGATGTATGTGTATTTCAGAGCTTAATTATCAGTAGAACCAATTCTCTTCGTTCTGTCTTTCACTCTGAGTTCATAGACACTGTCTTAGTGGCAGATCTGAAGGTCACACAGCCAGACTTACTTATGAGAATGTATAGAAGCTGGGGCTCACTTGGCTACCTTGTCCTCCCTGGTTGACTAATGATGTCCTGATGTGTTCATGGCTAAGATTCTTTGAGCTACTTACCCTCTTTCATAAGTAGAGCATGTGTTACAGTCACAGACATACAGACTGATGGAAATGAGATCTCTATACTCCTGGTGTTCAGAACATGACAAAGGTGCCAAAGCATATTAAAATCCCTCCATCATTGGCAGATGAGTACTGACTGAAAAGCCAGCTGGGATGTGGTAACAAAATACCCACCTGCAACTGTTCCCATGAAGAGGAATAATTTTAACTTCACACCTGCAAAACTACTTGGTAACATGTAGCCCACTAAATGAAAGTAAAGCGCACAAGCAGCCAAATTCTAGTGCGGGCTGCCAGGCTTCTCCCAGCAAAACGACAGGGAGTCTAGAACCAGTATTGCAAATGGCACCTGGCAATGTGTGTTTTATAGCTAAATATCCCTGGACCAGTGGCTCTCAAGCTTTGCTTACCTAGGAATCACCCAGAGAGCTTGTTAACACACAAACACTGAGCTCTGGTCCAGTTTCTGACTCAGGACCCTGGGATATGCCCAGCAATCTGCATTTTTCACAGTTCTAAGCTACTTCAGAAGCTGTTGCTTCTGGTCTGGGTCCAGTCTTTGAGAGCCACTCCCAGAAAAAGGTGTGCAAACTGGAGCAATTGTAAACTACTTAGCTGAGAATTCCTTTGCTTTAGTGGTGTCACCAGAAGATAAAGATAGAAGGAGGAAAAAAAACCCAAGAGCAAAGAGAAAAGAAAATGATACAAAGGTAAAGTCTAGCCAATCTGAGAGTCCAGTCAGCTTGTAAATGCCCATGGGTTTTACTAAGGAAAGAAGGCATGCTCAGAGTCTAGAAGAGTTACAATCTAATGGGATCCTTCAGCAGACATCTGTGGCAGAAATGCAGAAACATTGTTCAAGTCGGCTACATGCACTCCATACAGAGGAGAAAAGCTCCTGGAAAGACTTCATCACTGTGTTGTACAAAGATACTTCTCGGACAGCAGACCAGGCAAATGGAATTCTATCCTCCCAGCAACGATGCCAGAATGAGGTCTCAGTCCCTACATTATCTTTGAGGTAGAGATACAACGTCATTCTGAACATAAGTATTGAAGGCTGAGAGAATCCAGTGAATATATTGGAGTGATATCACTCACAGATATTGGTGCTAAAGAAGTAACACGTTAGGTGCAGAAGGGAAAACAGAGTTAATCCATTATTTTGTAAAGAGATTATTGGAAGTTGAAATAAAATAATAGACACTTTAAGATGAACCCAAAAATAAGGATGAAGGAGGGAGTGTGTAACTCACTGTGTCATATGTAATGCCATTTCCTATACTGATAACTCATAATGAAGTGACATTAGGAAATGAGGTATTATAATAAAAATGGATTGTAAGAGTGAGGCTCTCACAAACAGGGTTAGTCCTTTATAAAAATGGAGAGGCGAGTATGCTCCCTGTTCATTATCATTGAGAACACAGCAAGAAGACAGCCAGGTATGAACACGCAAGATACCCTTGCCGTCACTGTGTTTGTGAAGATCTTGATCTAGGATCCAGAAATGAGAGAAACACATTGTTGTTCAAGCCACTCACCCATAGTTTTGACTTATAGAATTCTAAGATTCATAAGGTAATAATGAGTGGGAGCCATTTACCTTTGTGAGGTGATCTGTACAAAAGGCATGAGAGAGAGAGGGACCAGAGAAGAGAGATATACTAATATAATCATGTCACAGAATTAAAAGCAAATAAAAAACTTAGAATTGAAAAATTAAACAAAACTAAGAAACGACTTGCTTAGAGGTGATGCTAAGCCTGACTCATTGGCCAACCATATTAAAACCAGTAGCTGCTAAAATGTCAGATTCTTGGGCCTCTCTTCAGGAAGAATCCATGTTGTGGGGGAGGGGCATTTAATCCATGACATGATGTGCAGTGAGGTCTGAGTTCCTAGTAAAGTCCATTCAGTAAACACTCATATCTTCTGATGTTCTGTTTTTTCTCAGAAAACACATATTAATTTCTCGCTCTCCCTTGCTTCTTCAAGAAACAGAAGATAGGCAGATTCATCCTCAGGTACTCTGCTCATGAAGTCTTCTATTCCTGAGAGGCTGTAGACAGAAGCCTGGACTGGGAGAGAGATCTTTGGAGAAAGAAGTTAGATCTTAACCCTAATTGACCAGCATGGGAACCCTTCCCAGGTCTTCATCTGTGCTGGAGATGACAATGAATGACTCCCACTGCCGAGGGAAGTTATGTCAGCACATACAAATCACTTGGAGTGGTGCCTGAAGCAGAGTCAGCTGTGCAGAAGGGACACTGTTTTCATTTCATACTCTGTGGCGTGTCTTGAAATTCATACTTACGTTTGAAGAAAAGGCAATGTATTTTCCTTCTTCATTAGGGCCTGCAAACTATGCTACCCATTGTGGGAACAGCTCAAAATATGTTAGCACTTAACGTTGGCCCTGTTCTAACATATTGTCATGTTTAAATCATTGATAGAAATCTGAAAGTCATCTTGGATTCAGAACTGAGTATCATAAAGATTTCATGGAAAATCTTAGGTTTTTTTTTTTCTTTCACCAAAATCGCAGGGGCAGACTCAGCAACACAAGAGGGGTTTTTTTTTGGGGGGGGGGTGGTCCTGATTTGCAAAGGGCCTTGGCCGTCTCAATTATGCATCCTGCACTTGTTTCCCACAGACCCTGTGCTGCTGCTGTTGCATCTGGCTCTCCTCTGCCATCCCGTGTGATGTTTGGAAAGACCATGCTTTTTCTAGAGCACTCTTTGCCGGTTATCTTTTCAGGTGAAATATATTAATACACAGATTTCACAACACAGAGTTGTGCCTTGGATGCACTGTCTCATAACTTTAAGGTTCAGTGACTTTACTAGTCTTCCGTGACAACGTATCAAACAAATGGAAGGGAAGAATATGTTCCTCCTATTGTGAGGAACAGTCTATCGTGGTGGACACAGCATGTCAACAGGAGCATGCGGCAACCAATTCTGTTGTCTTTGCACCCAGTGAGCAGAGAAGGACAAATGCTAGTACCTGTCGCATTTTCCCTTTTTTGAACAAGTCTAGGACCCAAGCCCAAGGGATGGTGCCACTTAAATTGATGTGGATTTTCCCTTGCAAGTTAAACAATTCTAGAAACACGCTCACTCAGGTACAGATGTGCTGATTGTAAACCCAGTCAAGTTAATGCCAATGATTAACCATCACAAGTAGTGACAAGCTACCATCCCTGTGTGTCCTAAAGCATATTTTTTTTGAATAAAGGTTGCCAGCCTGGGCTGTCTTTCTTAGCTGGTATTTTAACTTTGGTGTCCTCTATACATTCTCTGTGTGGTCCACTCTAGTGTAAACTTTCACTTCAAATCAAATTAACCAGTTCTGGAAAAATGGACCCTCATCTCCCAGAAAGTATTGGCCTCTTCATGAGAATCATTCCTTCTTTCTTTCCCTCAGCATCCATTTTTGCAGCCCAGTGTTCTCAAAAACAGATAAACTCAACAGAATAATTGGAAAGTTTTATTATACCTAGATCCAAGATAATGGTTCCTTGCATCTAAGTAACCAATAAGGCTCCAACATCAACACTTTGATGGGCAAATAAGTTACCTTGGCTGAACTCAAATCTTTGTCTTCTGTTTCTTGCCTGTTGTTCTGCCACAACCTCTGTTTAAGTTCATACTCATCTAAATCTCTTAAAGGACTTAAAGGCAGTATTTATGCTTGCCAGGAATTTAGTGTGGTAAGTAGCAGAAGCACACAATGTCTTACCAGCTCTGATGTATTCTGCAGAAGCAAGATCAAACTATGGAATAGTCCTTCTGTAGTCCTTCAGGGAACCCCACAGAAGAGGATGCAGAAGGCATAGGGTAAATAGGGGAAGAAGAACTCTAGGAGAACAAGGCCCTCTAAAGCAAATGAGCAAACCTCATATGAACTCCCAGAGGCCAAAGCAGCAATCCCAAGGCCTACATGGGTCTACACTGGGCCCTCTGCGTGTGCACTGCATGTAAGCTTTCATTTCAGCTCTTTCACGGGTCTCCTGAATGTGTGGGTCTCGGATTCTCATACCTTCTTTTGGGGCTCTTTGATATTTCTGTTGGCTTGGCTTGTCCAACTTTAATATGATAGTTTCTGTTTTATCTTATTATATTTTATCTTGTTATGTTTTGTTGTTATCTCTTAGAAACCTGCTTGTTTCAGATGAGAGACAGAAAAGGAGTGGATCTGGATGGGAAAGAAGGTGGGTAGGAACTGGGAGGAGCGGAGGGGGAGGGGAGTGTATTCAGACTGTAAGGTATGATAAAAAGAAACTACGTTTAACAAAAAGGGGGAAGGGACGTGACTACTAAATAGTCCTTGTTGACCTTAAGTTGACCTTGTTCTGAACCCTGACCTACATCTCTCCACACAGCATTCTTGCTCCTCCCTGCAGTGAAGTCTTCCAGCTTTCCTTGGTTTCCTGCTGTTTGCTGAGCCAGTCACTGCAGTTTACAGAGAGACTCCACATCTGGATGATATGTGTTCTTGCAGAAGTGTAACTTGCCTTTCAGCTGAAGGAGGGGTTGGAAATGAAAGCATACTTTGTTTTTGTTTATTTTTCATAGCCAGCAGCTTGAAGTGAGTCTGCCACAAAGTCCATTCCAGCCCTGTCCAGAGTGAACTAGGCTGTGCCCAGGCTTTGCAGAGCCATTAGGCGCTGTGTGACTTCCATCCTGTGTTTGATGTATTCAGCAAGCAAGTAGGGTTCACAGGACAAAGCTGACCCCAGTGGCCAATCTGAGATGCTTTTCCTCCTTCAAGTCTGAACTAGTACCAGATATTCACTGAAATTTACTTAAAAACAAGTAAGAACTACACCCTTAAGTTTTTCCTTGGTAAGGCAGAGTGACGCTGTGCAGACCTCACACAGCTCATGATACTGCAGTGAGTACTACCCTGCCTTTACAGTTTCCCTCCAGATGGTCACATATTCAGCCTTATTCAGGAGCTATTTCCATCCCTCCTCACCCTCTACTCCAGAAATGCAGATTGACTAAGCTTGCTTAGAGCACAGAAATCCACCATGGGTCCAGAGCTCCTGCACACATTTAGGATGCTGGGCAAAAATTCCTCTAATAATGATTCAAGGGGTACCACACATGAAGCTGGGCAGGGAAAAGCAACAGGCAGAAGGGATGAACTCTCCTTTTCATTCCATAATTATCATTTGTTAATGAGGAGGAGGTTACAGTCAAGAGTGATTCAGGTCTCCAAGAATAATATTGATTGATCAAATTTCATTATTGTTTTGTTGGAGAGAGCAACAGAATGCAAGAGAGTCTGAGACCAAATACTTCATCCTGTGGCAAGTTGGCTAGTGGATGAAGCTTCATTCTCCTCTTAGGAACATAGCTGACAATAACCTTAATGTTTCTTATTCTGTTAGCATTGCTTCTTTCTAGGGGATGCTGTCTCCAGATGTGCAGTGTTCAGATCTTCCTTAAAAAAATTACTCCTGTAGAATTACACTTGAAGCATTATTCTACTCTGCCCATATTGTTTAGCAAGAGCTATGTGATAAAAGTCACAGGCTTAGTCTTCCAAAGCACATAACCATTTCTGCACCAAGCTGGTGGCAGTTCTTACACATGTGCTTTATCTCTAAATTAAGTCTTGCTCTTTTGACTTTGGCTTTGGACATTTCATTATTTCTTTTTTCTATCATAATACAGCCATCTGACTGTGCTTCCTTCTAAGTTTATATTTTAAGCATTTACCCTGGAAGCAACCCTAGGTCTTCCTAACATCAGATTTAGCTGTGTTCCTTCCAGCTTTATTACCTCAACCACATGCACTTACTAATCACCTTCATGTATCTGGTAGGAAGAATATTATAATGAGAAAAAGAAAAATTGTAGAACTCACATATGTAACTACTGTAATGGCATCTGGACTAATAGAGGAAACAAAAGCATATCTATAAACTTGAGGCTAATCATAAACACAAAGGGTGATTTCTCTTCTACACAGCTGATGGATTCTGGAAAGCTATGTGAAATGATACTGTCTGGCAAATGGGAAGAACCAAGCAGTTAGCTTGTCAGACAGTCACTGACTTGAAAACTAAGCCATTTTCTCTCCTCCATTCCTGCTCATTCCTCCTAACACCTATGATCATGCTAGAGACTTCAGGAAAGGGTGCTTGAAAACCAGTCCGATACCTTTCCTCTTCTTTATGACACAAGCTAAAAAAGCTTCTCCTTGACAAACAGCTTATAACAGAGAGAGAATGAGTGTCTGAGCTGTGCACAAAAATGTTTTCAGGTTTACTCTAACTGTGGCATGATAGAGGCATTTCAATTACTGTGTTTGTCCTTAGAGAAACCAGCATGTCCATTTAAGATGGCAGCCATATTTCTGAGCTCTGGATGGAGGCTGTGTTCAGGTTCTCAGTTCTGCTGTTTAATGAATTCATGCTTGAGTTAGGGGCTCCTATCAGTTTCATTCCACATGTGATGAATGGAGAGCATGTAGCTATTAGTACATGTCCCTGCTTGTTTAGACTGTATCATTGCTTTAGGCACAAGAGGAGGCAAGATTTGAACCCAGCTTAGTTTGTCTCCTGAATGCTGTCCACCACAGTTATCTATCATTTCTTCATTCAGAAAAATTTTGCACCTATTAGACCCTGGGGCTAAGTCTAGAACCCAGAGAGACTGAACAGTAAGGCACAATGCCTGTGGTCAAGCCTCATAGTGTAATGAGGATATAGAAAGCCTACTTCCCATTACGCTCCACGGCTGTCACCGCTGTGTCATCTGATGCTGTCCTCCATCTCTGATTCATACATTCTAATCTCAGTCATCTAAGCCTGCTGCCTTCATTCTGCTCTGTCAGTTCTATGTCGTAGGCAGGTGGAATATACAAAGAAACTGTCTGTGGGTGCAGGGCAGTGAGAGGAAGGAGGACATGTGCCACGGAGCTGGAATCTGTCGGACAAATGAAGTGACAGCAGACACGGTGAGGGGGACAGCTGGAAAATAGCAGTTAATAGCCCCTGCCTAGGCTGTACTTGGGAGAGGCATGCTGAGTGACATCATAATGGCTTGTAGAAATGCTAATGCTCAGAGCCCACTGATGCTGTCACAGAATACCCAGCCTGTGTATGTCTTTGTCACATGGCTAAATCAATCTCACTCTTTTGGAAGCAGAATCTGCTCTGGTCCTTATCCAATAGTGCATCTAGAAAGAGCCATGTGGGGAAGAGCAGAGGGACCTGACGTCTACTTAGCCACAGTTCTTGTTAATAAACATATGCCGTAATGGATTGCTACAGACAGCAGGGAATGGGTGAGGCTCGTAGCCAATCATGATCCACGTCCCCATTGCTCCTGAAGATAATTATAAAGATAACACCGGTTAAAATAGCTAATGTTTTATTCAATATTTCGGTGAGTTTCAATTACTCCCAATTATAATTCAACAGCCTTTCTATTTAAAACAATTATTGCCCTTTGCAATGAATTTTGAAGCAAATAAATGGTTGGACATTATTAATCCCTGCTCTGTCAGAAGTTCATCTCTCCACTCCACTCCCAGCTCTGCTGCCTTTCAATTTGTGGCTAACTATTGTTAGCTTTTGGTTAACCCTTTGCCTGCTCCCCCATTAACAACCAAGCTAACTTATATAATGAGAGAAGAAGCGAAGCAACTCCAGTGACCCTTGAGACAATTACACTCATTAAAAATAAATGGAATCCAGTTCCTAGAGGCAGCACTCTGACTTAGTTCAAGGTGTACTGGCTGACGGACACACATTGTGGAATCTGTCAGCTTTGTTGGGAAAGGAGACACTTGGACACAATTCCATTTTCCACATCAGAAGCTACCTCCTCCATGTCATTATCTTCTGTTTATGGTATAATTTCTCTCTAAGCTAAGTGTTAAGTGTAAAATGAGATTCAAGGAATAGGATTACTCTCGTGGTTGTAGTTTAAAAGTGCCAATGCCTACAGACATGCGTGATTTTTATTAAAAGGTAGCACAAGCTGGAAAACACAAGCATAAACTTAGAAGTGTCTAACAGGCAGAGAAGCATTACTCTATAGCAAGTATTTTGCTGAATCCTGCTCTTGCACTGGAATGCACAGATGATCTGTCCTCTAGGAATCTTCTAGGAAAACTGTAGTTTATGGCTTGGTTATAATTGCCAAATCAACTATCAGCTAACTGTTGACTGAATAGGCATGGTAATTATAAAATCCTAGAATGACAGGAAGAGAGATGGCTATTATTGGTTTTAATATTGGTAACTATTGGTGAAATGTAGCACTTTCAATATTTTGTCATATCAAATTTGCAGTCATTAAATCTCAGGATAGAAAGGCCTTCTATAAGAATGGAATTTCTGTCTAAACTGAGGCTCACATTCATGTCCCATGCTATCTCCTCCACAGTGCTGGAGTGTTAACCTTTGATGTTACATCATACACATTGAAATGCAGGTTCTGTTTGCACTGAATACATTCCTTGCTTACTTTATGTTCAACTGAGCTGTAAGTTCTAACAGCTGTACATTTTATTGATCTACCTTAGGATGAAATATAAAGGCAAAGGAGACCATTCATCCACTCACTTAAAAATTTTGTAGAAATTTCTAGATAGGATCCATCATGTGATCAATTATAGTAATGAATCAAGAAGGACTGATGATCAAATATTGGATATCTGAGTTGAGCAACCACATGAAAAAGCCAAAGAGCAATGCATCTATGTAAAAGTTATGCTATTTTAAAACATAGATATGACTTTAGGAGAACCTATGAATATGGTGGTTGAAGATATAGTTAAGGATATACATCTTAACACTCTACTGGGGACTTTACAACTGCATACATGGTTAGAAAATCATGGACATGATAGCCATGCAATAGATGAGCTGACTTTGGGGAAGGCTTTACTCAGGGAACAGTTGATGTCTTTGAGCCCAAAGGACTACTGAAACATTTCAAGTCTGCACAAAGGACAGATGATCAGCAAAGCAGCCTATTAGGAAGAAGGAAGGCGAGAATAATATGAAGTGTTATATGATATAAGAGAAGTAGCTATTTCAAAACTGGAGTTCAACCTTTCTTCAAATGCTACAAAACTGTTCAGAGAAATTCAGACTGAAAAGTGTACCTGGTCATGCATAGTGATACATGCCTTTAATCCCAGCACTCTAAAAAGGGGGTGGGGAAAGAAAGAAAAAGAAAGGGAGCCTGTAGCTGCTTGGTTTTAATGCAGTGATTGAGAGAAAGGTTTGATTGGGAAGGTTCACTGGACAGATAAATAGTGACAGAAGAATGTAGTCTGTGAGTCAAAAGAGGACATATAGGCTAAAGGATCTACAGTCAAAGCTTGCTTAGCCGGACTTGGTTTGGTTTGTGTCAAGGTAAGAGATATAAAACAAATCCACATATGGAATGCCCAAGAAGTTGATGTTAGTATCTAGCTGCACTAGCACATTCCTTAATGACTGTACACATGAGGTCACACATGGAGAATCCAGGACAGCAGCTAGTTGTGTACAATATATGTTTGTGGGAGTACAGGATGTTTGACCTGATGAGGGCTTCAGAAATCATGTAGTATGACCATTTGCTAACTCATTCCTTTAAGCAATCAATTTTGGATATATTCCAGGAAGAAGGCATGATTGATATATGACTTGTGTTGTAGCTGGAAGTTTTCCAGTGTCCTTCCTGGCCCCACACAGTCCAGACAAATTTCTCTCACTGGCAGTCCTACAGCAACTTATGGAATAATCATTCAGAGGCTTAATATCATTTATAACTGCTTGGCCATTAGCTCAGGCTTATTACTGACTAGCTCTTACATTTAATTTAACACATAATTCTTCTTTATGTTTAGCCATGTGGCTTGGTACCTTTTCTCAGTTCTGCCTTGTCATCTTGCTTCCTCTGTGTCTGGCTGGTGACTCCTGACTCAGTCTTCCTCTTCCTGGAATTCTCCTTGTCTGCTTATCCTGCCTGGCTACTGACCAATCAGCATTTTATTTATCAACCAATCAGAGCAACACACATTCACAGTATACAGAATGGCATTCCACAACACTGTATGCTGAGTATATAAGGATATCATCTTTTTAAAAAAATGCAAACACAGAAAATGGCAATCAGACAATAGAGTTTCCTGAGTTCATTCAGCCTGAGTTAGAACAGAAATCCATGCTTCTACTCTCAACCGATTGTTCTTTTCAATTCACTCTTTCAGTGCTGGACACAAAGACTCATGGTCATTTACTACATGGATGTCCAGGAAAATGATAGGAGATCAGGCAATTTCTATGGTAGATTTATAAAACAAAACCAAGTGAAAACCCCAGGTATGGGATACATTCCATGGCAGAGACACTGTGGACACATTAAGGACTCTTTAGTGCAGATATAATAAAAATAGAATATGATATATTTTGGGACTAAGACCTTGCTAAATAAGGACAAGTACTCTGATGTACTTAGGAGGACATAGGAGTTGACAGTAAATGGTTACGATTCAAGACTGGTTCACCTTGCTTCTTCTAAACCCCAGAGAAAAAAATGAAAGCATTTTTGTATAAATATTTGTAAAATCGCAATAAATGTAATAACTTAAAAGGTCCAGTAGGTAAATAAAAGCAGCAGGTGACATATCAATAAAAAAAAATCATGACACACATTTATATTAGCTTGGTTTTTGTTAGAAAAATGTTATTTATTTAAGGAGTTACAATTCAGCCTTTTGCATTTTTTGTTGTTGTTGTTCTTTTGAGACATGGTTTCTCTGTGTAGCTTTGCACCTTTCCTGGAACTCACTCTGTAGCCCAGGCTGGCCTTGAACTCACAGAGATCTGCCTGCCTCTGCCTCCCAAGTTCTGGAATTAAAGGCTTGCTTCACCACTGCCCGGCTCACTTTTGCAATTCTTTATTATGTCTCTTGAAGCAGATTTTGTCTGTCTTGAAGGTTATCAGTGAAACAATCTAATCAACTAAGGTGAATGCTAGATGTGTCTGCTTTATCTACTCACACCTGTTTCAGTCAACATTCTTTACAGGAACAGAACTGACAGAATGCATATATAGATTCTTAAAGGGTATCTACTAGACTGGTTTATGTAATAGGAGATGGGTAGCCTAACAATGGCTGTGTGTACTAGGGAGGCAGAGAATATGGTAGCTGCTCACACAATGAATTTGGATGCCTCAACAGTCCCAATCCGGTGTTGGAACCTGGGAGATTCTTTGAGAAATGCTGCACCTGAAGAGCTGGAGTGTATGAATGGAGGATGGCAGAAACAGCAGAGGCACTTGCTAGCAAGAGTGAAGGTAGGCAGGTGGCCTGGTTTTAGCCTAGGAATTCTATATCTGGGTCAACCATTGGAAGATGCTTGTTGCTCTTAGGAAGAATCTTCTCTTGGCAGTCAATTCTTTCTGGGAACACCTTCACAGAGATCTGTCTTTTCGTTGATTCCAGATCCCCTTAAATTGATAATCAAAATTATCCATTACAAAATCTACTACCAGAGGCTTATTCAAATTTTGAGGATGACAGTCATTTCTTAAATCATTTATCTCACCTTCAACTTACCCTGCTCTAGTCCCAAATGTTTATTTCACCAACTCTAAAATAAATTCTGTTGTATGTTTTGTCAAATTTGACATTTCTACATTTAGATTTTTTTGCTAAGGAATAGATATGAGCCTTCCACTGTTAAGTTCAGTCAACCCACAAAATTGAGAGCCATAAAGATAAAATGTTAGAATTCATAAAGTTGTGGAGGATGGTTTTCCATTGAGAATAGTTTTGCTCCCCAAATGACACAAAGTATCTGGAGGTAAGTTTGGCTGTCACACTAGTAGAAGGATTGATATTCTACCATAGTGAGTAGGGGTCAAAGATATTGCTTAGTATCCTATGATGCATAAGAAAACCCTCCAAAATATACAAATATTAGGCCCCAAATGTTAATATTGATGTAATCAAGTGGAAGTATAATTAAATGAAATTAATTATGAGATTTCTCCGCCACTTGCAATTAATAATCACAACTGCTTCCTTTTAAACTTATGCTGTAATCAAGATGAAAAGGGACATTTATTTGGGTTCTAAATATCACATGTACATTTCTGCCTTAGTTTCTTGTCACAGCTTAACCCAGTGTCCTGGAGATGTGTAAAGGGCTTATTAACACTTTTTCCTGGGTCCTGTTGATGTTTCATTAACTCTAACTCACTGATAGTACAACACAGAATCTGAACTTAACTGGACTCTTACACTACATACTCAAGTATAATGGCCCTTTCCTATGTCCTATTCTGAAAGCCTATTTTTGTTGTTTTGTTTTGTTTTTCAGGCTCCACAAGCCTTTAAAACACTTCCTTTTGACATCTTTCTCTTCTGGTTATTGTCAAACATTAACATAATACACATTGCTAATTTCTGTACTGTCATGTAGTTAGATTTTTAGGTGTAATATTCTGTTATTGTTACAAATTCCTTAAGGTCAAGCTCCAAATTGTTTATTACTTTCAGACTAACCAAAAGTGAAGTACAGTATCTATCATAGAGTGGCCGGAGATAACTACATACACTTCTGATTTTCACAAAATTCTTGTGCAACAATGTTACAAATTTATATTATATTATATTAAAAACTGAAATTTCATAAAATTCAAATGGAGAGTGCCAGGCTTGATGTTAATCACACATGATCTTTCAAATGGTGACTCAGCAAAGTCCACGGGCTCAGCAAGGATAAATCAACAATGACAGCTGGCCTCTCAAACAGTGCAGGTGAGCATTCCTTCATTTGGGAGAGACAGAGTGTTGTTGTGCTACAGAGTTATTTGTACAAAATCAAGGAGGCAAGAGTCCAGCAAAGGACTCTAATATGATGGTGTGCTCTAGGGTTGGTGGGAGACAAGACTGACATCCAGAATGCATTTGCTAACTTTCTAACAGAATTGATGTTAGCAAATGTGGAAATGTTGAAGACTTTCAGTGATCCTCTCCTCCATGACAGCAATAGGAAAATTGACCCAAATGCCTTGTACAAATATTTTCACAGTTCTATAAGTGAAATAAAAGCTTGCTGCAATCTTGCAATGGTCAGTGTAAACAAACATGCCAAATGTGTAAGAACATGTCTGTTGTTTTGCATTCCATACAGTGGTTGCATCTTAAGCAACTGCTGTCCAAACTGGCAATTGCTACTCTGTAACTTCCAGCAGCAGTTCCTATTTATCGGCTGCTGCAAGGCAAGAGTTCTATTCCCTCAGGCACTGGCTCTGTCATGGCTGCTAAAGAAAATTTTATCTAAATCTCTATTCTTCTATAGAACTCAGGATTCAAAGGTTGAGGTGAAATTTTGCTCGATCAGAGTGGCTGATTAGGAAATAGCTAACCTTCTCTCCTTGCTAGTGTCTCCCATAAAAACTGGCTGTCCTTCTGCTAAGCCCCCACTAAAGTACCATCAATACACTTAGTTCCTCCCTACCACTTCCTGTCAGCTAGTTGCTGACTCAGTTTTCTGACTCCTGGTCAATTTTATTTAATCAGAAGAATGTAACACATCTTTACATTGGTAACAAAAACAGCAGAAACAAATGTAACATACTTTACACAGTTAAAATAATATTCCACAACACATGTCTTCATCCACACAGCTTTAAGGCAGCTCTGAAGATAATGAAGATCAAAAGCCTGGCTGCCTCTGATGGAGAAAGAACAGAGTTTGAGATCCTTCAAAGCCCCATTCCCAAAGAGTCTCTCCATGGCTTGCTACTTCCAAGAAAATAATCTCTCACAAAGGCATATTAAATTAACCCAACTCAGAATTTGCTTGGTATAAGTGGTTTTTACCCACTGTGCATTTACCCAGAATATTCAGAGGCAAATATTTAACATCATGGTTACTGACAGGATGTGTATCAATTGAGGCAACAGAGTAGGCTTACTAAAAGTTTCAAAAGGAAAATCTGGATAATAATATGTCCTTAGGAGCACTGACAAGCTCTTGTATAAATCTGGGAAACAATAAGACCATATGAATGCATATGGTGCTGTGTTTAGACTTGTTGCTGGACATATGCTCATAAAAAAATTGAGAAAAATTTTTTCACATTTTGTCAACCACAAGAATTGGAGAAAACACAAAATGAGATGGTCTGAGTAGAGCTGTAGACTACCTAGTTAATTCTGAAGCATAGGCACTTGAACAAAGATAATTGACAAAAGATGATATGTCTAGTTATTGATAAAGAGGAAATGTCCTTGAAGAAGTCCAGTGTTCTAACTGGATGTGAAACACCTCCACAGGTTCAGGCATTTGAAGTCTACACCCCAAATGGTGTTGCTGAGGAAAAAAAAATTAGAGATACATTTTACAATTGCAAATTGCTGACTTTGCTTCTGTAAACTTGCTTGCGTTAGACACTGACCCATCCTCTCCCTGGAAATAAGTAAAAAGTTTCAGAGCCCAGCCGTCGGCCTTGGGACAAGGTCTGCAATTATAGATTAAAATAATACTAAGTCCCTGTTTAAAAAATTCCTCAAAGAGGACCCAAGATAAGGACCATCTGGTGAGTCCAGCAAACTAGGTCAAATGTCAGCCAATCACAAGCCTATAACTATGCGAACTCCCCTCCAGAGTAACCGCTCCCCCTAGACCTCTCCGAGCCAACCAGTTTACGACTAATGTTACAAAATTTCCCGCGTAACAAAATGATTGCTGAAATATATGATGATTTTTAAATTGGGCCAAACCCGGGGCACCTGGTATCTTATGCTAGTTTTGTAGTTTCTGCCTTTAAAAATGCTTGTAACCGCTGCTCGGGGCTCTCTGACTGACCAGGACAGAAAGCCCACTTGCGCCAGAGCTGAATACATTCCTCTTGCGTGTTGCATCTGCTGGTTTGGAATCTTGGTTTCTGGGGGAGCCCTCTCGCAGACGAAAGTATCCCAGGGCTCTGGGGTCTTTCATTGCTATTTTGGGTTTTACAGAATCTTGGAGACACAGGTCTTGGATGTCAAAAGTGTGTCATAAGCGTCAGATATTGAAAGTGATACCTACTTCTTGTTTCAGTCTGAGATCTCTCCTCACCAGTCTATGGTGAAATATGAAGAGCGGCTCACCAATTGGCCTGCCACCCTGACTGGAACTTGCACGGCAGTTAAACTAGGGTCCCTCAGGTTGCCTCTCTCTGATATTTGGTCATAGCAATGAGAACAGTCACCAGCATGCTGGATGCTGATTTACTAGACAAAGATGCTTCAGACATGCCCAGAGAAGTAAAGGAAACTGAACTACTCACACCACTGTTAGGATACAGTTGAGTTACTGTAAGCCTTGGAGAAGAGGAAGATCCCTTAGCAGTGTGACATTGTGAAGGTGAATACTTCAGCAGGGATGCTGGGGTGTCTGTGTTCTAATGCCATGTAGACACAGACACCCCCAGAGCAATATTTACTTCACACTAATTGATAATTTTTGAAAAAGAGAAACTATTTCTAAGAAATAAGGACACGGAGAGGAGAACCATATTACATGAAGAGTATGTCAACGAAAGCCAGAGATTATTTTAAAAGAAAAGATAATAAATTTTGAAGTTTTATGTATTAATCACAAATCACTGGATGATAATAATATCAAAAAAGAGGGTCAACAGCAGATGTGACCTGGTGGAATCAGCAAGTTTGGATGTCTCTAGTTTAAAAACAAAGTTGCCTAGTCATAGAGAAAAAAGATGAAGAAAATAACCAGAGGCTTAGAGGCTTAGACACCATCAAGCACACCAACATGGCCATGGTAAGAGTTCCATAATAAAGAGATGTGCACAAGAGAAGGGAGCAGATAGAATAGTGAATGAATTATGATTGAAATGTCAGAAATTTGATAAAACATAAATCTACACATCCAAAAACCTCAATACACTCTAACTATGCTCAATTCTAAATTGTCTACACCTAGACACATCATAATCAAACTGTCAAGCCAAAGTAAGACACCAAAAACATTCAGAGAAAAAAAACCCTCAGCATATCCAAGAATATCTCATGATTGTAAGAGAAGTTTCTGGTGAAGAGCTATGGAGTTCAGGATGCTGTGGGCTGGCATATCCTATGTATTCTCAACCATAATTTTTCAACCAGTAAAGCTATCCATCAAAATAAAGGAGTAACTAAGCAGATTGTAGGACGAATAGAAATAAAACACAGTATTACAGGAACCACTGAAGGAGAGAGCTGGCAAAAGAACTCAGCAAGTAAAGGCATTTGCCATTAAGTGTCACCAGGAGAATTTGATCCCCAGGATTCACATGGTAGGAAAAACCAAAACCAAAACCAAAACCAAAACCAAAACCAAAACCAAAACCAAAACCAAAACCAAAACCAAACAAACAAAAAACCCAGACTCTTGTAAATTGTCTTTTGACAGCTACAGAAATACACAGAAATGATTGAATGAATGAGTGAGTAAATGACATAATAAATATTTTAAAATAAAAATATTAGGAGCTGGACACATGGCTCAGTAGTTAGGAGTATATACAGGTCACTTTGAGCAGCTTACAACTACCTGCATCTCCAGCAAGATTCAATGTTCCTCTGGCACCTGTAGTCACATGCTCATACCTGCACATGGGCACAGTCAAACACAGAATTAAAAAATAAAAATAAATCATTTTAAAATAAGAAGTACTGAAGGGAATATTTCAGGATGGAATAAAAGGACACCAGACAGAACTATGAGTCAACATTAACAAACAGGAATACCAGTAAAATAACTGTATAGGTAAATATAAAAAGACACACACACACACACACACACACACACACACACACACACACACACCTATCTACAGACAATTTGAAATAAATGAATTCTGGAAGGCTGATGATAAAAGATCAATATAAAATAGTGTATTTATACATTACCAATAAATTATTCAAAATAAAATGAAGACAACAATTTCACTTAAAATACTATCATAGTAAAATATTTAAGAATAAATTTAACAAAAGAAGGACAAGATAATTAATTACACAAGGCTTAAATAAACAGGATTGCAAGTTTTATCTTGGATTGAGAGGCTCTGATTGATCTTTCATTGGAGTTAGAATATTGTTAAGTAGGCAATATATCCAAAGTAGTCTAAACTTCTCTTTCTAAAGATTGAAAATCTGATAAATCAATACATATTACAATGCAGGCTATCCAGAATATTAAAAAGTCATCTTGAAAAAGATTATCAAAGTTGGATCACTCATTTTAAAAATCAGTACAAAGCTACCATAAACAAAAGTGATAAATTTCTAACACATGGAATGTCTGTAAATAAAATCACATATTAATAATCATCTGATTTTCATTAAGAGTGTTAAGATTTTTCTCTGAGGGTGGCAGATATTTTCATACATGATGTAGGGGCAATTGGACATGTGCCCCAAATTTTAAACATTTCTCAGTCTCAGTATAGTATTAGTGAAAAATGAATTAAATGTTCAAAACTTAAAACTATAAGACTCATAGAAGAAAACTTAGATGTATATATCTTTGCATGTAGTTTCGGAAACAGTATAGAAATAAAACAATTAAACAAAAAAATACATAAAAGGGGTTAATAGGAATTTAAAGTGTTTTTTGAAGGCCATTAGTAATATTATGCCATCTATGCTGGCATTTTTAACTGGCTTGATCATGCATAAATCTTGGGGGAGTAACCAAAGCTGCTATGAACTCATGGATACTCTAGTCAAAGCGTGGCCAGAAGACATCATTTCATATCCCTCACATCCTCCAGTTCTTACATTCTCTCTTTCTGCCGTTCTCTGAGTCTTGGGAGTAGGAAGCAGGCTAATATAGGTGTCTTAGCTACAGCTGATCACTGCCAGTTGCTGGTTCTCAGCACCCTGATCAGTTCAGAGTCTCTGCCACAACTACTATAAAAAGCGTCTCTTACCAAAATTGAGAGGGACACAAACCAACTGTAGGAAATGGCAGTATTTAGAAAGCTGTTTGGTAACATGATCATTTAGCAAAAACAAAACAAAACAAAAACCCAAAACAATAACAATTGTTTTTCCCTAGTGTCTAGGACCTCCATTGCCATTATTTTAACCATGTTTACTGAGTCAGGCATGTCTTCTTCCTGTGGAGTAGGCCTGTGATCCAATCAAGAGAGAGCTTGATTAACTCTGGTCTTGCTATATTACCGCATCAGTGGCACATCTTGGCTGATCAGACAGTATTGTGACCAGCAAAGTAGGGTCCAGCACAGATGTCTTTTCTCCCTCATAAGTCTCCATACCACTTAAGAGCATGATGAAAACACTAACCAGCAGGGAGATAGAAAACAACATTTGGAAATTATGTATTTGGCAAGGGTCTGTGTCTGTATGTGTGTGTGTGTGTGTGTGTATATATACGTAACACTAATTGGTAAATGGTCTTATTAATAGAAAACCAAGAGCTAGATATTGGGGTGAATGCTGAAAGATCAGAGAAACAGAACAAGCCACAGCCAACCTCACCTTACCAACTCCTCAGCCTCCAGAACATGAGTTCCTGTTTCTTCATGCCTTATACACCTTTCTGTGTCCTGCCATATTACTTCCTGGGATGAAAGGCATGTGTCCTTCCCAAGCAAAGAAAGAGATCTCAAGTGCTGGAATTAAAGGTATTTACCACCACACCTGGCTCTGTTCCCAGGATGGCCTTGAACTCACAGAGATCCAGACGAATCTCTGCATCTCAAGTGATAGGATTAAAGATGTGTGCCACCATACTTGACCTCTATGTCTAATTTGATGGCTGACTCTGTTCTCTGATCTCCAGATAAGTTTTATTGTGGCACAAAAATAAAACATAACCAAATGCATATCTATGTATACACATATTAACTATAAAAAGACAATTCAATTAAAAAAGCAAATAATTTTGCAAAAATTTCTTTATAGAGGAAGCTACAAATCTATAATCATGTATGAAAAAAATGCTCAACAGGATAGAAGACCATAGTAGGTGTTTGTAGGATACAGAGAAGCAAGAGTACTGTTGTTGGTGAGAGTATAAAGTGGTAGCTGCTACAGGAAACATCCTACCAGTTCTCCAAAGGTTAAATATAGAATGACTTTTAACCCAGAAACATCATTCAAATGTGTACGCCTAAAAGAAATGAAAACATATATCCACATGATGACCTTACACACTAATGTTAGCAAAAACTTTCACATGAGCCCAAAAGTAGAAAGCACACAAATACCCATGAGCTCAGGAATAGATATTGTAAAAAAGTGTTATGAACATACAAAATGGTATATTATTCAGGCAGAACTTAAGCAAGACTATGATTCACATACCAATATGCAGAGAACTTGAAAACCATCTGCTAAGTAAAAAGGCCAGATGCAAGAGGGCACTTACTTTATGATTTTTATGGACAGTAAAGAATTTGTGACTGTACAGAAATCAGAGTATATAAGCAGTAGTCCACAAGGACCATGAGAAGAGGTCAATGAAAGTTACTATAAATAGATAAAGACATTGTTCTCTGTTTTTGTTTCAGCTGTATGAGTTTTTGCCAGCATGGGTATATGTGCACTGTCTGGTTCCTGTATAGTCCATCACAGAGTACTGAATATCCTGGACCAGGAGTTCCAGAAGGTTGCTGAGAATCAAACATGGGTACTCTACTACAACAGGGAGTGCTCTGAACTGGCGGGCTGTCTCTCCAGCCCCTGAGAGGTTTTCATTCTTTTAGCATGATGAAAACATCTTGGTAAGGGGGTGATGCTGAGTGTACAATGTAGTAAAGATGATAAGCACCACAGTGCAACAGTTTAAAGAGGTGAATTTAATGCTTTATGAATTATGTCTTAATAAAACAAAGAATCACAGCAACCCAGCATTTTTTTTTTTTTATTTTGTTTACCCAAGACTGCCTTCTCATGTTGGGAAACACTGAATTTTTGTGATTTTTTTTAAACTTAAAAGTATTATTGTTATTATGTACTCATGATAGGTATATATGGAGCATGTGCATGAGGATGTCCGAAGATAACTTCCTAGAACATTTATGTGGCTTCTGGGAATTGAAATCAGCTTCTCAGTATTGCACTGCAAGGAATTTAGCTGCTGAACCCTCTTAGTGGCCCAGTGTGTGAGTGTGTATGTGTGTGTGTGTGTGTGTGTGTGTGTGTGTGTGTGTGTGTACGTGTAAATCAACTATTGTAATATACTACATTGACAGAATAAGGATAAAATAATACACATATCACAATAGATACACAAAAATATCTACCAAATATCTAAAAATAAACACTCACAAACTAGGAATGGATGTGAATACCCTCAGCTTGGTAAAAGTCACTTATAGACTATCCACAGTCAGCGTCAGCTCAGCTGCTAAAGGCTGGGAGCTTCTTTCCATGATCAGAATATAAGGCAAAGACTCTTGCCACTTCTTTGAATGCAATGTACTATGACTAATTTTTAATATGTCCTTGTTTCAAATACGTTAATGTGTAGTTTAGTCAAAAAATGTTCAACTATCTGAATGGGCAGAATTGATAATAATTAGAACCAGAAGGAACTGAGGTTGGGGACCAAATAGGGTATTAAAGCAGATGGCAAATAGGAGGAAGAGATTTCTACAATGCAGTCTTGGGAAAGATAAAGAAACTACATTCTAGCCTGTTGGGAAGTAGAAAGCTAAAATGGGGGTTTCGAAGAGGCCCATTGAACTAAATCTGAGTGTTCTGTATACTCTGGCATGAAATTATTACAGGCCATTTAATCCTGAGTCTAAATTGGAAAGGGTGTTGGGAAATCCCAGTGAGAATCCACAGGGAGATTTCCTCAGCTAGGCAAAATTAAGTATAACAGGGGTCTCCAGAGAAAAATTAAGATGCCTACATCAAGAGGAAGGTGCTTGTTGTTTGTTTGGTTTTAATTAGAAGTCTAGGTATTCTAGAGTGCTTTCAAGAGATTCCAATGAAAATATCTATTGATAGACTCCCCAACTCCTAATTCCATTTAGGGAATAGCATCCCTAGGTAGTATTGCAGGCCGAAATCAGCTTCCCTCTGGGGATGGGGTATATGTTAGAGTGATTTTGTTGTTGTTCTTGTTGCTTGATGTTAGTAAAACTCACAGTTTTTATTGACGGGAACTACATCTTGGAAAACATCCAAATTCCCCACCAAGGGGAGTAGCTAAGCAAACTGTCAACACAGTGAATGGCAATATACAACACTTTCAATATATGTAAAGCTCTAAGCCATGAAGCAAATTAACAAAACACAAAATTATGTGTCACAGATTATAACATTTTATACATTTGCAATATTGTGCTTGTTTAGGAAAAAGTAAATGAAAAATCTGAGAAGAAGAAGCCAAGTCTTAGAACCCCTGTCAGTATTATTATAATCCCTGAATAACCTCTAAGGTTAATAATTATATTTCAATTTATATATAAAATTAATGTTATTGTTACATTATCTTATATTTACCTAAAATTACATATGATATAAAATTGACTATCTAACAATAGATAGTACCAGGTACTACACTTGAGAATTGTACCACCTTTTGAATTGTTGACCAGGGGCATCCTCGAGGCTCCTCCCAAACAGTAAAGGCTATTGTTCTTCTATAAGCTATTGCTGTTCTTCTTAGTTGCCTTGCAGAACCTTCACTTCCCTATCATTGAAGAGAAAATGATCTTTGGACACAGGACTTGGCAGAATGGAATTGGAGTTGACTTGGATGTCTCCTTGAGGACTGGCTCTCACAGTACTAGAAGTAGCTGTGTAAGCTGCCAAGGTAGGAAAGCAATCAATAGTCCTAGCCAGCTATGGCTCCTAAGAATAATAATATTGGGGTTGGGGATTTAGCTCAGTGGTAGAGCGCTTGCCTAGCAAGCACAAGGCCCTGGATTCGGTCCTTAGCCCTGGAAAAAAAAAAGGAATAATAATATTAAGTAACAGTGCAATATATCCACAAATGTAAAATAGTGTCACTGGGTGATAACCAACAGCTGTCTAATTAGATGTTGTGGAATATTATTACAAGATGTGTTACATTTATTTATGTTATGAAATATTTGTTTAATGATGCAAGTATGTGTTGCATTATTTTATATTGCATTTGTTTAACTCTTTGAAGTTGTGTTACTATGCCTGTCTCAAACACCTGATTGGTCTAGCAAAAAGCTGAATGTCCAATAGCAAGGTAGGAGAAAGGATAGGTGGGGCTGGCAGGTAGAGAGAATATATAGAAGAAAAAGAGGAATTGGAAAGCTGAGAGATCAAGGAGCATGAAAAGAAGGGGCCAGCCACCCAACCACAGGGCCAGCCACCCAACCACAGGGCCAGCCATGGAGTAAGAGTGGAAGTAAGAAAATGAAAAAGCCCAGAGGCAAAAGGTAGATAGGATAATTTAAGAAAAGCTGGCAAGAAACAAGCAAAGATAAGGCTGTGCATTTATAAGGAAGAACAAGTCTCTGTGTGATTTATTTGGGAGCTGGGTAGAAGGCCCCCAAAGAACAAAAGAGTGAAAACAGCAAAACAATCAACAGCAATTAGACTTAAAGTCCACTCAGTAGGAGGAAATTCATGCCTGATACTGTAAATCCTGCCAAGTATACCCCTGGCTGGTTAGCTCATTGAATCTAGAGAAGAGCCAACTACTACCACTTCCTTTAACCAGTATAATTTCTAACTGCATTCTGATACTTAACCTTATTCTTACAGATAAGTGTAGCTATCATCCCTCATCAAAGACACTTTTTCCCCCAGCAGATTGAGCTACTACTGAGACAAACAATTAAGCAAAATGCAGAAAATAATTGTCTTTGGAGTACCCAACCCAAGCTGAGACATCTGCAACATAACTACTATACCTAAGACTCAGGGCACATCATGAAAGAGGGCGTGGAAAGATAGTAAGAGGTAGAAGACCAGGACATTTTCTATATCATAAGGTTTTCTATACTTGATACAGTGCTGTACTCATGAAATCTCAGAAGTCTGGTAGACCAAACAAGACATGTGCAATGATTAACACTAGGTGACACACCAACTTGGATGAGGGGAATGTCACAAGGCTTCACACCTAGATGAAATGCTACAAATAATTCATGGTTGCTGAGAGAGGGAGAATCAGTCTTCCCAGGAATTAAGCTCCTGGTTGGTTATCCAATATCAGTTGGTTAGCCCTAAGAACATATACATAGTAGTGATAACAATAACCATATATAATATATGATGTAAATTAGGAAGAGGGAACTGGGAGAGCAATGAAATGACCCCATGGAACTAGTCTTCTCTTGGTGATACCATTGTAGCTCTTTCTCAAATGGTGTAGGTGTATGAATGCTGCCTTGCTCATAGTATGCATAAGATCTGTCTCAGTTTCAAACCATCCTTGCTTCTCCCCTAAACCCCAATTTCTCAGCTTCTTCTCAGGAAGTCTACACAACCCTTGGTGATTTGCACAGCATTATTGGTTATAGCTTAGTTCAGACTTCCTCAAAGGGCATTTATATATCTTTTGTTCCTATTTTCTACCTATTTTATATTTATTTTGTGTTCCTATTCAATTAAGTTGAGAGAAAAATTATCAAGCCCTCTACATAAGCAGTAATAAACCAATGAGAGGCCATTTTTCTTTCTTTTATCACTAATATAATCTACCCAGTCTCTACAATTTACTGTCCAGATGGTAGGCTCACTTTTCTTGTTACTGCTGAAAGAAATCTGAGCTTTCACCACAGCAGAGGGAAATGTGAACACACCAGGTTGATGACTCATGCCTCTGAGGGTTCTCTACTTCTTCCCCCACCCCTCAAGTCCTCCCTCTCTGGTCTTTAATTCATACAGACTTGGATTATGGTAGTAGCCAAATCATTCTGACAGTATATCCATTCCCTGCCCTCTTCCACAAAAGTAACCAATTTTTAAGATTCTGTCCCCTAAAGGACTGAATCTCATTGTGATCAAAGAGTGCTTGACTCTTGTGTGTGTTTTATTTGTATCCTTGTCCTGAGTAACAATGCCCCCTCAGCCAACAGTTATGTGTGTTAGACTACCAGAGTGCAAAGATGCCACAAGAAAAGATATGAGACACAGCAATAATAAGGAGGAATCCCTGCCACTCGTTTTACTCATAAAACATGTTAAGAAAAAACAGAAAACAGTAAATTAACATAGACCATGTGTCTTAGTGTTTCTATCTCTGTGATCAAATAACATGACCAAAAGCAACTTGTAGTGAAACAGGTGTAATTTACTTTAACACTTCAATTAACAGTCCACCATGAAAGGAAGGGCAAGATAGAAGCTCAAATCAGGAACCTAGAGGGAGCTTACTGGCGTACTTTCAAAGGCTTGCTTAGTTTCCCATCTATATACTCTACCACCTGCACAGGGGTGGCACCCACAGTAATCTGGGCCTTCCACATCAATCACTAATAGGCCCTCTGAATGTGGGCCACAGTTATGTGGCTAGATCTGTTTGGGGAGCCCTGGCAGTGGGGCCAAGACTTATCCTGGGTGCATGAAATGGCTTTTTGGAACACACTCCTTTTTCAGCTTTGACACAGGGGAGAGGGCCTTGGTCCTGCCTCAACTTAGTATGCCAGACTTTGTTGACTACTCAAAGGAGGCCTTACCCTCTCTGAGGAGTAGATGGGGGGTGGGACAGAGGGCGGTGGGGGGAGGGAGAAGGGGAGAGAGAGGGAACTGGGATTGGTGTGTAAAATGAAAAAATCCCCATAAAATAAATAAATAGATAGATAGATAAATCAATAAATAAAAAGAAAGAAAATGTACCACAGGCTTGCCCACAGTCCAGTGAGGTGGGGTTGTTCTCTCAGTTGAGGTTTCTACTTCTCAAATGAGTCTAGCATGTGTAAAGTTGACACAAAGCTAGCCAACACAATAAGTCACTTAAAAGTGTGAGTCTGGAGTGTATATGTGTTGTGCTTGTGTGGGGGGGGGGTAAGAAAAATTTCCACAGATTAAGGAGTTAAGCATATATTAACATATATAATATATTATTTATAATATAGAATAAATATAATATTTTCAAGTGGCAGGACAGCACAAGTCCTCAGGCTGGGTGGTCTCATTGGATTTGGTATCATAATAATATCAAGCTTAAGTTCTATTAAATATTATTTAGAATTACTACAATTTGAGGTGAACAACTTTTTACACTGACTTAATTCATGATGCTGCATTTAGAGTATTCCAGCTGGGTATCCACCCGTCATCTCTCAGCATGTCTGGAAGGTTCTTGCCTCTCTGGTCTTCCTCACACCCTTCAGGTGTGTAGCTAGCAGATTCTCACTCATGTTGTGCTGGAACACTCCACTGCCTAAATAGCAAAGCAACATCACAACCTGTTTTTCTGCTCCACATTTGAGGCAGGGATTGGTTCTCTTGATTCCTATTCTTCCTAAAGATGATATGTTGTCTTGCATTTGGTTCAGGACTTCTGAGATTGATTGACTCTTCATGATCTCCCATGGGTGTCTGGTGGCATAATCTCTAAGGTTATATTTACTTTATTGTTGTTGGGTTTGCATAAGTGGGGAACATTTCAGGGGGTTTACCTTAATGGTTGTCTAATGATTGAAATGATTGAAGTGCATGTTGGGCCATCTGAATGACAAGCAAATACATGGCCAACTCCTCAGGATTTCATGGTCCATGTAAGTTTGTAAGTTTATATGAATGTTTACAGTGGCACCAGAAACCCCCCCAAAACCACAGTTTAGAGCTCATATAAGCATATGAAGAACATGCTTTTGCCAAGTGATTTAGGTGATGCTGTGAGATGGGTGGCTTTTCTAAAAAGTGATAGTGATGGAGCACATTATTATGGCAGGAACAGCATTTCTCGATGGCCCTTACTAGTGTTTCAAGTGAAAGCATAATATTTTAAACAAAGTAACTAGACATTAAAATATTTTTTGAGACACAAACCCATTATGTGGCACAGGCTGGCTTGGAAGTTACATGATACTCATTGGGGCATGGAAAACCTACCCAGTGTCCATATTCATAAAGGGACACTCCCAACTTCTGTAGCCACAGCAACAATCCCAAAGCTCCTTAGCTAGGGGTGGGGTCTTGGGATCCGCTGTCCACTCAATGTTGGAATTTTTAACAGGCTTGACCTTGTGCAACTTTGGTAGACAGGTGCTCTGATAGTTCTTGTGTGTAATAGCTAAACCGTGTCCAGGGAATATAATTTCACAGCCCTCCTCATCCTCTGGTCCTTAGATTCTGCTCCTTCTACCATTTTGTTTCCTGAGAGTAAGTGGGAGTGCAGGTGTTGATACAGATGTCTTTCCTATGGCTGAGCATTTGTAGTCACTTATTCTCAATACTTTGAACAGCAATGTCTCTCTGCGCTCAGATCAAAGGAGATATTTGCTCATCGTTTCTGTTGTGTTTTGTTCATATCTCTCACAGTAGCTAAAGGAACATCTTATGCATCAACTTTGCTCAATAAAATTTGTGGATGACTGTTCTTGTCCTTATGTACTCTTTTTGAACCCTTCTGTTTCCAAACCTCCATTTTCATGTTACATGAGCCTGATTACTATGGTTGGTTTCTAAGCTCCTTGCTCTGACATTCTAAACAGTGAGCAGGCACAGTACATTGCATAGAGGTTAAAGATAAGTGTAATGTAGAGAAACGTTCTAAAAAGTTAGTGCCTTGTGGCTGTGCATGTTCCAGGGCAACATTGCTTTTCCAAAGAGCAGACAATGCAGGTCTTCTCAGGGAACATTAACTTCTGACTGCCATTCCCTAGCAATGAGGCAGCTACTACCCTTACATTTGCCTTGTGATCTTTTCTTGTTATTGTTGTTTTTTATGCCACAAAGCATTCCTCCTTCTGAAAGATAGACATAGGTGAAAAGTGATAACATTTTGTTTTGTTGTTATAAGTTTCCTGGAGGAGCCAATTAGCAGGCCAATTGAGGAAGCAATATACCCTGCAGTTTGTGAATGTACTTGGAAAAATATGAACAGTGCTCTGTAAACATTCACACACAGAAAAGCACAGATACTCCAGCCCTGATTCTAAAAGTGGACCCTCTATTCTGCTGAAGGACCAGATTCATAAGATGATATAATTATATTATAATCTCAGAAAATAAAAGAACTTTTAAAAAAACACTTAAATTCTGAAACAAACAAAATGAAAGTGAAGTAAAAGCTGAAGTAGAGCCTAGGGATGCATCTTTTCAAAAATCTATTCATCAGGTTTAAGAATCACTGTTCTAGAAGGTGGGGTCAATGGCTGCCTATTTTGTGGATCCTTAATCCCTAGCAGAGGCTCTGTCATGAAGAAAGTGCTCAGTGTAAGTCTGTTAAATGAATTTTAAGCAAATCTCCCCTATCACCCAAGAGTGATGAAATTGATCCTGGTGTTATTCAAACTGACCATTCAGAAGATGGATTATTGAGCTAATTATGGTTGGTTCAGCCAGAGAAAGCAACATTTTTAAACCACCACAAACTAAAACTGGCTTGGGGATAGTATATAACATCACATAGGACACACTTTATGTAGCCCAATTCACGACTTCAAGTTTTAGTCACATATAACAGACCTGTCTCCAGATCTTTCATGACTTCTACCTCAGAACCAGTTACCATTACATGTTTGTTGCTGCTAGATAGAAAATGTTGCATATTTGGACCAGTGTTTATTATATGTGGTAATGTTCCTTTCTTCCATGAGGTTATACTCCTCCTGAATTACCTGGTATAGAGCTTCACATAATGAATAGTAACTCGGAGCAATACAAAAGCATTTGTAGATTGATGTTCCCTCTGGCAGAACATGATGATTTCAAGGCTTCTAAAACATCTGGGATCACTTCTGACACAGATGCTTAAGCCCTCTACCTAGCAACTGGCATTTCCTCCTCCTCCTTCTTCTTCTTCAATAGCAATTTTTACTATTCCATGCAAGGTCTTGTCATTTTCAAGGAGTAAAAATGTCATAAATAAAGGAAATATTTAAAAAACAAGAAAATAGAAGCAAATAAAAATAATATTATAATTAGTAATCAATTACTTTAGTGTGTATGCATGCCTGTTGAAGTCAGAAGACAAAATAGGGAAATCTGTTTTCTCTTTCTACCATGTGGGTTCTGGAGACTGAACTCCTGTCATCAGACCTGGTGGCAAGGGCCTTTAGCAGTTCAGCCATCTTGCTAGTCCATGAAAACTAATAATTGACAGTGCTCCAGTAGAGACATTTACCATTTAAGCAATAACAGAACCCACAGAGATCCATGTATAAGAGCATTAGCAAATAAGCATAAAATAAAGCTCAAATAAAAAAAAACAAGGGAAAATATTCACAGAATATATTGCACAAAGAGTGAATAGTTTACATGCAAAAACACTATGCAAATTGTCATAAAAGAAGGCATCTTATAAATAAACAGTCAATAGAGAATATAGTTAATTCATAAGAGAAAATATATCTAAGGGATGAATGCAAATTATATACAAATAAACAAAAAGACAAATTAAAAGTAAGATTACATTTTCTCTTCTCAAAGAAAGAAAATTAAGTATTCAAATACAATAATAATATCCTTCAGAAGGCTAAAATCACCTTAAATGATGTTTCTGGGATAGTAAATTTACACAAATATTACACACAAAAATAGCTTTGAAATTTATCAAGAGATATTAAAATGAGCAGATCTATTAACTTGATATTTCTTCTTCTGGACAGTGATAAAATTTAAAAAGAAATACAAGAAAATTATGGATGAAAATTAGACATGAAATTCATAGATTTATGAGAAAATATATTTATTGTAAAAGGTGCTGAGCACTTTCCTACCAGGGAAATACATAAATTGCTTTAAGAAAGAAGAATGCTTGGGTTTCCTGGGGAAGGGGAAATAGAAGATATCTCCTGGGTAAACTGGGGGCAGAGGTCAGGGGATGGAGGGATGGGAACTTGAGGGGACAGGTTGGGTAGGCTGGGTGCAACATGCTGGTTGGGAGCGGGACAGAGGGTGAGAGTAACTAAGGAGATATATTGATGGGGGAGTGTATTTTCAGATTAGGGAGAAACCTGGCACCAGGGAAACTCCCAGGAATCCACAAGGATGACCCCAGCTAAAGACTCCTAGCAATAAAAGTGGAGAGGATACCTAAACTGGCCGTCTACTATAATCAGATTGGTGACTACCCCAATTGTTATCAGAGATGCTCTACCCAGTAACTGATGGAAGCAGATGCAGAGATCCAAAGGCAAGCACTGACCTGAGCTCTGGAAGTCTCACTGAAGAAAGGGAGGAGGGATTGTATCATTTGTGGGGGGAGGGGTTATGATTGGGGAACCCACAGAAACAGATGACCTGAGCTTGTGGGAGCTCATGGACTCTGGACCAACAGTTAAGGAGCCTCGATAGGAAAAACCTAGGATTTTTGCATGTGTGTGACAGTTGTATACATTGGTCTGTTTTTAAGGCTCCTAGCAGTGAGATCAGGACCTGTCCCTGGCACTTAGCTGGCTTTTGGAAACCTGTTCCCCATGCTGGATTACCTTGCCTAGCCTTGACACAAGGGGAGGAGCTTGGTCCCTGCCTCAACTTGATGTGACATGCTTTTGTTCAAGCCCATGGCAGGCCTGTACCTTTCTAAAGGGAGATGGAGCAGGGAGAGGGAAGGGAGGAGAGGAGGTAGGTATATAAAATAAATGAATAAATGTTATTTAAATTAAAAAAAATGTAAAAAAGAATTCCATCTTACCCCAGTCAGAATGGGCATCATCAAGCATATAAATGACAGTAAATTCTGATGTCTTTGTGGGGAAGGAAATGCTTATATACTGTTGATGAGAAAGTAAACCAATGCAGGCTCTTTGGAATGTAGTCTAGAAGTTTCTAAAAAAAAAAAAAATTAGTAATAAAACTATCATATAACCCAGCTATACCACTCCTGAGCACGTGCTCAAAATACCCCATGCCCTACCATAGAGATACTTGCACACCCACATTCAGTGCTCCTCTGTTTATAATAAGAAGTAAATTCCATCAGCTGTTGCATGGATAATGAAAATGTGGTACATTTACACAATGGAATTGTTCTCATCAGTAAAAAGAAATGAAAATGATAGGTAAGTAGATGGTTGAAACTACAAAAAAGGTGTACTGAGTTATGCTATTTCCAGAACACTTAGGAGTTCTCTCTCATTTGTGAATTGAAGCTTCAAATTTTTAGCTATGTATGTTTAATGTGGAATTCCTGAAATCCAGGAAACTAGAAAGGGCCACTGATGGGAAAGGTACTTTTAGAGAGAGGGATAATGCCACAAGATGACATGAAAATAGAGAGGCAGAATACTTAGAATGGAAAGTTTTAAGCAGGGAGCAGATGTAGAATATCCATAATGAAGGGTATATGAAAACACCATATGAAAACCAACCATCTTGTGACCAAATTAAATAATATTGTTTAAGAAAAAGAAAGGAGATATCTGTATGGCTTGAAAATTCTGGTCTCATGGCACAGCCATATCTAATGGGAACATCAAAAGTCATGAAGTTAATAGAGCTTCTTGACAAAGATCCAGCAAAGCTGAGCCACATGATGGCCGCCATGCCATTTTTGTTTTTCATCTCCATCTGTTGTATACTTGGGAAACTTTTAATATTTGTACAATTTTGGGACACTGGATTGATGGAAAATTTATTTTCAATCATTTATGATTTATCCCAGGAGTACTGCTTCTAAATTTGCCCAGGAAAGTCCTGAACATATTCTTTCTCCCACTTTTAGGGAGATATTCTTATCTACTTAAGATCTTCCTTATACCTTGGAGTTTGGGATGCACATAAAGAAGCCAGACATTTCTTTTGTTTTTCAAAACAGAATAAACTCAAAAAGGTCAACAAGTTGGCCAGAGATCAAATTGCAAGCCTTTTTTCATTATTCATTCAGGCAATTATGTATCATATACAACAACAAAGTTAGACTAGCTGAAATTACCTCTGCCCTATACAGAGACTTACATTGATGAGCAAAAAACTGAGTGGAAAGGTGATATAAGAATGAAATGTCAGGATCTCCCTTTATTAGAAAAGTTAGCATATACAGGCCACTTATGTTGTCATATGACCAAGAAACAACAAAATGCCAGGATTAGACATATAAACAAATTCTATAAAGATATAAAATGTAAACATTGTACTATGCCAGAATTTGAATAATAACTGTAACGGCTTTGGACTAAGGATTTTTTTTTTGGGGGGGGGGGACTTTGACCATTAAGAGTTAATAATACACTGCTTGAGGCATAGCAATATGCCAGAGCTTGGTTGAAGATTTTGTTTTGGTCTAGTGTCCTTGTAGCCACAAAAGCTACCAGCCTGAGAACAGGCTGTCATATGCCTCTAGATTCTTAAAAATTGGGTTATGAAGTTAATGAAATAAAAATGGTAACTCTGTTTATTAATGATGTCAAAACTTGGGGGAAATGATATGAAATGATAACTCTGTTCTGTCATAGTTTATTAATAATGACTAAAAGATGAGCAAGAGGAAGTGAAAGACATGTCCAAAAACAAAAACGATCTGTATTTTGGAACAACATGAATGTATCCCTGCTTACTAATTCTATATAAATAAAGAAGCACTCTGCTTCAGTCAGGCTGCAAGATTCTCACCACCATGGCCTGGCTCACCTCCATCCCCTGCCAACTCCTTACATCCTCTGCTGGAACCTGCCCACTGCAAGGCATAGCTCCCAGCAGTCTTAGAAGGCCCACGTTTCTAAATAAAACCCCCCAAACATTGTGTAATCTACCTCCATATGAGTTTTCAGTCTAGAAGATCCCAGGGTCCTCCCAAACATAATAGGTTCTGCCCATTCCTCTTAGCTACCCACCAGAACTAGATGATATTACTGAAGACACCATACATCTTAGTTGGAAGTTATAAAGAAAACCAATAGAATAGAACTTGAAACTTCCTCACTGTTATCTAGCTTTCATGGTGCTAGAAGTTGCTCTGGAAGCTGTTGAGGTGAAAAGATATCAACTGTTTCACCAAGTGTGAACTTTACCATCAAACTGTTAGACAAGATATGCCTGCTTGAGCAATGCTGGCACAAAGGTTATGTGGGTAACCAATTGCTACAATTGGATTTAAATGTCTGTCCTTATAGGGATAGGCAAAGGTTACTCTTAGTTTTAATGAGAAAATCCTCTCTTTGTAATGAACAGTAGTGAATGCTATATAAAATAAGGGCATGCTTGCTTCAAGGTATGGTTGAGTGGAATGTTTTTACTCTAGATATGAGGGAGAGTACAGCCAGAAACATCTGGAAAAGTCCAGAGGAAAGAGAGGAAGTAGTCAATTAAATGGCCAATAGAGTAGTCAGGGCCATGAGAGAAGAGAGAGTGGGGAGAGCAAGAGAGGAAGACAGAGTGCAGGCAAAGAAAACCAAGACAGAAACAGTGCACAACCAAAAATCATAGGGTTATAAGGAAAAGAGAAATCAAGGGAAGGGGAGCCCATGAGCTGGAGAAGTTTAGGTTAAGGGGCAGGTAAGAAGAGCCAGAGGCCTGTGACACTGAAGGAGTGAGTCTGCAAGCCTTTAGTATGCTAATAGGCAACACAAATAGACAGGTGTCCCAAGTTCCTTTCGGACAGGACAAATGCAAAGACGCAGGGCTGCTCTGGGTAATGAGAATAAGTGACAGTTGAGAGCTCAGCCTAAGCAAGATATATCAACCACCCCATCCAAGACTTCAAGAATTTCAAGGGAGAGGGAGAAAAAAAATGTAAGAGTTAAAAAAAAATAGGGAAATGGGCTATAACATGAAAACCCATCTTCCAGGCAACACACAGTTATTACTACTTTGTACTCACAATAATTGGGGTTACCTACATATGGCCTACACAAAATGGGCCTTGTCATCAATTGGTTATGAATGAGAGAGGGACTTATGTAGACTTACCTCTGCCTGTTGAGATATTGCTATTGAAACATTCTATCTGAGTAGGTGTATGTCATTCTTGGTGGTGTGCCTACTGGTTAGATCTTCAAGCTCCAATGATAATTTCAAGCACACAGTCAGTCACACAGATGCCATTGGTTAAACTCAACTGGTCACAAAACAAAACAAAATGACATGAATATAGGAAGAAGATTTGGTAGGGTGGATTATTAATTAACTTAAGAATAAATTATAAAATTATATAATATAATAATTATAAAATAATAAAAAATAAATTATTAAAATATTAAATGACACATTCATTGAGATTTGGACAGAACTTTCAACAACCTCTGAAATGGTCTGAAATACACTTCTGCCATGTTGTTCTATTTAGTTACTACTTAGTCAAAGGTCACTTCTTGTTGCCAATTTTTTTCAACTCTCAACATTCAGTTATATGATCCCAAACAAGTCCATGAACCACAGTTTGCAAAACCATGTCCTGCAATATGATGGTATGTGATATTTTGAGTTCTTTCTATATCTTTTAGTGGTTACATTATAGTTCATTGGATACATGAATTACTATTAACCAAATACTTTTACAAAGTGGCATCTTTCACATTGATGACTACGAAATCAAAATAACCCACAATTTAGAAAAACATCAAAGATGCTCTATGTCCTACAGTATCAAATACTCAGACAAGATTTAACCAACTAGGTAAAACTTAACAATCTCATTTCTCTCAATAGTAATGCAAGTTTGCTTGTCTTTATGAATGATAAAATTTTATGTATTTCAAAGCTTATTATAAAGTATATTTCTTTTTGAATGATTATCAGTAAATGCTTACATATTTGCTTTATAACTTAAATACCTGCATAAAATTTTCTCAGGGGTTGTGGGTGTAGCAATTTTAAGAAGTCCTATAATATAAGTTAAAATACAAAATCATGTACAGAATGTAGTTGTGATTTAAGTTAGACCTATCTTCTAAAACTAGAAGAGAAAGACTAAGTTATTCATATAAAAATATACAAAACTATTAGATCGCATGAATGTGTTTGCAGTCGAACAGCCTTTTCTTTATCAGGTCTTTTTCTACTATCTCTTTTGGTGTACAGTACTCCTGGCTACAACAGCTACCAGAAAAACAGTAACTTTCTCCAAGAACTTCCCTCTAGCAATGGCAGTGATAGTGCTCATCACAGGACTCTGTCCTCATGCTTTCAGTGATTGGAGAGGTGCCTGATGACTACATGGAAGGATCATAGAAACCCAAAGATTTTCAGAAGGACTTCCAGCTTGTCTCATGAGAAAATGAAGAAAAATAGTGTTTGTGGTATCATTAACTCAAAAATTTTTTGAGCTTTGTGAAAACAAATGCTGAAGCTTACAAGCAACAGAAGACACTGGAAATAAGGATTTGATAGCTTTTGATAGTTTGTATGTAATATAAGCCAAAAGAAAGGACAAACAGCAAAGAAAGATGACTACACAGGATGTATATGCATCTCCATGGAGGGTGCTGATGTTGATGCCTTATTGCACTTGTCTTTGGGCAGAACTCCTCTGCTGCAACTGACAAGGTCTGAGTATGTGTTTTACCATCTCAGCAAAGGATGAAGAGCCACAGCTTCTGCATTTTAGATAAATCCCCATTGTGTTTGTCTAGGAGACAGGGGAGCACAGCTGTTTTCCGTAAAGCCAAGTATTAATAATATTTTGGAGTAGAAATTTCATTGTTTGATTAAAAAATACATATTTTCTTAATGCAAATTGTTATATACATCCCCTAAAACTGAAAGTTGGTTTATGTAGCACTTGGATAACAGTATACTTGTAATATTCCTTGGCATCAGATTCTTAGGGTGAATTATAGCAAAAGAAAAACATCTGAAAAGACCACAGTGATTATATTTAGTTTAAAAGCATTATTTTGCTGTTTGGAAAACTAAAGTTGAGGCAGAAATGCTTTACACAAACACGAAGACATAGATTGAACTGTGCCTAGAAGCTGTTACTACAAAACAGAACTAAACTCTTTAATAGAAGAAATAGGAATTATAGTTTAGGTACATTTCCCCATGCACGTTGGTGTTTTGTTTATGTTTTCTTTTAAAAGTGTCTGAGTCAAGACTTCTGTGTCTTTTATAAAGAATATTTTGGATGAAGATTAATTGACTTTTGATGTCAATCAATAGTATCTTTTATGTATAAATAAAGAATAGACAAAAATAAGAATTAGTAATTATGGAGCTAAAGGAGAGTGTTTCAGTGGCAATACAGTTACAAAACAGCATATGTATTTATTTATTGGGCTGGTATTAAGCATTATGTGCTCAAGAAAAGTATCTTGGACTCCATTGGATTCCTGTGAGCATAAGCATCACAATTAACCTACAAAGATTTTCAAATGCTTTGTTTTCGACTAATATATTCAACAATGTTCCCTTAACATGGCATCTGTACTCCTGGTGTTATATAAGAAAAATTCCAATAGTACTTTAAAAATTTTATAGCAATGGACTTAATTCATTATGTATGAAATTACTCTTAGCACATCAAACCTGGTTTCATGGATAGTGTTGAATAGGATATAAAGAAATATTTTAGGCAATTTACATTACAGGTGCATGGGAGATAAAACAAACTTTGGGAAATGATGGAAATATCACCAGTTTGTGCAGCAGTTTTCTTAGATGCTTTTTACTTTGGGGAAATAATAATTCGCAGAAGACTGAGGGTCACTTTTGGAAAGATCTGTTTGCAAGTTTGGAGCTTAGCTGTGCAGCACCATGAGATAACACCTTCATTAAGGAGTCTTGAAGCATTTGTCCTCTTAATGGTGGGAGGAGATAACCTTTGACTCAGCCCTAGACTATTAGAGAGGTAAATACAGCCTAGATGTCCATCATATTAGATTGACAAAACTTGTCACAGCACCACAGTTAAATTCTATTCACTAATTACAATTGACTTTAAAATATTTACGTTCTAAAAATTGTAAATTGGCACCTAGGTTATGTAAGCAAATCATGGTGTCACCAAGTTTTTAAATTAACGTTCTACCTCAGTCTGTTGTACAGTTGTTATCCTATTTATAGTCCTGGAACTTCTGGATAAGTGGGCAGATGTATTTAGTGCTGATACTTCTCAAAAAGAGCTGGCTGAGCTCAGGGGAAATCATTCAAGAAGCTCACTAACACTGAAAAAATCAATCCTCTGATTGGCCTGCCTATCCTGTTGTCATAGAAACTGGGGTGGAGGATAACCACAGCAATATAGAAAGGAAACTACCAAGTGTCCCATGACTTCAGAGAGCTCTTTTGGGGGTGTACTGTGGTCCCGGTCACAAGGGAATATTAGTGGCTATTGTACAATGACTTGTAGGATTTAAGTGTTATAGCTCTTAAGTTCTTCCAAGTATAGTATACTCTTAAGCATTGAGGGGATATGGTGAGTAGTGCTAATTGCCAACTTGACAGAACTTATAAACACTGAGGAGGTGAACTTCAGGGGAAACACACTAAGGACTATTTAGATTAAGGCCAATCTCTGAGATCACCTGTGAGGGATTATCTTGATTGTGTTAATTGACATGTGAAGACCTATCTTATTTCTAGGTAGGATAATCCCTGGGCAGGGGATCCAGGATTATACAGAATTGAAAAAGCAAATTAAATACTAACAAGAATGGATTTGTCTCTCTGTGCTTCAAGGCTGGATATGATGTGAGCAGATACTTCAAGCCTCTGCCCCCTCAACTTCCCCATCATGACAGATTTTTGCCTTGAAAGGAATAAACCCTTTGTGTGTTAGCTTGCTTTTTATCAGAGTATTTTTATCTCAACAGTAAATATAAAAGCCAACAAGGCAGAAGGGAGTTCTAATAAGCATTATGGTTGAAAATTGTGCATAGATGGTGAGGGAGCTGTATAAGATTCTAATATATTTCATTGCAATACATATGCCCTTCAGAAATGCACATACTCTTCTTTTCTCTATGAACATTTTAGCATTACTTTCATAGTTCATTGTTCCTGAATTCATGCTGACTATGGAATACCTACAATGGAAATTTATTTGGCACCTTATTAGGGAGAGTTATATACCACTGTATTTAATTGCTTTACCTAAAGATGGGGTTGCCTTGCATCCACTGGAAGAAATTAAAAGAAATTGCAAACAAACAGATTAATTTGCCTTATGAAGTAAAAATTTCCATTCCTCTAACTGCACTGTAATCACTTCTTCTTTTTATGAATAATTTAAATAAAATTCATGACTACTTACTTTTATTAACCTTTGTTGCTGATTTTCTTTGGAGAATAATTTCATACCTCAAGAAGCAAGATAACATTTGAATTAAAAAGTATGTGTTCCAATAAAGATGTTTGATCTTAGTTCTAGCCCAGTTAGCTGCTACATTCCTCCCCTACCCTGAGTCAAACTATTTTCATTATTCCTGAATTAAGAGCAATAGAGTCTAATGTCCACTGTCATTATTTTCTGTCACATCTGACCCACCATGGTGGTTGTTACCAACCAGTCAGCTGAATTCCTTTGCTCTATTTACTAGGAACTGTGGATAAGCAAGGACAACAAGTATTTCCATTGTTAGCAGTCTCAGGCCATTGCATGCCTGAGCTCTAGGGTGTGCTTTGGCAGGTCTATAGTCTTAGAGATCCAAGCCTTGAGAACTAGAGGGCTACTGTCCCAGGCTTCAGAAGCTAGAGACTTCATGACCTCTAAGCTTTTGAGTTAGAGGCTTTGGAATTGGTCAGCTATTCATGCTTTTTTTTTTTTTTCATTTATTGAAAATAGATTTTTTTCATACTATTGTAATGGCTTCCAGAAGCAGTGAGCGTCAACAGAAGGCAGCATCAGGCAACAGCTGGTAGTGTTATGGTTTTCATATAAGATTCAGGTACTGGCATCTTTGGAAGCACGGAAGAGGGTCTCATGGCTAACTGTAGACACAAAATGGGTGTGGCAAGTATGCAGTACAAACCACATCAGACCTTCATGCAGATCTAAGATTGTTTGCACCCACCATGACATAGTCTGTCAAAAAAATGAAAGACTGTATTAATTACTGACCTTCTGCTCCTGCCCCCTGCTTTGGCCTGAGTAAAAATGGCTTCAGCATCCTCTAGAATTCACATAAGCTTAACTTGCTTAGAGGATTACCAAATAGGGCTTGTTCAGGTTATCTGGAGTGGTCCTAACTGAAACATGTCTTCAGCTATGATTGTAGAGGGTCCTCTGCAGCTTCAGAGTGATTGTTGTGTTTGAAATAGCCAGTTACCATGAGGCCAACAGGGCTGGTTGCTAAGGAATCAAATAATGCTAGCACTCAACATCTTAGTTGTTTTTCAGGAAAAACAAAAGCTTAAAATGGGTGTGCACAATACATACAAGTCATCAAAAGTCATTTAAAAGTATTTCACAGTCCTCTAACAATGCTTAATGCCTGCCCCAGGGTGCAAAGAGACATGGGTCCCTCTAATGTGTCTCACAACCACCCATAAATCCACCCTAGTTGAATTAAATTTCCACTTGTAATTATTGGGATCTATGGTGAAGGAGTTGGATTTACAGTTCAGTGATAAGAGTATTTACTGAACATCCTCAAATCTCTAGGTTCAAATTCAGGGTAAAAAAAAGAAACTATCATAAACAAAAAGCCTTGCTTGAAATTTTATGGCATTAGCTTAGAAAGTACCACCTACAACCAGAAAACATAGTCTCCTCCTTATAATTTTCAGATTGTCATTCATTAACGCTCTCCTTAATTAAGCCCCATGTTTCTAAGATGTGACTTTACTAATATTTAATATTTTAAAAAATTGATTTTGCTTCCATGAAGCTGACCTTTTTGTTTCCTTTGAACATAAGTCTCAGGAAGGTAAGAAATGAGTATTCAATAAATTACCAGATATGCAAACATCCCTGCTGTGGAAGAGGCGGAGTGTGTTATGCCATTACAGAAAACAGGGGGATGATTTCGACCTGGGTAAAGAAGGGGGAAAAAATCCATGAATATGGTGGTACTGGAGTTAAGTCTTGAATGATGAATAGCAAACACATTTAAAAAATGGGGAGACTGGGGTGGTGACCAGGGTTTGGCGAATGCGAAGAATAAGACAGGTGTCTTAATTCAGCTTCTATTGCTGTGATGAAACACCATGACCAAAGGCACTTGGGGAGGAAAAGGTTAATTTCATCCTACAACAGATAATCTAATATCCAGGGAAGTCAAGGCAGAAACCGGAGCTGAGCAGGAACTGAAGCTAGAGGTCATGAAAGAGTGCTGCTTACTGGCTTGCTCCTTGTGGCTTGCCCAGCCTCCTTCCTTCCTTCCTTCCTTTCTTCCTTCCTCCCTTCCTTTCTTTAATTTTCCTGTGTATTTTTTTTTACTATTTTTTAAATTTTATAATTTAATTTAATTTTACATATCAGCTATGGATTTCCCTGTCCTCCCTCCTCCTACCACCCTCCCCCCAGTCCACCCCCACCCCCCATTCCTATCTCCTCCAGAGAAAGGACTCCCCTGGGGATTCAGCTCAGCCTGGTAGATTAAGTGTAGGCAGGTCCAGACTCCTCCTCCCTTCACCCAGGCTGAGCAAATTATCCCAGCATAGGCCCCAAGTTCAAAAAAGCCAGTGCATGCACTAAGGACAGGTCCCAGTCCCCTTGCCCGGGGGCCTTCCACACAGTTTTCCTGTGTATTTTTTATTAAGAATATTTTTATGTATTTTACATACTAAAGACCTCCCCTCTTCCCTCCTCCTGCCCCTCCAGCCTCCCCCTCCCAACCCATCCCTCATTCCCTCATACAAGAAGGTAAGCACGCTTCCCCCCAGATTGGTGACTACCCTAACTGTCATCACAGAACCTTTCTCCAGGAACTGATGGAAGCAGTTCCTGCTTATAGCACTCAGGACTACCAGTCTAGGGATGACACCACTGAGAGTAATCTGGGCCCTCCCTTAACAATCATCAATCAAGAAAAAGCACCACAGGCTTGTCCACAGCCCACGTGGGTGGGGCTGTATTCCCAGTTAAGGTTCCCTTTTTAAAATGAGGTCTAGCTTGTGTCAAAGTGACAGAAAACCAACAGGGCTGTAGGCAGTGTGCATCAGAAGTGGGAAAAGTTGGACTAGATTCTAGAAGATCTTGCTGCCATGCTCATGAACGTGACCTTTATCCCACTGGACAGTTCTAAAGGGTAGATCAGGGTGTCTGTCCCCAGAGACGTTAGACAGGCTTTGTGTTCCCACTTTATTTCTTTCTCAGTTTGGGTCCAATTTTCTTTTCCCTCAATAGGCTCACTTTCCATAAGATGCAGTTAATATGTGTGAGTTACTGTTTTTCAGATGCCATGAGGCAGCAGGGCATGCAGGCCTGGCCACTCTCCAGAGAACTGCATGGTTGAGTTAGCTACAGAGGTGATATGATTAAAGTGCTAACCTCTACAGTATCTACCATCCCACCCTTTGCTGTCAAAAGCAATTAATTCAGATTACATACAGTGAAAGAAGAATTTCTTTCATTTCAAATGTTGGAGCATCTCCAGTGAGGATTAGGTAGGAAAATGAATGGCCTCATTTGCATAAATTAGGGAAATCTGAATAATATTTCATATTTGGAAAAGCTTGCTCAGACTTTTCTCAATACATCAGTGCCATATGGCTCATCAGCTAAGTGTGACCAGAAAGAAAGAGTTCCATATGATATAGTAATCCTAGGAGCCAAAGACTCTATTGACTCTATTGTCGTGTTTCACGCGCTTTGATGCAAAACTGAAAACAAGTAAATTAAAGCAATTATAGTTTAGTTTCCAGGTATGTGGCTGACTGGAACACAGAACAGAATGACTCTCCAGAGCTACAGGTACAGACAAGAATTAGACACTCCTCTTGCTGGAGATATACACTGAGGACAAAAATGAAAAGAACAAGGTCAACTGACAAATTTAGAGATTTGAATAGCACAAAACACAAGTAATTTCTTCAAGGCATCTTTTTCTCTTAGAACATTTAGAGAAGCAAAAAATAGACCAACAAACTTCTCATGGACTGTCTGCTCTATCCTAGTCATCTTCTGGAGGGCAAGTGGTACAGTGGCTTACCTTAAGTAAATCTGTGGTTTGTTGAGTTTTCTCTTTTCTGTGGGACAGATAACAAGTACCTTTCCTAGTTTTGACTGGTAATGAATGACAGAGATGAAGCCATCTCACAGTTTCCACCACATTGAACTCCTGCTAGAATGAACGACATGTTTGCATTGAATCCAAGTAATCCTAGGTTTACAAAGTAGCTCTGGGCTGTGGAGATACCTACAGCAAAAGCAGAAGGAGTTGGGTTCAGATCTCAACCACCCATGTGTAGGCTACATGTCCAGCAATGTGTCTGTAACACTAGTAGGACTGGGGTCAGAGGGTGGGAGGAGGAACCAGACAGACAGATCCTCAGAGTCACTGACTTCTAATTAGTGACTTCAGGCTCCATGGGAGATCATGTCCTAAAATGTGAGGTGGAAAGTGATAGGAGTCCTTTTGCCTCCACATGTACTCTCATGCACATGTACACACTCTCAGGTACACACATACACTATACATACAGTCTACATGTGGCAGATACACAAGTGAAAATAAAGTACCATTCTACATTGGATAACAATGGTTGTCTGGTGTTTTACTGGAAACCTAAGGCATGCTTTTCTGAATTCTCTCGAAAGTTTCATCCTGTGGCCTTTTCAGGTTGCAGAGGGCTGGCATGTTGGCAGAATGTAGATGCGATTAGCTAGCAAGAGATAAGCTTTTGAAGCATCATCGGCTGGCAGGAGCTGTGACTTGGAAACAGAAGCTTCATAGGTGGATCCCAGTCGGAAACAAGGCATGGAGTTTCCACAGGTTAAATGAGAAAAGACATGGATCATTTCTAAATTTTGTCCTGGATGTCCCTAGCTTTGTCTGTTGGCATGCTGGGTCACACTGACAGTACTGCAGGAGTCTTACATTAGAGTAGATATTACTTTTTAATAGAAGAAAATGAAAATAGAGAAAAGATGGGCATCTCCATAGCCCCTCAGGTGGTTTTACTTTGGTCTGGTCCATCTGAGGTTCACACAAATCAATGATGGTCACACTGAAGAGCCTTACAGTCCTTCACAGAAGCTTGCAATCTAGATGATACAACTTAGCAAACAATTTAAAAGTAAAATTGGGCATTATTGCTATATAAGAAGATATGCATATAAATAGATGATGAATTTGATATTTTATATTTAATTTAACTCAGTTAGCTAGCAAACTTAATTAATTCCATTTGCCAAGACAAGTTAGTCAAATAGATTATTTTCTTTATGGAAGTATTCACATATCATGTTTTCTTGGTAAGTGACAGTAACATTCCCACATGGCTTCTGCTTTCTGTCTATGTATCTATAACAACCTCTCTCTCTCTCTCTCTCTCTCTCTCTCTCTCTCTCTCAGACATTACTCCACCCTTCTTATGGCAAACATCCATTTGAATCCTCATGTTTTCCATACATGTTCATTGTACCCTGTTGCCTTTACTGAATCTTGCTCCCTTTACATAGTATTAGATTTCCCTGAAAAGCAAAAATCTTAGAGGAAGAACATGGTCTATTTCAATATTCTTCTGACATTTTAATCCATTCTGTCTCCAGCCTCGTGGTAAACATCTTTGTCTCTTGAGACCCATTGCTTCTGGCTATTCTATACTTAGCCCCTCATTGTTTCAAGCAGCTTATGGTCTTGTACTGAGCCCCACCCTAAGTCAATAACCAATTTGAAAATTCTCCTTTCTCTCCACTTTGTGGAGAATATATGCCAATGTCTCAACATCTTCCTGTTGTACCTGGACCGGACCTCATTCCACTCTGATCACCTATTTCCATGGTTTAACCCTAGACCTTTACATCAGTTCCAAATCCTCTACCTTTTAGGCCCACAATACCCAGAGCTTACCATACTGACTGTATCATTTTGTCTGGCTGCTTCTGATTCTCTTTCCTTTTATTTCTACAATTTAGAGAGACAAAGGTCCTTCAACCAATATACTATATTCCATTTGCAAGCTAATTCTAGCAAGGTCAAACTCAGGAAATGTTGAATGTTGATCATATTAGTTTGGTCAGTACATTTCATTTACATAGTATTTAATTTGGGCACCAAAATTCCTGAGTTGACTTTTGTAATTCACATGTCTCTGTACAACTAAGTAACATCATAACCAAAAAGTAGTATTTTGACTAGTATGTCATAAAGAGATATAGGCATATTATTTAGCTTTATTTTTGAAAGCTATATAAAGAAAAGACTAAATAAAATTAAAAGGATTAAATGTAATTTAAAAAAGGTTTTGTGTATTTCTGGGGACCTCTCTAGCACTCTGCTTCTTCCTATTCCCCTGGGGTCTTCATTCATCATGGTATCTCCCTCCCTGTTCTCCCATTCTGCTCCTGATCTAGCTGGGACCTCCTGCTCCCCTAAGCTCTCCCCCTTGCCCTCCATTACCCTCTCCCACCCCCAGTTTGCTCATGTAGATCTCATCTATTTCTCTGTCGTTGGGCAATCCCTGTCTTTCTTAGGGTCCTCTTTACTAGGTAGCCTCCCTGGAGTTGTGAGTTGCAGTCTGGCTATCCTTTGCTTTACATCTAGTATCCACATATGAGTGAGTACATACCATGTTTGTCTTTCCGAGTCTGGATTACCTCACTCAGGATGATTTTTTTTTTCTAATTCCATCCATTTGCCTGCAAACCTCATGATGTCATTGTTTTTCTCTGCTGAGTAGTACTCCATTGTGTATATGTACCACATTTTGTTTATCCATTCTTCAGTTGAAGGGCATCTAGGTTGTTTCCAGGTTCTAGCTATTACAAATAATGCTGCTATGAACATAGTTGAGCATGTGTCCTTGTGGTATGGTTGAGCATTCCTTGGGTATATGCCCAAGAGTGGAAAAGATACATTCACTGTGGACTACTGTTAATGGTCAAGAGAGTGCTTGAGCTGACCTGCTCTGGTGATCAGACAGCTGAACACCCTGGCTGTCATGATAGAACTCTCATCCAGTGTCTGATGGAAGCATATGCAGAGATCCATGGCTGAGCCCCAGATGGAGCTCCAGGAGCCCAATCGGTGAGACAGAGGAGGGATTGTATGAGCGAGAAATATTGAGACCATGACTGGAAAAAGCACAGGGACAAATAGCCAAACTAATGGAAACCCATGAACTGTGAACCAATGGCAGAGGAACACCCCCCCCCCCCCTTGGAACTGGACCAGGCCCTCTAGATAAGTGAGCCAGTTGATTAGCTTGAACTCTTTGCGAGGCCCCCAGGCAGTGAAGCCAGGACCTGTCCTTGGTGCATGGGTTGGCTTTTTGGAACCTGGGGCCTATGCTGGGACATTTTGATCAGCCTTGGTGTAGGGAGGAGGGGACTGGACCAGCCTCGGCTGAGTCTACCAGGCTTGGCCGACTCCCCAGGGGATTCCTTGGCTTGGAGGAGGTGGGAATGGGGGGTGTAGTAGGGGGGGCTGGGAGGTAGGAGGAGGGAGGATGGGGAATCTGTGGCTGATATGTAAAATTAAGTTAATTATAAAATGAAAATACTATAAAAAGTTTTTGTTTGTTTTTTGTATTTCATTAATACAATCTCAATAATTTTCAAATATCTTGCAATGGAATTCTCTGTGCTAAGGAGTCACCCAAGGCAGTAAAATCAATAAGAAGATGACTTCAGATAATGGCACAGTGAGAAGACACAGAGTTCAGATCTGCAGGAATTCGTTTAAGGATAGAGGCCCCAAAGTAAAATTTTTAATATTTCTTTTCAGCACAGCCTTTTATCTGACCTCATTAAAATGTCTCAGAATTGTTTATTCAACATACCATTTAATCAAAACCTTCTGCTAGGTTCTTCCCAGGATTCATTTGTGATCCATATGCACAAACATTCTGGAGGACTATAATGAAGAGAAATGTAGAGAATTATCACAGCTTTCTTTTCTCTTTTGAATAGTAAATATTTTATTAATCCATCTCCATTTCTTGAAATTGGTTTATCTTTGAGTCATGTATTACTTTGCTTTAGATAAAAAGCACTGTACATGTATGAAAATCAAAAAATTGGGAGAGTTCAGAGTTATGTGTCTTAATATTGCTCCTTACTTCTTTCATACAAGCATCCAATCTGGGGAAAAGCAACCATATCTATCATTTTTATAAGACAACAGTTTGCTCTGCTGTGTTCTAAGAAAATAGCTAGCAGTTCTGCATTTTCAAAAGAGGGTTTGATATGATCGTATTTATTTTAGACTCAATAAATAATGCAAAAGATCAAGTAAGGTCATTTGGAATATGGTGCCTTCATTTCACAGATGAGTCAACCAAAGCTAAGAGGCTCAAACAGTAATTACTGTGTGATGGCTTTTTGTGTGGGCTTCATTTCTTTCTCTGATTCATTCTCTCAATATTAATTGTCTCGATGTTAGGCATAATATTTATAGTGGGGATTATCGAGACTACACTTTGAGATCTATCCCAATTATGTCAAGAACTACATACCAAATTACCATTAAATCCGTGTTTATTGTTGTTCTTTGGCTTCAAGAATTAAGAAGGTAGAAGAGTGCAAGGGCTGACCTTGTCTTGAATGTTGAGGTTGCACCTGTGGGAAGAAAGAAGTGTCCCATTGCCTTTCCTTCTGCTCCTCCATAGCGAAGAGGCAAACTCTAATCCAACACCCTCTGAACCTGGGTGAACTTTTCTGACTTTTAAAACAATACATCAAAATGGAAGTGACGCTGTGTTGACTTCTGGGGCTCAATTTTAAAAGGTTGTGCCATTCTGCTTTGCCCACTGAAGACTTCCTCTTGAAGCCTTCAGTTAATGTGTTAACAGCCCACATCTCATGGGAATGCCACACAAGAAGACCACCGGGCCCTGAGCTGAAGTCCCCAGCAAGTCTGCCTTCTTGCTCTTCCAAAACTGTCCACTGTTTTATAGCAACATCCAGAGAAATCTCAAACAATAAACATCCACCCCAAATCCCTCAAATCTTTGACCTTACACACTGTGAGACAAAGAAAATGCAGTGATTTTCCTATAAGCAACTGAATTTGGGAGAGATTTATTTATAGTAATCTATCCAGAAATTATTTTCCATAAGCTTCCTCCCCTAGTCTTGAGTTAATACTGGTCACAAAAGAGATTTGAAAGTAATATGGGAAATACATATTCTTTCCTCTGAAGATTGGCAAAAGATGTGGTACATGATGCATGCACATTGTTGCTGATCCAATGTAGTGTGGATAAGTCCATAAGCTGCAGTGAGAACTCTCACTGAATCTTTGTCATTAGCTTTTTCCAGCTCTGAACTACAGAGCCTGCAAGTGCAAGGCAAGAGGCAGAAGTTTCTCCAGCACACAGGATATGAACTCTAGATTTCAGGTGCTAAACAGTGTGTGTTGTTGTTTTTCCTCTGGATTGCCATCCACATTGGTGGGCTCCAGTTTTTCTTAGTGTTATACATTCACCTTTCTTTCCTGAGACCCCAGCCACGTGGCCAGTTTCCAAATAGTTAAAGACATAATCTCTAAAAAGTTTTAATCTTCATCACTCATGGTGACCCCATATGTGAGAAATCCAGATGCTCATTTGAACAGTGGTGTGCCTCACATGTTGGGCTTAGTCCTTGAGCAGTTTTGAGTAGAATGACTGCATGTTTCTATAAAGACCACTCAGCTTAGGAATCTGTACAGTCTCCAATTTTTACAGTTTCTTTCAGTGCCTGCTATCTAGGAAGCCAATGAGGAGGCTAGAACTTTGAAATGCTCAGGGAGAGACATGTGAATTCTGCAAAAGCACCTAGCACACAACTTCATTTTGAGTGAAGTGGCTTCTTGGCAAGAACATGCATTCATGATTTCATAGTTAAGACACTGAAGACTTTTAACTTCAGATGAGTTTCTTCTGCAAACCTTAGTCATTAATGTATTCATTGTTTCCATTCATGTAGCCAACTTTTATTTATTGTGTGGCTGAAGACAACAAGGACCACCACTCAGGTTTGAAGTGTTGGAAAATACAAATGGTGATAAATATTGTACAAAGGAGGTTCCCCATTGGTAAATAAGTTGACTTTCAAATTTGTGCAAGAATTACTAATTCAATCACCATCAATTGCAGGCATAGCAGTAACTATATACACTGCAAACATGGTTGATACTTAATTACTGAAGGGAAGAGAGGAATAGAAAGGGTACCCATATGTCAATCAGGTTTTTTCAGGAACTGGGGAAAGCCAGCTTGAGATGTCTTCTTTGATGCTAGGATTATTGTACTTTGTGGAAAAAAATATTTGTGGAGGATTGTTCTCAGAGGCAAGCCAACCTCTGTAGCTCTGTGAACAGTCAGCACGATAAGAAAGCCCAATAAATAGTGCCACAAGTAACTATTTTTTTAAAGTAATTAAGAAATATGTCAAGATGTAAGATAGTTAGCGATCAACTATCACTTAAAAAAAAATGGCCAAACTGGAAGACATAGATTAACATGATAGTTAAACCACACAGTTATAGAGCTCAAATCAACAGTGAAAGACTTGGCTAAAGCGTTGTGAGCTGTGGTACATATGGGGGTGGTGGTGCCTGCAGAACACTAGAAGCCTCTGTGTTTGCATGAGCCAATTTGCTCCTAATTGGTAGTAAGAGCAGATACAGCATGCACTGCTCAGAATACACACTCTTCCTGAAGTAGACTAAGGGGGCAAATGGGAAAAGGCTACTTACTGCTGATGTACGAACTTGCTCCCTTCACAAAGCAGAAAACAAAAGGAATGGGAGAGAACTCTGCTTGATTGGTGTGAATCAACAGCACGTTGCTGTCTTCTTGGGAAGGAGATTTCAAATGTCTTTTCCACGACCCTCTTCCACAGAGTCTCTTTCTTTATCCTGCACATTTTGTAGCATGGCTTCCATTTAAAGTGCTAGCAGTGATGGAGGCAGTCGTGCCAACACCTTTCTGAATGCAGCGTCCTCTTTCAGCATCTGGCTTTTACCTGTGCACTATTCCTTCAGAGGGACTTGAGACTTGGGTGAGGGGTGACTCCTGACAAGGTAACTTTAATTCTTTACCTTCTATTTGCACATCAACCTACAGGAGTATACACTTCATTTCTGTTGCTTCACCTCTGAAGTTATCCTTCACCAAGCCCTGCTGATTGCTGAAATGCTGAGCCTCAGGTTTTCTTCTCCTTTCTCATCTCACCTGTGCTCTCTGGTTGCTCCACACCTCACTTCTTACTCTCTTCGTTGGCTGTTGTTTCATACTTCTCTCCTGCTTTTTCTTCCCTTTCTTTAGTTGTTTCTTTTCCCAGCTGCTGCTGCTGCTTCTCCTTCTCCTCCTTCTTTTTTCTTTGAGAATTGTCAAAGTAGAGATTTTTTTCCCCATCATGGACCACCATGGAAGTCCTTGTGTCTCACTTTGTATCTGTAACTTCTGAATGTGATAGCATTCTTCCTGCATCTTATTGACATATCCGGGATTACAGATTTTTTATTACTTCAAATGTGTGTGTGTGTGTGTGTGTGTGTGTGTGTGTGTGTGTGTGTGTGTGTGTGCGTTTTGGGGGGCATGCATGAAGGGAAAATGACCCTTTCTAATTCTGAGTATGGATTTGTTTAAGCCAAACTTTTTCTCTCTTCTGAGTGACTCAAGCAGGGATTCATAACTCAATTGTGAGAACTAGAAGTACAACTTCTAAGATTTTTTTTGTTCCAAATAAATAAAATGTAGGAATATGTTGGTTTTCTACAATTACTGTTACAAACTACTACAAACTAAGTGGCTTATACAACAGAAAGGTTTCCAAGCCCCCGGCACTTTAAGTCCAAAGTCATGGTATTGGTACTGTTGATTTCTTCTTAGGACTATAATTTCTCTTCTTTGTTTTAAGACAGCAATATTCCTATTCATGTGACTCCTAAGATGCCTGCTTATCTATACTGAAATTTCTCCTTTATATAAGGGCACTCGCAGGACCTCATTTTAGCATGATTACTTTCTTTCTTTTGTCTATTTTCTTGTGTATAAAGTGTGTGTGAGTGAGTGTGTAGGGGGCATGTTTGTGCCAAAGCAAGTAGTATGGCCTTTTAGCTTTCTCTTCTTTTGTTTATTTGTCTCTCTCTCCCTCTCTCTCTCTCTCTCTCTCTCTCTCTATCTCTATATATATATATATATATATATATATATATATATATACTCTCGGAAGAGGGGTGGTTCTACTGTTTGCCACTGTATGCATCATGACAGCTGCTGGCTAGTAACCTCCCAACAATTCTCTTGTCTCTACTTCCCATCTTGCTAAAGGAATGTTGGGATTATAGATGTGAGTTACCAAGTTTGGTTTACATGGATTCTAGAAATGTGGATTCAGGTCCTTACATTTATTCAGCAAGAGTTTAACCTGCTGACCCACTTCCTCACCCCTTGATTACTTTTATAAAGATCCCATCTGAGGTACTGGGACTACAGCTTCACCCTAAAAATTTTGAGGGTCACCATTCAGTCTTCATGCAATAAGCAACCTTTTTAGCATTGGTGTTGCCTGGAGCATCAGAAGTCGCATGGGAACCATGAAGAGACACTGCAGCTACCCAGATCTAGACCTCAAAAGTGATCAAGCAGTAATAAAATTCATTAACTACTTGACTCAAAATATTGCTTGAAGTGAACACATTGGCCTGTTACTGCTATGCCATTTGGACTGAAGCAGTGTGATTTTGAAGACAGGAGACTGGTTATGAGAACACTGAAAGGCTCCGAGGAACAGTTGGAAGAAGGCCAGTGAAAGAAAGGCATAGTCCAGAGTGAAAAGCTTCTTATGGGAAGATAGATGGTAGCCAGGACTCTGCTTAGGGCAGTCTCTACCTTCCTGGTTATTGAACAGTCAATTCTAGTAGCTAGGGGCAATTCAAAAAGTATTTCAAAAGAAACAGAGCCAGCTTCCACTAATTATTTTATGACTCGGAGGTACTTGTGTGTTAACTTTCCCTTCTTCCTAGTGGTGCAATTCTAGATATTATCTGACAGTCTAAAAATAGGCTATTACACTGATGCTTTAAATCAGTCTTCTCAGGAAGTACTAGGTCTATGAGCTGTTAATATGTCTCAAGAAAATCAAAGTTAAGGAAGGAATTGTTCTATGTGGAAACATTAAAAATTGTTTATAAAAGCTCCTGCTGCAGAACTTTTCAGAGGCTTTAGTATTCTGATACAGAGTATGAAGCACTAACATAGGGGTGTTGTGGGCAATATTTACAAAACAAACCTTAATTTATGATGCATCAATAACCATCTTTCCCCAGAGTAATTTTTGTTTGTTTTGTTGTTACTGTTCAGTTATTATGTTTTTAATTTTAAAATGAATATTTTAGGCCGAGCATACACACTCTTCATCCCTGTGCCATTATTCTCTATGCTCATCTGTTCCTCTCCCTCCTGCCTATCTTGTTCCCCACCCCCCAAGCCAGTTCTCTTTATTCACCTAATTAGTCTCCTTTTTCTATCCTTATCACAATACTCAATTTTCCCCATTTCCCCCAAGCATATAACAGCATCCTTTTGTGGAAGCCATCAGGAACACACTATTTTAAACAACAACTTCACTTTGAGCTTTATTTTATTTACTCTAATACATCACACCCTAGCCATTCTCTCCCCTTACTATAAAGAACACATTACAGATGGGATGGTCACTACTCTGGAGACCTGTGAGCTTCTGTGCAGTGATATTGGCATCTCCATTATAAACACTGAGGCTGAAAGAGGTGGGGTAGACTATTTTATGAATGGAGCCATTCCCGGGAGACAGGAAAGAGAAAAGGAAATCTATGAGCCTATTGCTCCGGTAAATGGCTAAATATTCAGCTAGACCTATGGGGCATGGCAAACCCATGCTTGTAGCTGAACTCACCTTGTAAAAGGCACTTTGCTATAGGGACCAGAGAAGGGAAGTATCAGGTGAGAAAATACAGTGGCAACTTCCATAGGGAGTCAATTTTTTTTCCTAGACTTATTTTCCATATGTGCCTTGATTCTTGTTTCATGTCCCCAGGTGTTGGTAGAGTCAGCATTCAGCAGTAATGTATTTGCCCACACCTGAGAACTCCCATGCTTATACCATAGAAAGTGTGGTGTAGGGCTTTTGAAAAGCATTCTCGCCTTGGTTCTCATATCTGAGTCTTAGTTTACTTATCTACAAAATAAGGATGATTATAAAAAACTTCCACAAAACAGCCTCACAGGACCTAGGGTTGAACATAAAATGCACGTCCAAAAAGGGTTGTAATTAATTATAAGAATTAGATAAATATTAAATAAATCGTATAGAGTCTTTATAACCATGCATTTATCTTCTCTCTGCTCTCAACAATAGATATGATGTGCTAAAGCCCTGTCTTGACTTGAACAATAACAGACTATAACCTAGAATGCTAGGTCTCATATATATATATATATATATGAGCTAAACAAACCCTCTTTCTTCATCATGTTTGTCAGGATATTTTATCATAGCAATTAAAATGAGACTAGAACATCTGCATCACAAAAGTGCCTCTGTTTCTGTACGAATCCCTGTGAAGTCTGTCTCTGGAGGTGTGGTGGTGCTTGCCTCTTATGGAGCAGGACATGAGAAGAGAAACAGCTTAGAATGAGGACTTGTGTTAGGAAGAAAACTGACCTTTTAGTGCAAACGTGTTCAGCTGAACACATGCAAAGGGTAAATGGTATAAGGAGAGATTGTTCAGGCTTGAATTCATGCCAGGGCCTTTGGGAATTATGTTAGTCTCCAAACTTTTTTTTTCTCCTTTGCAAAGTAAGGCAAGCAATTAAAAAATAAAAATAAAACCCCAATAAATTCTTTCTTCGTCTCACAGGGTTACTGTGAAAATTAAATCAATGAACTTACACAAAGCACTTAATACAGTGCTTGATACATAATAAGCACCCAATAAATGATGAGTATTATTAGTATAGTTGGTAAATGAGAGGTTACAATGAAGTGCTCCTGGATCTTAGAAATAAATTACCCTCCATGAGAGAAACTAGGTAAAATCAACACATAAAAATGAGATTAACCATCTGTGGAACTAGGCTCTCCTATGATGGGTGCTTTCTGTGAGACTGTGAAGTCTTGGGAAACACCCCAGTCCAATCAAGCTGGCTGAAGCATCATATTACAAAGGCCCAGCTGGACCATGATTGATGGAATAGAAGTCTGGAGCCCAATCAATTATATTAGCATAACAGAAGAAAGGGTGTCTCAGGGGAATGAATGGACTCTAGAAAAAGAAAGGGTCAAACATGAAGAGTTTGCTGTTTTTCATTCAGTGTTGTGGGAGGGGAGAAGAAATGAAGATGGACAGAGGCTAGAGATAAGGAAAGATGGGCTGGAAATAAAAGACACCATGGCAAAAGTACAGAAAGTAGAAGAGAGAGGTAATAGTAGATGGAGAAGTACAGGGGAATCAAGAGACATGGAAAGAAGGAGAGCCAGAGTGTTAGGGGAACTGAGCTAAGGTGGTCTAATTGATTCTCCCTAAAGATAGCCATGCTTCATTCCCCCCTTCTGCCAAGCAGAAGTTCAGGGCCATTTCAAATGGCTGCTCTCAGAGCATATGCCACTCAGCAGCCAAACTCACAGCAGACCTCCATTGTGGGCGGAGTGAAACTCCCAGGGAAGGCTTGTCCTCTTCCCTTCTGGCTCTGGAATAGAGCCTGCTGAGTTCACAAGAGCACAGAGGTGCAAGCTGGTCGCTGCTGCTGGTCATTGTGTCCAGAGTCCTCTGTAAATACCCTACACCAGAAATATAGAAAGACTTTTCTCTTCCCACAATGTCAGAACTTATTGAAAAATATTAAACTCACGAGCTCTGGGGCTATCTTTGTTGTGTTTTGTTTTTTTGTTGTTGTTTTGACTACCATTCACCAAGTACTCCCACTTTGCCTTGATAGCTGGCAGTTGGCAAATGCTGGTATTTTATTTTAACTCTCAAGCCACACATTACACATCAAATGAACCATATATCCCCATGTGTCACTATAGATAATGTGTGTTGTGGGATATATATGTATGTGTATATATGTGTACACACATACACACACACACAGATATATGTATATATATATATATATATATATATATATATACATATATACATATACATATATGTCAGAAAGGCTGAAAATGGGTTAAAGAAACTGTCCCAGAGTTCAAGGAGCTCAGAGAGGCACAAAGCTGGACACAGTTGGGTACAGATGGAAGGAGACTCACTGCAGGTGGCTAAAGAATGTATGAAGGAATCAGTGAGAGAGCTGCTGGAGGCCCAGGAATGACCTGCAAGGTCTCAGCATTAAGAGCACAAATTTCCAAGTTATATACAGTAGAAGACAGTGGAGGTGAGGTAAAATATTGAGTCCAGACAGACACATGGGTAGATGGAAAGACAGACAACCATTTGAGTGACCCACATCCAGAAGGGGGTACCTGGTTCCAGCAAGAAGGCTTAGAAAGTAAAGGTACATGCTACCATGCCTTAGTTCAACTAATGAGACCTCCACTGTAGAAGGAATAAAGACTGAAAAAAAAATAGTCCGTTGATTTCCATATAGGTGCGAGCAAACACAACAAACAGACAAATAAATAAATAATAGATAGATAGATAGATAGATAGATAAATAAATAAATAAATAAATAAATAATAGATAGGTAGATAGATAGATAGATAAATAAATAAAAGTAAGTGCAATGGAATGCTTCTTAAAAAGAAGGAGTTCTATGCTGGTCTGAAACCACAAAGATTTCTGGGAGTTTACTGCCTGTTGGTTCCCTGACACAGACGTTAGACAGTGAGATTATTAGACATTAAAAATTAGACATGTTGGTGGAACAACTGTCAGCACAGTGTTAGTTGTTTTTCTCTTTACAGGTGTCAGATGAAGGTGTTTCACACCTTACCAGTCTGTTTCACTAAGTCCTGGGCAGTATTATTTTTAAATGTGGTTTTAACATACTCATCTACCTTGAGTTTATAGGCAGTACCTTTCTCCCTGTAGGGATAATAATTTATCAATTTATGCTTCAGGGTTGGTGATAGACAGGTGACAGTGTCTATATGCATAATTAGGTTTTACAATAATCCTGCGCTCACAATGGAGTCACTGGGGGCCCAGGTACAGCCCATAAATCATTGTTTAACACATTATAGAGTAACGTAGAGCAGAGCGCAAGTATCCATCTACGTATTTCTATGAATCCCCATTTCCTACCCATTTAGTACAGAATATTGGGTTATTTGGGAAATGAGTGACAGATAAATTTACTTTTCTAGAAGGTTGGGCTCCAGGGTCTTAAATGTTTTTTTACAAATCCTGAATCATTGATGGCATTCTCTAGCCACCAGCATAGTGGACTCCATGCGTGTAGTTCAGTAAAGACCCACAGCTTATTTTAATTTTATGATTACAGAAAAATCACCGGTGACCTTGTGAAGGGGAATGATAACTAGTTTTGTCACACTGTATCTCATGTGCCAAGATATGAAACAAGGCGCTGACATATTCCCTATGTCTGATGAGACTCAGTAAAGTAAGGAAATGAGGCAGTCCTGCACGTATATAAAGAAAAAATAGGAACAATCTCCATTTGTTTGGAAACTTTCAATGTGCTACGTGCTTCCGTTCTACCACATGGAGACTACTAAATACGTATCTCCAAGATATATGCTTTTTCCGCCTCTTTTGTAATTAAAGTATAATAAATGAAACACATATTTGGGTTTTGGTTTTGGTTCCTGATTCTGAATTGGGTGCCTTGTGTATGCTAATGAGCAGAACCACCCACCACTGGGGTTACCAGGATGGGGTTCTTGAGAAAGTTAGAGTGTGTAGATCTGCTTGCAGCCCTCTGTTGCTGAGAGGACAATGTGGGCTGGAGAGGGCAGGGAACTCTGCATAGTGTATCTTCTATTTGGCTTTTACTGGACTATCCTTTATGACAAGCATAAACACAAGGCTCATGATAGTTCTAATGAATTATATAATCTGAGGAAGGAGTGCTAGGAACCCTCAACTTAGATTGAGTTAGAAGTACAAGTGGGCACCAGGGTTTGTGGCTGGTTACTGTCAGGTGATGTGAGATGAAGCCCTTCATTGATAAAGTCTGCATCAAACTTCGGTAGTCTGTATCAGAATCGAACTGTTGTATACTTACTTGGAATTAGAGATAATGGAGGATTATAATAATTAAGAAAGGTTAAAACAGGCATGTGTTCAGAGTAGTCCATAACAGATCAAGCTAACAGAGGAAAATAATTTAGACATGGAGGCTGGACCATTGCGTACTGGGAAAAAGCTCTATGAATTGGTACATACTGGTGCTCTGGATTCTGGGTAGAGAACAATCATCTGAAAGTTCACACTTTCTGGAACTTCTGAGGTGCTTCCTTCTCCCATTGGAGGAACTGAACATCAGTGCTAGGGAACTCTGTCTGTCCATTCCTAAGACAGGCAAAGATGACATGCGACTGAGCTCGAAAATATTGTGTTTGTTTACATTTTCAACCTTAAATTTTGGTGGGAAGATATAGGTTTAGCCATTTGTATTTGTGGGAAATTTTTTTATATGTGTTGTAAAACAGAGCTTTATTCCTATGCACGTGTGGACGTGCGCACACACACACACACACACACACACACACACACACACACACACACACCTGGGGTTAAAAAAAGAGATAAAGAACTAAACTTGAGATGAGTCAGGTAATTGAATTATTTGAAAACAGCAGGAACTTATTTGGGAGGAAAGTTCTATCGCATATTTTCAAAAATCATCATTTTTTTTTCTCAGATTCAAGCATTTCTTCTTTGTGCAAATCCTTGCCATCGGGTCTATGTGGGAAGCACTTCTTGACAGAAAGCTGATTCTGGCACAAGTTAACAAGCAGACATATTACAATTAAAATAAACACTTGAGGAATTTCCTCTCCTGGAGGGCTTGAAGATTAAAGGTTTAAAAATGCTGCTTCTTCAAATAAGGAGATGAAGTAACTTTATCTCTTGATTTATAACCATCAATCATCAAACATGCACTGACTACTTGCAACACAGGGGGCACCACCTCCAGTAGGCAGAGGACTAGGTGAGGGGTAATTCCTAATCTAAACAGTCTTCCTGGCTTTTTATGCCAATAAAAGATGCCCTGAGAGACAGCGTACAAAGGAATAAATTGTACATTTCTCTATCAGCTGTGCTCCATTCGAACAAATAAAAACCACTCTAGTTATTTTAACATTCAGAACATAGTGTAGACTTGGGGAGACAGGTATTGGATGAGTAAAAAGACTAAAGTGCTCCATGAGATTACATGGATACACTAACATGAGAAAGCAGATTCTACCAGGTAGGAGACACAAAGGAAGAAGGAGAGAGCATTAGAACCTAGAGGCTTGGAACTAAAATCCAGAGATACAAAGAGGGATGGTAGTCCAGTTGGTTCAGGGGTTCCAGAGTTCTGAGCCTGCACGTAGCTGAAACTGAGAATTATAAGAATTTTGCCACAGAAGCTTAAAGATAGGTGTTCTCTCTCTCTCTCTTTCTCTCTCTCTCTTCTCTCTCTCTCTCTCTCTCTCTCTCTCTCTCTCTGTGTGTGTGTGTGTGTGTAGGTGTGTGTACATGTATGTGAAGGCTTGAGTGTGTATGGAGGGGGTATATGTTATGTATGTAGGTCTATGTGTATGAAGGTAGGTTTTCATATGTGTGGAGGTTTGAGTGTGTACCTAGGTGGGTGTGTTATGTGTGTTGTTGTGTGTGTATGAAGGTATGTGTTCATATAGGAGGAGGTGGGTGTGCATGTGTGTGAAAACAGTAATTGGGGGCATAGGGCACCACAAATGGGATTACTTATTTCTACAAGAGAGAAGAACCATTGCTGGACTAAGCTTCCTAGGAACAGGAAGCAAAGCAAGACACTCTCTTCCAACTCCTTCATCATCCTTCTTCTTGAAGGCTCTCTGTTGGTGAAACAAGAAAAGGAATGATTAAGTTGCAAGTGGGATTTTCAAAGTCTTGAGTTTACTTAACACCTCAGAACAAGTAAAAGTTAAGTTAAGCAATCTAAGTAATAACTTAGGAGAGGTTGAAAAGAATCTGCATAGAGAATTTTTACTTATGATTTAAAAAACAATCTATATTCAGCTTTTAGGGAAAGTTTCAGAACAGTAGTGATCAGATGGTTTTGCTAAAGCTCAAGCACATTCCACTGAAATGTACTCATTCATTCATTCATTCACTCACTCACTCACTAATTCATTCATTTATGCATTCATTGAATAAACATATAAAGCCTTCTAGGAGCTTTTTATGGTTTGTTAAACATTGAATAAATAATGAACAGGATAAAACATATTTTTCTTCACATAACTTTTATGAAAAGAAAGAGGAAAAACCATGAACAACAACCTGAAGCCCAGGTATTAATAAATTCATTCGGGAAATAAAACAGGACAAGGTCATCAAGAGACACAGGAAGCACTTGAGGCCGTTAGGAAAGGCAGTCTTTTTTTGTTTTGTTTTGTTTTTTTGGTTATTCGAGACAGGGTTTCTCTGTGTAGCTTTGTGCCTTTCCTATAACTTGCTTTGGAGACCAGGCTGGCTTTGAACTCACAGAGATCCACCTGGCTCTGTCTCCCAAGTGCTGGGATTAAAGGTGTGCGCCACTACTGCCCGGCAGGAAAGGCAGTCTCAAAGAAGACCACATTTGGAGACTTGAAAGGTGAGGGTGGAGTATGTAAATGAGGCAGAGGGCCCCATGTCAGCATAGATCAAGAAAGTGCCATTTCCACCAGGCCGTGGTTCACCTAAGGTGCTTGAGGAGTAGGATGAAGGAGGGTACCCATGGAATACTGGTCATCTGAAAGGGGTGGTTAGACACAAGGCAGGAGCAACAACCAGGCACAGAGCTTTTAGGAAGAACTTTTGGAGGTGATGATTAGGATTTATCAACATTTTTCTGCCATGTGGAAATTGGGTTGTAGTGACACAAAACAGGTGTAAGAAAATTAAACTCCTGGTAAGAGCTTCTGGACTTTGGCCTGCTCCATTTCTGGTCTAACTCCATCCATCTCTCTTTAGGAAGTTTGATAGTCCCCCAATAGCTATAGATCACCATATTGCTGCTGAATTTAGTACAGATACCTGATTAGCATAGCACACAATAGACCAGAACTTCTAGACTCAAGTGGTCCTCCTTCTTCAGTCTCCCAAGTAGCTGGAACTATAGGCATTTGCCACCAAGCCCTGCAAATGTGTAACTCTGGGTAGCCTCCAACTAATGACCATCCTGTTGACCTCCAGCATATCCTATCTACACTCAGTACCACAAAGGGTGGCTTTTGGGGCTTTGGACTCAGGTGGTAACTGCAAAGAAGTTAAATGACCGTCTCTGCTATGTTTTCTTTTAAGGTCTGCCAGAATTATGAGCTTTCGGATTATATTCTAAGAGGCAAAAGTGGAATACAGGCGCCTGAGTTATCACAGAGATTACAATATTGCTGATACATTTGAAAATATCTCAAGAGGAGCCATTTGGGGGAAGATGTGGTCAGTGTATAGGTTCTAAACATCTTTTACTCAAGGAGAGAGATTTAGTAGCATGTTGGCTGTATGACTGGAACACATTGCATTGGAGATGTAGGACTGGAGGTATGTGATAGAAGAGCACTGAGAAAGGACCAGCTCACAGAGAGGTGGAATGTCTATGTTTATGGCTCCAGTAATTACAATAGCTAGGATGTGGAATAAACCAAGATGTTCATAATAGATGAATGGACAAAGAAAATGTACTACAAACACACAGTGGAGTTTTCTGCAGTCATAAAGAAAAAGAAAATTATAATATATGCAGAATAATGGAAGAAACTGAGATCCCTATGTTAAGTGAAGAAATTGAACTCAAAAAGGTGAGTACTGCATGCTTTTTCATGAGTGTGGAGCCAATTTAAACTTACATATATATGTATATACGGGTATGTACACATATATGTATGTGTATATAATATACACACACATACATACTTATGTGCATGTGTGTTTGTGTGTTTATAACACCAAAGTAGAAAGGGGATTTTAGGAAGGAGAGAAGAGATCTAAAGGGAGAAGAGAGGAGGACACCATGAATAAATGTGAAAAGAAAGCAGAAGGGAGGTGAACATGTCACAATGAAGCCCACTGCTTTGTTGACTGAAATAAAAAACTAAAGGTTTCAAACAAATACAATAAGAGGGATTAGCTCTCAGATCAGCATCTTTAGTTTAATTGAGTAACAGGAAACTCTCCATCTGATTGGACCAGTGTGAACACAGAGAGGTTTGGGTATAGTTTGGCAATGCCATTTCTCCTGTTCAATGAGTGTAGCACTGTGGCTATAGATGGCCAGGGTATTTTGTGCTCAGAGGAAGGTGCTCAATGTAATTACAACTAAAGCAATAAAGGTAAAGGAAGGAAGAAAGAATTCTTAGTGTGGAAAGCCCCTGGGCCAAAAATAAAACAGGAATTAATAAAATATTCTGTGCAATAGAGATCAAGTTGTGTTTAGATAAGAGAAGGAGAAACAGGGTAACTCACTCCTGAGCTACTTATGTATACCGTAAAACTTCTTAACTAATTCCTTCCAACTTTGCATTTGGACATGAAGAGCTAAGGTTCTGAGCAGTTAATACCCAAGTCAAGCTCACAGTTACTTAGCATCCAAGTGGTGACTATAACTCCATCCTGTGCTCACCCTCCTGTTACATCATGAATATTGTATAGTGCATGCTGTGAAATTGCAGTTTTAACTTCCAGGATGAGAAAATTAAAAAAAGGCATTTAAACATGAAAATGGAACAAGGCAAGTGATGCTTTGTGCAGAATTAAGGCTGATAGTTAGGGAAACAATAAGATTCAGGCAAACCAACTGGCTGGCTTTGGTTTGCTTAGGACTCACAGGACAGACCCCGAATCAGCACAGCCAATAATCTTGTCAATCCAGGCACATAGCTCTGAATGAAACAAGCTACAAGCAAACAGAATTTATGGTAAAATATGCAATGCAGTTGTTTATCTTCATTGTAATTGTGCTATCAACAACCATACTTTTTCTTTCTCTTGTCACTTATGTAAGAAATGATAAGCAGATGGAGGAAGATAGGATGGGCCTGGAGAGGACATGTGAACAGACAGATATCAGGAGCCACCATGTTCACAGACGATATGAGCTGAAACGTAGAGCACTATCTTTTTAGTAACTTAGGAGAAGGGTTGTAGGTGCATTATTTTAGGGTGTCTATTACTGTGATAAAATCATGATAGCCAAAATCATTGCAAGGAGGACAGAGTTCATTTTAGCTCCAAGGTCCACATCACAGCTGATCACTGAGGGAAGTCAGGGCAAGGACTCAAGCATAAACCTGAAGGCAAGAACTGAGACAGGTCATGGAAGGAGTGCTGCTTAGTGGCTTTTTCCTCTTAATCAGCCTGCTTTCTTATACCATCTGGGACCACCAGCTCAGGGGTGGTACCACCCACAGTGACCTGGGCTTTCCAACATAAATCTGGCAAGAAAATGCACCACAGGCTATTCTAGTGGGGACATTTCCTCAATTGAGGTTCCCTCTTCTAAAATAGCTCTAGTTTGCGTCAAGTTATCATAAAATTGACAAACACAAGTATGCAAAGTGCCTACGTGCATGAATATATGAATGTCTGCACATGAGGTGGTGTACCTGTGTGTCTGGGCATGAGGAAGCATAAGGCTTGCACTAGAAGCCTTTCTTGATCGTTCTTTACCTTATTCGGTGAGGCAGAGTCTCTGATTTATCTAGTCTAGCTAGCAAGCCTCCTAGAGGAGGACCTTTATTCCTACTTTCCAAGTTTAAAGTATAGATGGGTCCCATACAGTTACATAGTTACTGAGATCTGAGCTCTGGTACCCATTCTTGAATGGCAAACATTTTATTCAAAGAACACTCTCTCCAATTAAAAAGCATACACGTATACATGTATGTTTGTACACACACCTAAGCATACTTTAGGAGTATTTAGCCTACAATTCCTAGTTGTATGATAAACTACCTAGCTCACAAGATGAAATTGAACGTATTTTAAGATAGAACATGAACACAATCAATAATTTTTGCTAATTATGAATGGAAATTGGACTTTGCTGACATAGGAAATTTAATAATATTCTCTAATTTTTTTATTTCTCCTTTTCCTTGAAACCTAGAGTTCATGTTCAGTAGTACGGACAGTTAAAATATTCTCACTAAATTTATAAAGTCTACATTTCTTCTCAGTTTTAGGACTATCATGAGAAAGCATTTTTTTAGTAGAAGACTTTAGGATCTAATAGACCTGCACACAAGTCTCAACTTGGCAAGTAGAATCAGTAACCTTGTACAAGCCATTTAAACCTAGATAACCAAAAGCTTATCCGCAAGTCATTCTTTACCAGGCATAATTTTAAAAACCTTACCTTTGAGGAGACATCTCCTTTCAGAAATTCCCTGCTCTTACCCTGCCATGTATGTTTTGAGTTTGATTAATAGGCAATAATACAGTATCCACAAGCACTTGCAATCCTAGAGTGATTTGGGAAATGGGAGACAGAGAGAGGAGGATGTCAGAAACTCCCACAGCAGCTAGGTTGGTGGTTAAGAAACCCTGTCACAAACAAGGTAGAAAAATGACAGCCGATGACCCAAAAGTTGTTCTGTGACCTCTGTACCTGTGCTGTGATACATGTACACTTGACCCACATATATGAGCATGCACATTCATGCATTTTGTACAAACATATACATTCCAAAAACTAAATTAAACAAAGAAGCCCTTCTATTAAAGCACTTAAGTAAACAGAACCAGAAGGCAAGTACTAGACACTTTACCTACCCACCCACACCCACCCATCCATCAATCCATCCATCCATCCATCCATCCATCCATCCATCCATCTATCTAATCTATCTAATTAAATTAAATCTACCACTGTATCAGTCTTTCTGTTCTTAATCTATCTTCTCATGTTTCAATCCATTTACCCATTCATCTTTCCCTAAAGTATCTTATTGTAAAAATGTAATGCCATCCAAATGACTTTTTCCAACATATCATTGTGGGCTCTTTATCATTATTTCTCCTGAACCATTTTTTTTTTTTTTAGTATAGAATACAACAGCTCAAAACACCAAAGGTGACAGTAACATTTCAATTAACATTGACATTACCCAATAACATAATTACAGTGTTGTTATATGATATTGTACGTATTATGCACACACAATGAAATCTGTATAATTTAGTCCATCACTGACTATAGCAAACACATTTCCCCAGGCTTCTGCAATTCACACTTCTCTAGCACCTTAAGAAACATTGACCACATCACACCTTCTCAGAGAAAAGTCAATTCTCCCTGTTGCTCTTTTCTTCGTCTTTGCTTCCTTTTCCTCATAAGCCTTAATATTTTGATGCCATTTTACAGTTCTCATGCTTTATTTCAGTTTCCAGTTTATCTTATCTCACAGTGTATTTATAGTTGTATACTTATTTTACATAGTAATTGAACTAGAGATCAGAAAGTTTTGTAACTTTCTTAATGTGTCTGAAGTTACAACATATACCTTTTAGCCCAGGAATTGAGGTCTTGTGATGGTTGGGTCACATTCATCCTAGGGTATCATTTATCATGTATAATCCAAGAGATCGCTACTTCTCTCAAGTGTTGTTGTCTTCTTTTGAAATTGCTTTCTCTTACTTTCTTTTTTCTAGCTTGTGCCAGACTCAAAAGGATTATGTTCAGCTATGTTAACACTGCCCACAGCCTGGAGAAAAATTCTGGACACCCAAATGCAAACATTGCATTTGCCTGTCATATAAGTGTGATACTTGAACAGATGCTAAAGTTAAAGCCATCCTCCATAGCTTTGCTCTTATTACTAAGTTCTAGAGATACTCTCTAACATTTAATTTTTCTAATTTAGCTTGCTTTTATCATCAGCTGATTAGATTGGTAGGCTTAGTGCATATCCTTTTAGAGAAAGTGTAGCATTGGCCTCTTTGGGCCTCATGAAATATGAGGGTTAGTCTGCATTACTGTTAATTGCCTTCTGGATTCTGGAACTTGATGGTAACCTTTTCTAACCTTTGCAGGAAGAAGCTGTGGAGAAGCTGACTTTGTTCTGATACGTCAGAAGAACAGGTTCATCATTTTACCAAGGACCATAGATTCTAATGTTCCCAGTAAGGGATATGTAATCTTTTTCTTCACTCTAAGCATTGTACCATCTACTAACTCCATTGTGTATTGTGCTATATATCATGTCAACCTTTTAGTCTGAAACAGGGACTATCAGGTGCATCATTCCAACATGCATAGTGCTTCCTATGCATGCATAAGAGTTTCCGGGCACAAGGGAGTGAGTGAATATCAGTAAACAATCTTAGGGTTCCTTGGTCTACTTAGCATTGCTTTCAAGCATCTTCACATCAACTCATATACCACATTGTCCTTACTTTTGCTTGTTTCCATTGTGCTGTAGCTTATGGAAGCACATGACAAAGAGATAACTATGTTAATGCCCCTTTAATCAGCACAGAGACTGTCATGCACGATCCTTAGCAGTTTGTGAGTTGTTGAATATTCAGTTGTGCTAATAAGAGAAGATAGTCACAAATGGTACTGTTATGCCTATTCTACACAGCAGTCTGAAGATGGTGAATGTTCTGCTTGCTACCCACACCAACCTCCTCAGTCTCTCCCTTCTAGATTACTGGCTAAGCTAGGAAGGTATGTTAGCTACTTTTGTGATGCTGTGAACAAATTTTCTTGACAGAAACAACTTAAGGGAGAATGGGTTCATTTTGACTCATGGTTTCAGAGGGCTCTGTCCCTGGGTTGGGAATCTGGGGAGTTGTAGCTCAGTTCCTGGTGGAGAGCTCTATAGTATATGTGCACATTGTGGGCAAGGGATAAGAGAGAGAAATACACAAAGGAGGGCCAGGTTAAACCTTCAAAGGCCATTCCTCCTGACCTATTTCAGCTAGCCAGTATCCCTTTCTGAAAACTCTCCAGACTTCTGAATGGTTCCAAATGAGCTGAGAACTAAGTACTGAAAAGATGAGACTGTGAAGAATATTTAGATCCAAGCTGCAACAGAGACTTTAAAGATTTACAGTTTTCCAAGTATAGAGAAGGTTTCTGCTGCAGCATAACACAACACTCACCTTTCTTTTTTTTTTCCAGTTTTATACCAGCTGGATTCTTTTAATTACTGTATACTATTTAGTAGCCACATATAACTCAATAAGCTTTTGTTTGACGTACATTTTAGCCAGTCCTTGAAATAGTTGATACATGACCTTGCCAACTTAAATACAATATATTATCTCTAAATCTCATCCTTTATGTACCTTAAACAACTTAGTCAGAGCTTCATAACTTGCAAAAGCTTTCTTGTCTTTTTTATTCTGCAGCCACCCAGTGATTATCATCTTTATATATCTGAGTCCTTTCCTAAGGCCATTTCCATGTTTACATTCTTCTATCTTGTTCTTTTATGTACTTGTTCCTTTTTATAATACCAGGAGACATAGGAACATTAACAAATATATTTATGATCTGTTGTGAGAATTTTCTCCCCTGTGGAGGGAGATGAAGTAATGTCTATACCATCCTTATAAGTCCCAATGACAATGCAAAACACAATTTCACAAAAGTTCACCCTAGGGGAACTAATGAGTTTATTGAGTTTACTTACTGAACATGGTTGAGGAGATACAGAGTTGAACTAGATATGCCCATGTGTGTAGGAAGCATAGTTCTTTTGTTCTGAGCCAGATCACTATTCCTGCTGTGTTGGAAACACTGGCATGCAGGTGCGTGATTCTTGCTCCAAAGCAGAGTGTTTTTCTCACAAGGTAAATCTGGCTTGAATTTCTGTTCCTAAATGGAGTTTAATCCCATACTGTCTCTCTTCCTACATTCAACATTTCCCTTCGGGAAAACCAAGTCACTCTTGGGCTCTCATTGAGATAGATACACAGTGCACAGAGTCCCCTTGTGTCTGTTCTCAGCAAGTTCAGCACATTGGAAGTAAGAGGAGCTGCTGTTCTTATCAGTTTCCTAAGAGTTGAACTAGATATGGCCCATGTGTGTAGGAAGCACAGTTCTTTTGTTCTAAGTGTGAATTGTTGAGACCAAGATTGGAAAAGCAGAGGGACAAATAGCCAAACTAATGGAAACAAATGAATTATGAACCAAAAGCTGTGGAGCCCCCAACTGGATCAGGCCCTCCAGATAAGTGAGACAATTGAATAGCTGAATAGCTTGAACTGTTTGGGAGGCACCCAGGCAGTGGGACCCAGACCTGTCCTTAGTGCATAAGCTGGCTGTTTGGAACCTTGGGCTTACACAGGGACACTTTGCTCAGCCTGGAAGGAGGGGACTGGACCTGCCTGTACTGAATCCACCAGGTTGAATTGAATCCCCAGGGGAGTCTTGGCCCAGGAGGAGATGGGAATGGAGGAGAGGGGCTGGCAGGAAGGTAGGGGCGGGGGCAGAAGGGGGGGAGGACAGGGGAACCCATGGCTGATGTGTAAAATTAAAACACAAATATAATAAATAAAAAAAGGAGAAAAAAAAAAAGAAGGCAAGGGCCACTGCTAAGGTCACCATAAGAACCAACAAAACCACAGTCTGACTCATGGTGCATCCCAGCCCCAGCAACTCTTACAGCTTGCTCCTCCTGGTCTGGGGACAGTGGCCCCAAACTCATCATGACATCATTATCCCTAAACAGATCCCTAAAGCACAACAAAAGAAGAATCCTGAAAAGAACCTGTAAGCTATCTCCCACTGGTACTCCTGATTGCTAAGCCTTCCCATTGTCCCTCATTAGCTAGGGCCACCCAACTGGGCCTCAGGACATTAGCAGCTCCCCTACTGGGTAAGCAGAGGCAAATGACTCAGATGGCACAGGCCTTCCCAGCTCTGCCCTTCCACCCCAGCAGATAGGGCCCAAGTCTGGGAAATTTGTATTTTAGTAAAATCTTCCATTCTCCCAGAGTACTTCCTGCTCCTCTTCCAAAGCACAAGATCCTTTGTGTGCACATTCCATTACATACTCAGTGTTCAGTGTAGCCAACCCATTGCTTCACAGCAGGAACAGTGAGCTTGCTCAGAACACTCACCTTTCTACAGGGCCTTTGAGGTAGAAATTCTAAGAACTTATTGTTTCTCAGATATAGTCCATCCTTAGGAGTACAGGTATCAACCCAGCCTACCTCTCCCACTTTGGCCATGAAGGTGTAGTGCAGTGCTAAGCTAGGTATGAGAGACAGTTCCCTTGGGCTCTCCCTGACTCTAATTCTAGCACACTTTCTTCTCCCACTCAATGAAGGGAAAGAACCTTATCTTCACCCCATCAGCTGAAAAGGAAGGTCTAGAACTCTGTATCCAAAGAACCCAAGGGCTTTGCTGCTTGGCTTTGCCATTTATTTACTCATTTAGACATCCTTATAAGTAATTGCTAGATACCAGGAAATTTCAGTGGCAGGTATATAAAACCTTACTTTAATCATTGCTTCCATGCATAAGGCACTTTGATAGAGAGCTAAACACTTAAAGTATTTCCACTAATTGCAGTATTTCATGATACATACTCTGTGAGAAGCTTCTCCAGCTTCTCCAGATATTTCAGTGAGAAGAAATCTATCCTTTCTGGTGAGGTAGGTTTTTTGTTTTGTTTTGTTTTGTTTGTTTGTTTTAATAACAGAGGTAACTTTGAACATCAGCTGCTGTGGTGAGCAAGAACATTAGCTTTGAATGGATACATTCCTTCTCTACTGTTTATAACCTATATGCCGTTATGCCTGTAATTTGACTTGTCCAAGACCCAGACCCTCATTTAAAAGCAGGAAACAGAAAACATACTTCTCATGATTGGTATGAATATGAATATATGAATGAGGTATGCAAAGCACTTTAGCAAGTTGCCTGGCACAAGCTTAGCTTTTTTCAATAATGTTATTTTATCACCAAAGGACAAATGAGTGAGAGAAAAAAGGAAGAACATCCTAGAATATAGAATACCACATACACGGGCATTAGGGACAATTATATTAATGCTATCCCTGGACTTTCATAGCTGCAAGATCTAAGATCTGAGCAGGCACAGTGTGAAAGCAAGACTGTTTGGGTATTTACAAAACAGCAGACTTATCACACCTGCTCTTTGAAACCCCATTTTTGCAGTCCTGACATTGACCTCTAAACTGAGATAGCTTTTCCTCACTTCCTCATTGGACTATGTCCTTCAAAAACTAAGCCTTCTTCTATCAGAACACTTTTGTTAGACTACAAATGGATCATCTGATTGCTATCTCAGTATTTTGAAATCATTATTAGGTTCCAGAAAATGATTTTCTGTTACAAAGTTGGAGGTACTTATTTAGTTCTGTGCCAAGGAATCTATTTTTTCATTCTTCAGAGATTTTCAATTTTTGGCTCACAGCAAGAGAGAGAGAGAAAGAGAGAAACAGAGAGAGAGAGAGAGAGAGAGAGAGAGAGAGAGAGAGAGAGAGAGAGAGAGAGAAACAGAGAGAGAGAGATTTGTATAGAATATTGGAGAAAGCTCCATCAATGTGAGTCATAAAAAGATAAAATCAAACATAATGTATTCTGTTTATCATGGGAAACACTGACAAGGTTGATACAAGATTAACCACAGGCTCTTTGAAAGGGCCTACTGATGTTTAACACACAGAAAGAGATATTGTCACCACTCCAAATCCCATAATGCAGTAGATGTATGGGACAAGAAAGGTTGAGAAAGGAGAATAGACCCTCCCCTCATATTTAAAGTGGACAGAGTTTCTGGACAGGAGGCAGACTGGAGTCACCTCTCTGGGTACCTTCTCCTCATTCCCTGTTTTAACCAGGGCTAAGTATGTGATTATTGAGGAGTACACACAAGTGATTTATGCCCAGTGGACAAAATCCCTACTTTTGCACATTCCAGGCAGTTCCTTACTGGTTTAAAGGCCAACATGGAGTTGGAACCAGAAAAGGTTAATGTGTTCAGTTCACAAGCAGATAAAAAAACAAGTTCTAGTATTATTACAAAACTCCTGAGGTCTATTCCAGTATCTGGGGAAAGATTTGGGTTAATATTCTTCAATTTTATTTTATTCTGGCTTCCCTTTTTGTTTTTAGATGAATTCCATTCCTCTTTGGTAGAGAAAGCGGCACTGTATCAAATGCCCTCTCTGGGCTTTAGAACTTCATTAATTAGCATCTTTTAAATGGTTGGGTAATATTCTCTTCTCTCTTTCCAAGCCATTTCCCCAAGCCCTAATTTTAATAAAGCTGATGTTCATGAACATTTGAATTTTAAAACCCTTGGTTATAAGAAAGACAGACGATGCATTTTAAAAGAGAACCAGTCAGGGATGACTCAAATGGAGAAGAGGAATTCTGGTTTTATGAATCTGCTTTTAAATATCCAATATTATCTTAAGGCATTTCCTTCTTTTCCCCTCTTGCACATACAACAGAGAACAACCTAAAGTATCTGTAGCCTTGATTAGAGGGTGGGAGTCTCTGAGGAAGAATTAGAAGAGTTACTCAGGCATATTTTGGTATGGGTGACAATTCCACTTAAAATGAGACAATAATATAGATAGATAGATGATAGATAGATAGATAGATAGATAGATAGATAGATAGATAGATAAGCACTGTATTTCAGGAGGTAAAGGTGAATTGTTTAAGAGATTTTTGAAAAGGAAAGCCACTACTAATCACTCTTTAAGATTCCAGTTGTTCATAGAATTTATGCAATCTAGCCATGAAGGCCTTTTTTAGTATAGACTGTTAGAGGCAAGGTGGTTGGAAAACTGACTTCATGGTTATCCATCTGCCTTGATGCAGGATTGCATGTTTCCCCCAGCAACTAGAATAACATCATAACCACTTACAGTGCTGCAGAGCCCCCTGGGCAGCTTCAGGTGGTAGTGATGCTATCTGCTGTTGCTAGGGCAACACAAAACCTTGACCTTCTGAGATCTGCCAGGCAGAGTGGAGTGGAGAAATACATATTTTGAGTCCTCTTTAGAGGTCTGCTGTTGATTACAGGGATAGAATTCTATATCCAGCTAAACAGAGTTAATAAATCCATACATACATGCAAATAAGTATGTAGTAGAAATGTAATACATACTTGTTTATCAGATGTCATCTTTCTGTAGGTAGAAAGTATTTGTATGTTTATAAAAATGATGAAGTTTTTTTTTTTCTTTTATCCTCCTCCATGGTATCTATCAGTTAGTAGTTGGTTGGGGCTTATTTCTCAGGATTCATTTCATTTTGTTTCAAGAGGATAACTTGGCAGTCATATTTGAAACATTGTATGAATAGGAAAAGTTCAATGTCTGAAACATGACAGGATCTTCCCAAGGCCATGATATCAGGGAGGTAGAAATGAAGGTAGCTTTGTCTTTCTTTTCTGCATCTCACCTCATTGCCACCTATACTGGCCTCTATCTTAGGCATAAATGAGTTTTGTATTATGGAACCTTTTAGATGTATTATCTGCCAAACAATTCCTGTGCATTCGAGACACCATCTTTTCTGGAATCTGCTTAGGTTATTTTATCCTGGATCATTATTTCTTCTATCTTGTGTGTAAAAGAAGGCAGAAGGCCTCTGAGTATACATTCATCACCTTGTGATGACCTTAAATGACTCCATGCAGGGGTTGGAGGCAGCAGAACAAATTCATTCCCCCAAAAGTTCATAGTGTCCTTTTATCACTAGGAGAAGTCCCTACTTGACTTCAAGAACAGTCTCCATGTCTTTTAATACCCTGCCTATTAGAGAAGCAGTGGGGGAGAGAGTCATTTAACCATGTCATTGTTCATCAGAAAAGTCAATTTGCTGAAGGTTATTTGTAAGAAGTGATTTAGGGACTGGAAATTTGCCTTTAATGGAGGCCCAGTTTCCTATCCTTCAGCAATATGCTAGGGGCAATATTTCTATCTATGCACATATGCAAAGATATTCAATGAGATGTTTAGAGTTTTATTGAGAACTGTATTCCCACTCCTCATAAGTTTAGACTCTGCTATTGCTCACTTATTATTTCTTTTTCACAAAGGTTATTTTTATTATCGTAATAACCCTTTAATATGTAATAGTGAAGAAGAGTTCTGGAAAACCCACTGTTCAGAGCAAACAAACATTATCATATTTACTTGCAATCCCTGTCTTGGTGCTGGTCAACAGTGTGTTTGGGGTGCCTTGGAGAAATGGATGTGCTGTATCTCTCAGTGCAAATGATAAGGCCCTCCTGTACTTAGCACATGCACAGTGGAGAGAATTAGACCATTACTGGGCATTAAAGCAGGATAAACTACATTTCAAGTGTACTTAGGTTATGGTGAAATACTCTTTCCATGATTCCATTCCTTACAAAAGAGACTGAATCTTTTATTCTTCCTCCTGGTAATTGCATTTTGGGGCACAATTGCTAGTTATTTCTAGACATCCCACAGGTGGGGATATTGGATTCCATTGAAGATTTGATATAGCAGCTCAGCTCTAGGCTTCTTTGTGGTGTTAAATGCCATTTTGCTGACTAATCAGCGTGTTTTCTGAATGAATGTAGTCTGCCATCTGTGATTTGTTTACTTAACTTATGAGACCCATTTCATCAAAGGTGAAGAGTGGGGCTTTTAAGCAGAGGTTTGAAATGAGTTATCAGACTCTTGCTTGTTACTTACAGAGGCAGGGACCATTAAAAAGCAAAGAACTTGAAGAAAAAGAGAACTTAGTCACTTTGGATCACTGATGATCATCCCTGAATTGATGTAATTTACTTAAATTGCTAAGTGGAACTTAGCGTTCCAGGTTTTGCATTTAGCTTATAACTACCTTTATGTTTCTAGCACTTAGACTCTCTCTAAAGCCACTGTTTGACTTTCAAAGGTGGATTCAGTGCAGCATGATGGATGAAAATCCAAATTTCCAAAACAGATCAATTAGTGGACCAGAATTACAAATACAGGAAAAATTCACAGCATGGCTCTTTAAGTAAAATAATTCTTCCCTGGTGAGTTTGAAATAGAATTTGATTCTCCCCCACCTCTATTGTATAAGTGAAGAAACTGAGATTAGGGCTGTCTCCCAATATAAAAATTTGATTCACACACAACCTTTTAGGCATGCATGCATTATGGAAAAGATGACATGCTTTTCACTGCAGAGAATGATGTCAATGACACAAATTCTCAGTGGGAAAACTGTCACAGATTTGAGATTCTATTATAAAATCCATGAGTTCCCCAAAGTTACTGCTATAAGTGAAACAGACCACTTATGTAAAACTGAAGACTCTCTCTCCAGTTTCCTCTTGCATCACCACACTAAGAGAATCCGAACTGCCATCCTCTGGAAATATCTTAGTGTACTTCCACAAACCACATATACATGATTCAGTCAATACAGACAAAAGAATTGAGAGACTTGGCAATTATACATAGATTATGTACAGATTGTTGCATTTCTGTTTGTTCTTCATACCAAAAATTGTCAACATCCAAACTGGTCCTGTTTGTAATTGACTCCATTTTCTTGGATTGACTATAATAGCCTAGGTGTAGACCCCACTCCAATCAATTCATTTAGATCTCTTCTTTATCAAATTCAATTCAAATAGCATAGAAAAAAAAAAAAAAACAGCCATAATGGCTACTGGCCGAAAGGTCATGGGGACTTGTAGCTTGTAACTACTGTCAATTATATACACCATAATAAGAAAATAGAGCTAATTACAGGAGTTTGGAAAGGATGCTCAAAGACATGACATCTAGAATCCATGGGGCTGGGAGAGTTCCTGCTTGTAAGTTTTCAGTACTTACATGATCCCAACTCTACTTCAGTGTAAAAATTTCAATGTATGTAGCTTCATGATGAACTTTCTGCTGTGATAGTCATAAAGGAGTTTGCTGCTTTGTGTAATTTAAGGAACACTAAGAATCCTTTATGAAGAGCCTTGTTCATAATGACCCTCCCAGAAGGAAGTTGAGTTTTGTCATTAATATACAGGTACTACTAATAAAATAATAATATAATCAATGTTTTGCAGCTGGAGGCTCCTAGGCCTTAGAAATTAATCTACTTGGGGAAACTCTCAAACAATGACTTCAGGATCACTTAATCCTTCACTTTATTTTCTGCAAATATGTAGGACTTACAATTCCTTTAAGACTAGTTTTTAATATAATATAATTTTTATTCTTTTTGTGTGTACGTCTGTGAGTGGGTCTGTGCTCCTGTGTGCAGGTGCCCACAGAAGGCAGAGGGATTGGATTTTTTTCCCCCTGGAGCTGGTATTACAGACAGTGGTGAGCCATCAAACATGGGTGCTGGGAACCAAGCTCACCATTTGCAAGAGGACATTCCAGAACTAATGTCCTCCCACCTCCTTCCCTGGTCTGGATATGAAACTGAACCCTTTACACTTTCCAAAAGGTAATTCACCTACCTTCTAAAGCGGGTTTATTCAGCAATTGGGTCAAGGGAAGAGTTTTCAGCATGAACCACTTAAGAAGCCTGACAGATAAAATCCTCTAAATCCTTAAGAACACCATCTCAGATATCCTTGATCCCCAAACTGCCTTCCAGACATTCTGCTGCCATGATTTTATTTTTAAAAGAAATTTTTACTGGTAGGTCTATCCCAGAGCAAGCCTCAATCCAGAGAGTAGTGGGAAAACACTAACTGGAGACTCAGATAAGAAAAAAAAAATAAAGAAAACTCAGGTGGGTATGGAGGTAAGGGTGGAGAGGGTGGATATGAGAGTTTGGAGGAGAGGAAATTTGATCAAAATACATTGAATGACATCTCAGGGATTTAGTAAAACTATTATTTAGTGTATCCTCTCTCCCTTCCATACTTCTCTCTGGCATCTCTTTTATTTAACTTCTTTCCCCTCATCAATTCTTTCCTTCTTGAAAGGAATCTTTCTCCATCCTTCAGGCAGTTTGGATTTATCTGCTCTGAAAGCTTGGCGACAGCTGGAGCCCAGGTTGCACTTCCTCAATGTGGACTTAAGGGACACTTTCTCAGAGCCAGTGTGTTCCATAAACAGAAGACTGACACTAGACGTTATGGTGATGGTGGTGGGGAGACCTTAGTATCAGCTACTTATGTCACCACCTTCATGTATCTGTTCACGTCACTTGGAATCTATGGCATTAGTGCTTTGCAATCAGTCCTTCAGAATGCTGAGATGATGAGTGTGACTTGAGTTCACCTGATATCAGGGAGGCTCTGGTCTCCCCCAGTCTATCTCATCCAAAGTGTAAAGAGTGAGTTGCTTCACACAGTGGAGATCTATGTAAGAACATATTTAGAGAGAAAGATCACACTGTTAAAAATAGCTTATCATTCCTGGGGTAGGAAAAAATATATAAGACACCAAAGAATTTTAATGTGGGTCAGTGACAAGATTTAACGTATTTGGTACAGCCATATCTAAAAGAATGGCTGAAGTCGTAAAGCCAGCACAGCTGCTTGACGAAGATCCAGCAAAGCTGAGCCACATGATGGCTGCCATGCCACCTTTGGTTTTCATCTCCATCTGTTACATACTTGGAGCACTTTTAATATTTGTACAATTTGAGGATGTTGGATTGATGTAAAATTCCTTATGAATCATTTATGCCTTCTCCCAGGAATGATGCTTCTAAGCTTACCCAGGAAAGTCGTGAACATGCTATTCCCCCGACACACTTTGTGGGAGATATCCTTATCGAAGTTAGCTCATGTAGAGCCACTATAATGTCATATGACCAAGGAACAACAGAATGCCAGGATTAGACATGTGAACATTGATTGTATTATGCCAGAATTTGAATAATAACTTCAGAAGCTTTAGCCTGAGGATTTTGTCTGGGCACTCTGACCACTAAGAGTTAATAATACATTGCTTGAGACATGGAAAAATGCCCAGGGCTGTTGAAGATTTTGTTTTGGTCTAGTGTCCTTGAAGCAACCAAAACAACCAGCCTGAGAACAGGCAGTCATATGCCTCTAGATTCTCAAAAATTGGGTTATGGGATTAATGAGTAATAACAACTGTTTACTAATGATGTTAAAACTTGAGTGAAAATGATTGGAAATGATAACTCTGTTCTGTCATAGTTTATTAATGATGACTAAAAGATGAGCAAAAGGAAATGAAACACATGTCCCAAACCAAAAATGATATGATCTATGTTTTGAAACATCATGAATGTATCCCTGCTAACTAAATTCTGTATAAATAAACACTCTGGTTTCTAGTCAGTCAAGCTGCAAGATTCTCCTGACCACCATGGCCTGGCTCACTTCCTTCTCTGGCCAACTCCTTACATCCTCTGCAGGACACATCCACCACCAGGGAATGGCTCCCAGCACCCATTGTACTAGGATTGAGAGGAAAAACCTCAGGGTTATAGCCTCTACTTACAAGTTTAAGATAACAATCCAGTAGGATAGTTAGGTCTGAACCATGGCTGCATCTGTCAAGAAAAGAGACCTGTTTATATAGGAACAGTTTCTGGATTTAGAAGTCAATATGACATTGGGATCAAAATCAGAGGGAGACATCACATAGCTATCACATTTCTGAATTAGTGACTAGGGGAATTTTGGAACCATAGCTGAAAAACTGGTTCACACAATATAGCAGGGAATAGAGAAGAGGAAACTGACTTTGAAGCTTGGTCCGAATCGAAGTTTGACTTAAAATATTTTAAAATCATCTTAATTTCTAGATAGGTCTCAAAAGATGTCCAGCCTATAGCTCAACATGTTGCCTTTTTGCTCAAGAGAGAGGTTGCATTGGAACCAAAGGTTTGAGATTCACAAATGAGATAAACCACTGTAAGAATAGCATAGGGTTTAGATAGGACTTTTAAGTCTGAGAATTTGGGCTATTGAATATTTAGAGCCAACACAAGAGGCAGAGAGGAACCAGAGGAGTCAGAATGGCAAGAAGAGAAGCCATAGGAAGGTTGTTGAAGTTGAGAGAAGGTTGAGGTGGATAGGTGGGGGGGATACTAACATGAAGGCATGTGAGTTAAGTGTTTGGCATTGGGTTTTAGAATGTATTTACTGAAGAAAATATGTGAGTAGAAGTGTGTCTAGGAGATTTCAAAAGGGAAGAAGGAAAGAATTTGTGCATGTGCATGCATGCATAAATTATGGGAGTTCACAGAACAGCCTTAGGGAAATAAGGAGTCAATGAAAAGGAACAAGATGAGTGAAGAGTAGATGGATGAGCAGGAGGTTCAAATAAAATTAAATTAGCTGGGATTGTGAGAACCATGGAAGGAGCTGACCATGGAGAGGAGATACATATTGGGAATCCATTAGGGATTTTTTATCATGCTTTTCTTTCATTTTCATTCATAATGTGTTGCTATTTGAATGTTTGTATCATCTTTACCATCAACTTTATATGTTCAAACTTATGTCTCCAGTATGACGGTCTTAAGAGGTAGGTCTTAGAAAGTCAGTCTTAAGAGTTCTGTCCTTATTAAAGGAATTAGTTATCTTATAAAAAGAGCTTGATGGTCTGAGCCTGGTGACTCATGCCCATAATCCAAGCATTTCATAACTGAAGCAGGAAGATGTATCAGAAGTTTGGGGCCAGCCTGGGCTCCATCATGAGAGGAGAGAAATTTGAGAGTGAGAGTGGTTGGGTAACTGAGAGAACATCTTTGCCTTCATTGCCACGGGAGGACACAGGAGCCATCGCCTTGGAGGCAGAGGGGAAACCCACACCAGACTCTGAACCTTCTGATTCTTGGTGCCTTGCTATTGGACGTCCTAGTCTCAGCATGATGAGCAACACATTTTTGTAGTTTGTAAATTACCTGGTTTGTTATCACAAACTGAAAGAACTAAAGCTAGCTATTTGAATAAACTCCTTGATTACACGTTGTCACCCTAAGGTTAAGCCTAAACTATGCAAAAGGAGAAACTGAAGGAGAGAGGCATGATGGCCGAAACCTCAATGGACCATTGCAAATGGGTGCTTCTGAGTACTTGACATTTCACTCAACACAAGAACCACTCTTAGTGGCATCATCCTAGCAACCTAGGCAAGCTGAGTGGTTACCACGCAGTTCACTGCCAGTCTGGACTCTTGGCTGATAGAATCAGATTGACTAAAACAACAGTCCCATTGCCAGAGTTGCTGAGATAGTTTTCAGAGACTGCAACCCAATTGGAACAAATAAGACGTAATAAAGTTTGTGTTTTTGCATTAGCATAGAGGCAGCCGGTGGAAAAGTTAAAAATAAAAACACACGAAAATGAACTGTTAATATGATTTGCCAAGTTCTAAGCAAATGGATATCATTTTGGGTTGGGGTCAAAGTGGAAGTCTAAACCAGTTGTTCAAGGATTGTATAAAAGTGGCTTAAATGTCAGAGCATTTGTCTTCATTGCCCACATCATATCAAGAAATAGGTCTCATGCAGAAATTGTGATTTTCTTTTTACTTTGGAGAGGGAGGGAGGGAGGACAGAGAGGGGTTGAAGAGGCTTCCCTGAACAGAATAGGGTGATCTGATGATGTGGTCATCACAGATGTTTAGCTCAGTGATGACAGCAGCACATGGCTGAGAGTCCTTCATGTTACTTTGGTTACTTACTCAGGGCACCACCATGAAACAACTGAAGACTTGCTTATGAGCTCACAATCCACACAGCCATATGCATGCCCTTGGCATGCTAATCAGCAATGCTAGAAGGTCTTCTCATTTGGTAATATATTTTTGCAAACAAGACATATCGCATTATTAGAACAGTTAGGCAAGCAGCAGAAAGGAGCACTGAGTGTTTAAAGAATCTAAGCAGAGAGGGCTTAAAACATCAGACAATGTGACTGAGTATTTTTTAAGTTTGACTTACTTTTATCAATACGTATTTAATTAGAATGATCGGCCACATAGCCTAATAATGCCCTTACACGACATGCTGATTAAAGATGATCTCTTGTGTACACTTCACCTCTGCTAATACCTCCTTACTTCAAGCCCAACCCCAGGAAATATCAATAAAGAGTCCAAATCCCTTCATGTACCTCATGACCAGTGGATCTTGGAGCATCATGTTCTAATTAACTCTTAGGGTGAATATTTCTACCATCTTAGGGAAAATTGATTCCATGACCAAGGCAATAGGAACCTTAGGAACTGGTGGCAAACATGTTTCATTGATCAATGAGAATGAGCTCAAGCAATCAAACTTTTGAAACCTAGACAATCAATGGCAGAGCTGTTTCTAGAAATAGCCTTTTGGCAGTATCTTCACTTCAGGGCCGTCTTTGTGAGTCAGCCAATCAGAACCGGCCTTATTTGCATAACCAAGCTTCTGCCTCTGAAGTTCAATCTCTACACACCACTGCCGCTTGAAGTCCAAGGTGCACACTCATCAAAATCTTGCATAAAATCTGCTCTCTGTCTTGCTCCCTGAAGTGATGACTCATAAACAGTTTCTTTTTTTCTTGCTCAGAGAATAATTTGGCATCTGAGTCATGGCATCCTCCCACAGGACTCTGAATCTCACAAGTGAGGATTAGGTGTGTACAGGGATGCCCGGCATTTCTCTGGAGCTCTTTCTCTCAGCAGACTGCACTCCATCTGCCCTGCCTCAGTGTCTCCAATATTTTCACCTCCAATTTACTGCCAATTTACCCTAGACAGTTGCTCAAAAATAAATACCTTCATTTTTCAAATACTGTGTGGCTGATTTTGATGGAAATTCAAGGTTAATAGGAATCAGGGACTATTTCAAAGCTGAGAAGGAAGAAGAGAGTTGTTGTGTGTCTCCTCAGTGTTTTGATGATATTCACTGGAGCAAGAGCAACAGGCTGTGCTGGGAAATATATAACTAAGGAGGCAGGTGTCAGAGAATTCTCTCTTTTTTTGTTCCTACAGCATCAAGTTGTGCCATAGTAACTGATTTTGTCAATAACTCTCTCTTCTCTCTCTCTCTCTCTCTCTCTCTCTCTCTCTCTCTCTCTCTCTCTCTCTCTCTGTGTGTGTGTGTGTGTGTGTGTGTGTGTGTGTGTGTGTGTGTGTGTGTATCAGTGTGTATATGTGGGTATGTACTGGAGATTGGATCACAAGACTCTATGAATACTAAGCACAACTCCTAGGACTAAGATATGCTTCTAGCCCACGTAGCAGGTTTATGTGTTTAAAATCCAGGAGCAACAGTGGGCAAAAGAATCTGTCACAAGTGCTGGTGACAGGAGCTCAGCCCAAAGCATTCACATGAGAAAGAACCAACTTTAGCAAGTTGTCCTTTTACCTCCATATACACTATGGCTTGTACACATATGCATAAATAAACATAAAGTAAATAATGTAATAACTATTTGACAATTTCACACTATATATTTTGATATTCACCCCCTACTCATGCCAATAACTCCTCAAAGATCCACCCCTCACTTCTTCACTCCTCTTCCATGGAATTTCTGTCATTTGTTTTTTCATAAGGGACCTAATTAGTCCAATTTGTGTTGTCCATATACTTAAGGGATAGGGGCCTTCTGATAGAGCATTGTTGACTTCCTGGGGACACATATTTAAAGAAAATTGACTCCTCCTTTCTCAGAAGCCCGTTATTATCTGCCAATATGTCCTTCATTAGGAGTGGGCCTCATGAGTTCCATATCCCTCCATTGTACAATGTTGAATGGCCTTATCTCGTGCAGGTCTTGTGGAGGCAACCACAGCTGCAGTGAATCCATTAGTATAGATGTTTGGACATGTCCAGTAGATATTATTCTGTTCTGGCACAGACCTCTAGCTTGTACAGTCTTTCTGCCACCTCCTCTACAATGGTATCTCAGACTTGAGGTGAGGTTAATACAGATGTCCCATTTGTGCACAAGCATCCCATGGACATTTATTTTCTATGCATTTTCTCATTTATTTATTTATTTGACTAGTTGTGAGTTTCTGCATTGTGGTGGTTTGAAAGAAAATGGCTCTCAAAGGGAGTGCCACTATTGGGAGGTGTGGCCTTATTGGAGTAGGTGTGGCCTTGTTGGAGTAGGTGTGGTCTTGTTGGAGGAAGTGTGTCACTGTGAAGGTAGGCTTTGAGGTTTCATATATGCTCAAGATACTGCCTCATGTCTGAGGACACTTCTTATTGCCTGTGAGATATAGGACTCTGAGCTGCTTCTTCAGCACCATGTCTGCCTGCATGCTGCCATGTCCATCATGATGATAATAGACTCAACCTCTGAAAATGTAAGTCGCCCCAGTGTTTTTCTTTGTAAGCATTGCCATGGTCATGGTGTCTCTACACAGCAATATAAACCCTGAGACATGCATTAACCACCATCCATTGTAAAAACTAACTTTTCTGATGAGGTCTGAGACCTGCACAATTCTAGGGATAGAGAGATAGAAATTTAGAGGGCAGTTTAATACTATATCTACTTAGACAGAATAATAGTACAAGGTTCATCCTGCAGCCTTGGAGCTCCCCAACCATGAGTTCTTGGCCAGATTTACAGTACCAGGCATGTGCTTCCTCCTGTACAGTTGCCCTTACATCTATAAATAAAGCAGTTTATTATCCTCATCATGTCTATGGCACTACAGCACCCATGGGTATATCTTGGAAGGCCAGTCATTATTGTAATCTACAGGCTTCATAGCTGGTGAGATTGCTGGTGGCTTTAAGTTAAATCCAGGAGCAAAAATCCCTTGGGACTACAAATACAGAAAACTGTCATCTTCTGCAGCTATTCTAGAACTGTCTCCTGAGTTTTAGATTTGGGAAACCTTACCACACATGCATGATGTAGAATTTAACTGAACACCTTACTTTAGAATTAGTCTACCTGGATTTTGCCAGCACAGTACAATTTTCCTGTTATCTCATTAGAATCTGGGTGAATGTCTCTGAGAGCAATATTTGGAGATATTTATATAAGTGATAGGAACAAGGAAACCTAAAAAAATCTGGTTAATTTTTATTTGAGATCCAATTTAATAAATGTTCCCCAGATTCATTTCCTTAGATGTTTTCTATGTGGTGAGTGGCAGCACCAGCCCCAATTGCCCAGATGGAGCAGCTGGGGGGTAGGGGGAAGCAGCCTCCACTGCCTGCTCCCTTCATCCTCATTCTTCATTGAAAAGGCTAAGATTGATCTTTTCCCACTATCCATCAGTTTAGGCCATATTTGACTTTCTTTTGAACTGTGTGCTCATTAGTTTTTTGTCATCACAATACAAGCTAGAGTCGTCCGGCAAAAAGAAAAGGGAATCACACTTGAGAAAGATGCCTCCATCAGATTGGCCTGTTGGGGATGAGGGTAGTTCTTGATTAAAGACTGATGTGAGAGTGACCTCACTGTGGGCAGTGTCATCTGCAAGCAAGTGATAAAAATGCAAATTCACTAAGCCACGAGGAACAACCCAGTAAGCCACATTGCTTCTGGTCTCTGCTTCAGTTTCTGCTACCTGCTTGAGATTCTTGCCTTGGATTCCCTCAGTGATAATTGTAACTGGGATCTTCAAGTAGAGTAAATATTTTCCTTCCCCAAGTTGTTTGTGGTCAGTGTTTCATCACAGCAATAGGAAGCACAGAAGGACAAACTACAAAGAGCTATTTTGGTTTGGTAGGTCATGTGTATGTATTGCTGTACCTGCATATATTTGTGTGTATATAAGTGTGGGAGCATATGTGTGTGTGTGTGTGTGTGTGTGTGTGTGTGTGTGTGTGTGTGTGCATGTGGAGGCCAGAGGTTGATGTCAAGTGTCTTTCTGGATTGCTTAGGGTCTTCTACTTGAAAGGAGAGCTAGCTGATTTAGCAAGTCTAGCTAGCAAGTTTGATCTGGTGATCTTAGCTACATTCCTGAGGTCTGAGATAATCAACAGCTGCCGCATCTGTCCAGCACTTATGTGGGTGCTGGGGATCCAAAACCTGGTCTTCAGGCTTTCATAGCAAGTGTGTTCTACACTGAGCTACTCCCCTACCCCTTTATAAGTAGTTTCTCCTGGTGTTCCTGATGCCAGTCCTAAGCCAGTGTTCCCAGAGCATGTCCTGCTTCCAGAGTCATCTCAGTGGTACAGAAGAAGGCTTTCTTGTTGTAGGATGTTCTGTATGCTGTGAATGTGTTACTCTGATTGGTTGATAAATAAAAAGCTGATTGGCCAGTAGCCAGGCAGGAAGTATAGGAGGGATAAACAGACAAGGAAATTTCTGGGAAAGGAAGGCTGAGTCAGGAAACGCTAGTCCAGGGACCAGCATGTTATGGCACACAGATAAAGCCACCAAAAATATGGTGACATATAGATAAACAGAAATGGGCTGAGTTTAAATGTAAGAGCTAATCATGGTAGGCCTGAGCTAATGGCTGCACAGTTTTAATTAATATAAGCCTCTGTGTGTTTATTTGGGGAACATGAGTAGGGAAGATTTGTCCCAACTGCAGGCCCAAAAAACTTCAGCTACACTTCTGGCCTGTCCCAAAACCACTCCTTAGTTTCTAGTTGTTCTTGCATTACTTTATAAGGCTTTTCATATAGTACATAAATCTTGTTCCCTTGGCATTCCCTATTCAAGGCTCACCTTGACACCCTCCCTGCACTATGTGCAACCTCAGTTTGGACTCCCTTTCAGCACTTTGGTTGTGCCCCACTTCCCAGAATGCTCTCCATGGAAAACTCTCACTTTGAGAGCAGGTGGCAATGTTATGTGACCTCCCAGGAGATGCTGATTACTTCAAGAATCCCCTTGGTTCTAGATTCTCCTATTCCATGGTAAAAATAGAGATGCTCCTTTATATGTCATGGTGAAGCATTTTCCAAGAACCCATTGTGAATTAAAAACAGCAAGCAAAAAAAGCAGCAAATGTACCTCACCTGCAGAACATCCCAGCTCAGTACTACAGTTTTTGAAGATTATCAGTTATTTACCTCTGCAATCATGACTGATTGGGAACAGTGGCTCATTGGAGTGATGGAGAACCGAGAAAATATTGTACTGTATATTGGCAGCTCAGGAAAAGATCAACATCCAAAATTTGAAGTGTGGTTTCTATGGAATGCATCTCTCTCTCTCTCTCTCTCTCTCTCTCTCTCTCTCTCTCTCTCTCTCTCTCTTTCTGTATATATATATATATATATATATATTGGCTGAAGCTTCCAAAGATGAGAATGTTCAGTACTTAGTTGCTCATTGAGTAACTTAGAAATAACCAGGCATCATTATCTTTAAATGTCCTCAGTAATCACCATGTGGTGATAAGTTGGAATCTTACAGTAATACAGTGAACCAGAACTCATGGCAATCACTCTAAAACCTTTGTCCAGCCTCTTCCTAAAACCCATTTCACCTCTGTAAGGCTCTCTGTGATAGCTGCCTTTCTCTATGCTTTCATTTAAGCCATTGATCATTCACAAGGGATTTTGGTCTGGCCTTGGCAATTGGAGTGATATTCAATGGGAATTCTCTCTTAATACAGCTCTATAAAACCCAATAGAGAGCCAAGCTCTCAATACTGCCCAGCCTCTGCTTTACCTATCATTGGGCTTTAATAAGTACTGTAATTTTGAATAGTTATTTTATAGTATGGACAGAATCAGCAACCTCACAGTTAAACTTTAGTTTTCTTAACAGCAACTTAAAAATATTCAGATTATAACAAATCTCTCTCTCTCTCTCTCTCTCTCTCTCTCTCTCTCTCTCTCTCCATCTAAATAAAAAGAATAAAAATTATAAAACCAATTGTAGCATTAGTAATGAAGGCACCTTGCCAGAAAAATTTCAGCTTCATTATTAGGTTTAATTAGCAGATGAGAGGACAATTATAATACAGTGAATGTCCCCAATCTTGACTTTATTAATGTGTTACATACAGCACTCCACAATAGATACCCCATTGGGGTACCTAAATGGACTTGAAGGTGAGAAATTGCAGTGGCTGAGAAACAGCTGGCTACATGCAGAGGGAAGGGAGCAGAAGTGACAGCCCTTTGGAAGGACAATCACATGGACCTATATTATTCAGCATCTTTCCTGATGATGCAGAGGGGGAAACATGATGTATTAATTAAATTTGACAAGGATGCTGAACTGCTTAGCAGAGTGAACCTGGAAGGTTTAGAAACATGGTGAAGAAATAGAAAGAAAAAAAATAGTTTGGAAAAATGCAAATAGTGCATTCTTGGAGAAATAAGCCACACCGTGAGAAATAGTCAGGGTTCTCAAAATCAGAACTAGGGCACATTTAGGGAAACAGAGATGGAAAGGCCACATGTGTTTTCTTTTCCCCAAGGGAGCATGGAACAATACTCCTTATGCTTTCCCCAAGGCCAGAAGCTGTGACACTGGTAAAGCTTCAGTAAGAGAATGGATCTCCACTGAGATTAAGTTATCTGGATCTCAGTTTCCATGGACCTTCACACAGCTCTGTGTCTTGGCTATACACATCATTCTTTTTACATCATTGGACATTTAACCCATCACTGGTCGTTCCTCTCTCTCATGGCTTCCTCTTATCTGTTTGAGTTAAAATGCAGCTGCCCCTGATTTCTCCATCTATAGCTGAACAGGAATTTCCATCAGGCTTGAGAATGACTTTCCACAGGGTTAATTTGTAACATATATTCTACACATACATACATACATACATATATACATATCCACATATGTACATATATATGTGTGTACAAGTTTTGTTTTGTTATAATAATTAGTCTAGTCTAATTAACCCAATGATGCTTAGGTTCCTGGCTTCTCATGACATTCAAAACTTGATTATTCCACAAATATTACAGAAGATTTTGATTTACCCCTTTTCATCTCTACACCAATTAAAAAATGTGGCATGCCTCCTCTACTCTCTTTCTCAGCCCAATACCTTTCTGTCCCAGTTCCTATCAATCACTGTTTAGCCTGTTGGCTAAATCACATAAAACAATGTCAATAATATTGGTTCCTATATTTGTTTTATTTGTTTCAAGACATGTGATCAGGATTTTAGTCATGAAGTATTTTCCAATGTGCTAATGAAGTTCTCCACAAGGTAAACCAGGGAGACAGTGACCCACAGGGTTTAGTAAGTGCTTGAGAAAACAATAGTATTCACTGTTGATGTCTTGTGGCTGTGTTGGTGATCTGCAATGATTAAATAGGCCAGTGTTAAGGTCCTGCAGAACTACCAGCCGCTTGCTGGTGAGAATGCTAATCCCTGTCCCTATAAGTATAATTTTATAGGTCTATCTTCCTCAGCCCAAAAGAGGAGAATGGGAGCAGGTAGGGGACCTCAAACAACTGAAATATACCTTTGAACATTATCAAATGTCTGGGTTTTATCATTTTGTTTTATAATTCAGCTTTATTCTTATTGTTAGACTTCCAGATATAAATCAAGTAAATATTTAGCAACATGTCACTTTAATTTCCAATGTCCTTTGTATTCTAGCTCTTCCTAAAAGTCTACATGTACATGGTGAGAAAGGATAGATGTATTTGATCTTTTGATCTGAAAACAGAATGAATTATGAAATAAGTGTTTGGCTTATTGATTTAGAAAACATGTTTTAATTTTTTTAGGACAATGAACTAAACCAGGAAACTTGTATAACACAGAAAAATGCTCTTCCACTGACATACTACCCATATGGTATTACTAAATTGTTCTTGAAATTACACACCTCCTCCATTCTCCCAAATACCTGCAAGTAAAGCCATGCACTTACCACACAAAGAGAAAGCTATCAGTTTTGTAATGGTTTGGGTTTCAGTAACCCTTGTAGTTTATTTAAGTCTTCATATTCATCTGCTTAATGGGCACAATAATTACTGACATATAAAATGTTGAAGATTTAATGGATCAAGAAGTTAAAACCTATTGGTATTAAAAGGCACTTGGAAGGGCCTTTAGAAAGCAATGATCTGTCACTCATCTCCTCAGAGCACCCCCTGTATCATGTTTGTGAAAGGCAGAAAATATTGATAGTATCTTGTTATTTAATGCCTTCTTGAGAGAGCTTGGGTCAGAATTTAATGACCATGAAGGCAGAAACATTTCTCCAATACAAAGATATACTGCAGAAATCACAAGTGATCAGTTGCATTTGCTGGTCCAAGGTGCTGTAGCCATGTACCTGGGCTTTCTTCTTCAATTTGATTTGAAGAAAGCAAATACGTCCCAGATTAGCTAAGAACATCAGGAATAAGCTTAACTGTTCTTTTGAAAACCCTTGAATATTTTCACATTTGCGTTAAAGTTGACCACCAGAACAATTCTCTTCTCCTCCTGTACTGGCGGTTGATGAGCTTTGCTTGGGCAGGGTCAGTTAGTAAATATCATAGGCTTGGCAGGGCATATGGTGGTTGTTGCAAGTATTCATGTATGACACCATGAAGAAATAGGCATGAGTATGTTTTGGTAAAAATGTACTCTTGAATTCAGGGGGGCAGTTTTGTTTGTGCCATAGGCTATAGTCTGTGGACAGCAATGTTGGAGTAATTCTGAAATCATATTATTCTTCATGCATTGAACTTCCTCTGAATAAATCTAGGAAGTGATGGGGCCATCTCTTCTTATACTAGTTCCTGGGATGAAAAACTTTGAAATGAGCCTGATCTGGTTAGAAAAGTACATAAATGGTTTCATTCACAGAAGCAGATGGGCAGATGAAGGCTGCAATGAAACCTGTAGTGAGTGTTATGTTTGTGCATTTACAGGGACCCTATCACCTGGCTTGTCTTCTCAAGCCACTGCTCCAGGGTTCTGCAGACTCTCTGAGACTGAACTTGGACTGGTGAATCATCACTACCATACTCTTCTGCAAGCTGGTTTCATATTCTTTTACCAATAGAGCATGCTTGAAAGAGTTCAGGAAGGCTAGAACAAAGCAATGGGAATGAGTAAATCTCCGCAGAATAAGTGAAGAGTCCTCCTAGTAATTACAGTGATTCAGCCTAAAAAAGAGAACATGCAGCCTTGAAAAGACCATTAGCTATTATATAGTCCTAACGCCCTCTGAGACCAGTGGTCTCCTTCCTAATCCCTCATCTACTGTTTTTTTTTTTTTTCCTTTCCAACTTGTTTCTTGAGAATCTACTGAACTTAATGAGGCTGGGGCAGTTCAAAGGGCCATAAGAAGAGAGTTTGACTCCTTAAAAACATCATTATATACCAGGATTCCCTCAGGAGACAAATAATTTCTTCTCTAAATAAAGAAACTGGGCTCTGTAGATATCATACATTGTCTTCAAAGGCAATCAACTGTCTGGTGACCAAGCCGGATTCATACGTTAAGATTCCCAGCTATAGTGACCCCTAAAATTTCTCATTGGATGGCGTTTGCAGTTATCAGTGCTCAGTGTCTTCAATGCTTCTCTTTATTCTCACATTAGTTCTGTGAGGCAGGTGGCCTTGTGGGCTGAGCTTTAGTCAATGTTTTAAATACTAACAAGGTCTATTCATTTTCCCCTCAAAAATTCAGTTAACTTTATTCAAATTGAAAAATATTTCTTAAAATTGTATTTAGCATCAAGATCCTTTAGTTCTAAAAAGTCACCAGTTAATGTGGATGCAGATGAGCCAGCCCTGATGGGCATGAGAGCAGGAGAACTGGTCTAGTTCATTGCTGCTGCCTGCTGCATTGGGTGAGCTAGTGGGGCAGTGTGGAGAGCTCTCCCTGGTGATGAGCATGAGGGAGATCTGGCAGGATGACCAATCCAGCTAAAACCCAGGCCCAGAACCAGAGATGTGAATTGGCCCACCTCAACATCCACCTCATCTATGAACTGCTGGAACTTGTAAAGTGGCTAGTCTTGCAGATGCGAAGCTGCAGGATCTCCACAAGACAGGGCAATAATAGGATATTCAAGAGGAATTCCACTGAGGGCCCAGTATTGATAGTATAGCAGAAGCTAGAGGCCTTGAACCAGATCAATGACTCCTTGCAATTAATACTTGCAAGTAAAGATGTATGAACAAAAGGATATCCTGTGTGACTTACTGTGTCATACTACAGCTCCCACGATGAGATTTCTTTTAACTTTTACTTTATTTATTGGGGGATAGCGTGAGGTTACAAGGAAGGAGGGTGGATACAAAGGGGCAGGGAGATAGAAGGAATTGGGATGCATGATGTCAAATCCACAAAGAATCAGTAAAAAGTTAAAATAAAATAAATGATAACTCACCAGTAATTCTAAGGCTTAAGTGTTTATGTTAACAAGACCAGTTTTAACTTAGGATTTTTTAAACAAATTTTAGAGAACAGAGAGAGGAAAAAAATAAGTTATTTACAGAAGATATCTACATATGTACTAAGGTACAAATCTGCTAACAGAAAAGACTTCAGAACATACTGGCATCTCAAAAACAGTCCCTAAGAGCTTCATGCTCTCAGATTCTCTCAACACCTAAGGCTCTTCTTCATCTTTGATCTTGGAGGCCAAATGGAAGTTTAAGTGACATGTGTCAGCAATTTTATACTCTAAAGCAAGGGATACCACTGCCGTCACACTGGGTGTTACTGTAGGAGATAGTGGAGTAGCCTATGTGAAAAAAGCTAGTGGAATTTGCTCCTTCGTCTCTATGGTAACCACTTTCTCCTCTTTATCAACATTACTTGCTAGGGAAAATTTAATGTTCCTATTTCCAAGTTCTCCACTTGCAGAAAACTTCACCCAACTTTTGCAGAGGGTATTATAAGAGCATCTCCAATAAGATGAAGGTCTCAGCACATATGTGCAGACTTACCAGAAGGCAACTTTACTAGACAGCTGTACTCTTGTTCTGGGATTCCAAGCCTCTCAACATCTAAATTCATTAACTTCATTTCATGTCCTGTCACTTTTCCTTGGTCTGGTATGTCAAATATTAGCACCAAAGAATCCTATTTTCTTAATCCTTTAGTGTAATGAGGGGTAATTACCACCACATTTTAGTATTTTGGACATTCTGGTAAGGAACACATTCACAGCTAGTCTTCTGTAGAAGTGGTACCTATCAGAGACTTTGGAGCTCGGGGTGTACTGGACCTAGGAGACATGAGCATTCATGCTCTGCAGGCTCACACTCTCTAAGCTATTGTCCCTACAGAGCTCACAGATGAAATCATTGAGGTTGAGGAGGCTGTTGAGCCTCTCCAGGGTCTTCTTTGGGCCCTGGACCAGTCAAGATTTAGACACAGTGGCAGAATCACAAAGGGGACAAGGAGTGAAGCCTGGCCAATTTAGGGCTCCCAGGTCATGAAATAAAAGCAGTGGCAAGGACTCTAGAGCAGAGGACTTCCAAACTACTGTGCTTATGGTCACTTACATCGACTGTCATTGAACTTCTAGCTTCATCATGGAATCTTGTTATCTTCCCTTGCTATAGGAAGCAGAAGATATAAGATGTGTAAGCCCACAATATGGAAATAGAAAGAGTCACCCAAAGGAGAGAAATTGTGGGATTTTACAGAAAATGCACACACTCTGAAATGCAATGACTAAACTATTCAGGAGTAGGAGTATAAAAAGGGAGAGCACATGAATTGGCCTCTATTGGCTCCTTCTTTGCCCCTTGCTCTTTTTGCTTGATCCTGTTACCTCTGCAGAGGGGACATGAGTAGGACTATTCTCAGCCTTACATTGCATTGTGGCTTACTGGGGAGTCAACATGACAATCTATAAATGCAATCACATCTTTTTCATTCACTCTATGAGAGAAGAAGTCAATTCTGGGTGTATGTGTTGAACATTAAGTACATTACTGGATTATTTAGAGGTTAAGTAAGTTGTAAATTCCAGACACATAATATGTATGAAAGCAACTGACATCGTGGAGTACGCACTACACATTAGATATCGTTTCAAGTGCTTCACATGATAAACAAGTTCAGATACACACTCCCTCTACACCTTAAATTTATTTTATTTCCCTTTCACAATCATGGAAACCTAGACATAAATAAGGAAGTTTTGTAAATTGCCTGCATCACACACTTTGGGATTTTTATATTTTTGAATATAAGTATTCTGACTATAAATCTCTATTTGAAATTATTCTTAATTGAAACATAATTAATCTTCAGTAAATTGCACATTTCTGAAGCACACAGCATGGTTAAGTTTGGCAAGTGTACACAGCTGTGAAGCCAACAGCACAACTAATAACACAGCTAAGATAACGGATCCACCTACCCCAGCCCCGTCTTTTCCTATCCTGTCACTCTCCATGTGCATGGCTTCACTCCAAGCCAGCCCAAGTCCCAGGCTATCATCAATCTGCTTTCTGGCTCTAGCAAACTATCCACATATTATAGAATTTTATCCACGTGAAGTTGTACCAATGGCACCTTTTATATTTAGCTTCTTTCACTTAGCATAATTACTTTTGGATTTATTCAGTTTTTCACATGAATAGTTGGTGCCTTTATTACGGAATTGATTTGATATTTCATATGGATATAATCACAATTTTTTAAATCAAATCACCTGTTGACATATATGTGAACATTTTCAGTTAGGAGCTATTATCAATGAAGCTTCTATAAATAATAAGTATAATTATTTATATTAATACATGCTTTTCTACTTCTATTAACAAAATAAGATTTCACCTGTTTTGAAAGTAGGTTTAAGGTTTAAAAAAAGTTAAGGCTGGTGGTTGTTCATGCAATTTCTACTTTGAAATTGAAGAATTGACAAGAGAAGACCCTAAATTTTCATGACCTTGCTTCTTTCCTGGAGGAACGGGAGAAAAAAAAAGATCCCCTGTATCCCTGTGCTTACATATGGAAACTTTTGTATAGTAGAGGAGAAAATAATTGGATAAAGGGGCCAAGTTACTGGAATTTTCTTTACTGGAAAGCAAAGCACAATGTACTTGTCAAAATTTTCCACCTTCTCTGTTTTCAATGCATTTATTGGTGACAAATGGCTGGTCCTAGTCACTTTAGCTGCCAAAAGTTAACCTGAAAGTCCCTATGACTTAGGCAGGAAAATGAGATCCAGGATGTTCCCAGGGTCACAGAGACAATTAATCTGATTTACATCTATTGCATTTCAGGGAAGCAAATTTTCATCTGCTGCTTCTAAGCACTTATCTGGGGTGAAGGCCCATTACTTTAACTGAAATCCATCAGTCAAGCTGTTTCAAGAGCATACCGTGGCTAACAAGGATGGGAAGCCAATAGAAGATCTCAGAAATCACAGATAACACTAAGATGGCACAATGAATTAGAAGTGTAGACATGTGAATAAAGGAAGGATCACTTGGAATGAAGTCCTGTCCAGTATAGAACACATACTTGATAAGTTTCTAAAACCCAGTGATAAGGTAGAATGTCCAGATGGCAAAGAGAGACAAGAGATCGCTTCCCAAAGCAAGGAATGAAATATTCTTGGAGATAAAAAGGAAGAAACAAAAATCTTGGATCTTATGGAAGGTAATCTTTTTCATTGAGTTGTCCTCTCCTGTAGGATTTACACACACTGATATGACACAAATGTGAGAGCAATGTCTAGAGGGTAGGACAGAAAATTAACTGTCTTAAAGCCATGTCTCAGAAGGAGCAAGAAACAGGAGCCCGGAGAGGATCCTGCTGTGAAGAACCAGCTCTACTCTTCTTAGGATGAAGATAAGGGCTTCTACTCTGACAACTGTCCTTGCTCAAGAAACAGTGATTTGTTTGGGACTTGCCACATATCTTCCAATATTTCTGGTATAGATACATTGTCAAATTCACACATGACTATTTCTTACTGCAGATTTGCCTTGTCCTTTGCTTAGAACACCATCAACAACTGCCTATGATTATGACTGTAGATGTTAGAAAATTATGGGAGAAACTCTGGGATAGTTGTCAAGTGCTGAACCACTATGATTAAAATGCTTCATTAAAAATATTGTTGTGGGGATTGGCATTGCAAGATGAAAAAGGGCAAGAATGTAGTTGTGGCTGCCGATATTATGTCCATCTCCTAATTGAACTTGGTTGACTTTTGAGATAACCCCCAAACTGTAATTTCAATCTTCATTCTAGGAAACCATCACAGAGAACGTGAAATGTGCAGCCATTGTTCTGTAAACAGGAGCAAGGTGGGAATAGTGTGACTTACAGGTCTAGAAGGAGACAGAGTTTGGTTAAAAACAGTAGGTTTCAGGGAAGACACTCTCTACATAGGAATGAATGGTCAGGGCTCAGAAAGCAAAGGAGTAGGGCAAGGGCATCTAAGCATATAGCACAGCTGGATGACAATCTAAAATCCAGCTGTGGAAAGAAGCATTACCTTCAACAGCCACCTAGATACAAAAGCAACAGAGCAGAGAGAGGAGACATCCTCTTTCCTCCTGCCTGCTCTCTTACTCTCTACTCTTCCCTGATCTCTCTCATGGACCAAAACTGCTTCTCTCTCAAATCCATGTGCTTTTGTTCCCAATATTTTTATTTTGAGTACAGCAATTAATATGAGAGAGTCAGAAAAGTTGGTGAAGAACTGTCAAGTGGTAGCCAGAGGCATAGCAGGCAGAAGTACCTGGTGAGGACATCATAGACAAACATTTATATTGGTTACCTTTTGTTGCTACAATAAAATACCATTTCCAAAGACGACTCACAGAAGGAAGAGGAGTTCATTTGAGAATGTGAGCCCAGGTGGATAATGCAGGAGGGCATAGCAGAGGGGTCAGAGCTCGAAGCTCAGAAATTATATCTGAACACAGAGAAAAACAATAGAGCAAACTGGAAATGGGGTATAGCTGAAACAGCCTAACCCCACTCCAGGTGACATACCTATTTCAGCCAGGCTCCACGTACTAAAAGGTCCATAACTTCCCCCAAACAATGCTACCAACTGGGGACAAAAGGCTCAAGTCCATGAGCCTATGGAGGACATTTCTCATTTAAACCATCCTATTCTAGGCCAGTATGATAGGACTTGGGTGAGAACAGAAAGCCCTCCGGAAGAAATGAGCTGAGAACAGAGATGAGAGGTGCTGAGGGTTTTTCACAGCTGCTGTTGACATCCATCACACTCTCATAGTGTGTGTCCTTTTTATTATTAAAGGTGATGGCAGATGATTTCCAAAGAAAGGAAAATGGGGAAAAAATCTCTCAAAAAAATGAATCTCTTTAATTTGTGTTTTGGCCCCGCTCATGCCAGGTGAAGAAGAGAAAGGGCAGCTCAATGCCTGTTGGTAAGTTGCCATGGAAACGGCTCCCACGTGATCTCTCGTCATGATTCACCACTGCAGGAACCTCCAAACTTAATTATTTATTAATAGGCTTTTACCAGGGCAGTCTCCAGAGGTGGAACATCTTGTTTCCATGGCAGGGACAGCAGTGAGAAACAGAAGGAGAAAACGCTATGCAATTACAAAGAATTAATTAGAACCTCTGTAAACGCACTGATGAACATGCTTTAGGATAAACTGTGGTGGGATCTGAGGGCACTAAGGTGTCTGGGGAAAACAAAAATGAGCAGCAGAACTCCAATAATCAGTTCTCCTATGGCATCTGAAGATCCTCCCACACTATCTGTGAACTAGAGATTCAAGATGAACTCAAGCTGTAAATTCTAGTACTAAAAGCTACCAATCTTCAATAAACAAAATATACACATGTGGATCCACAGTACATAATGCTTTAATCTTTGTACAGATTGTCCACCATAGCATAATAGATGGACCTGGAAAAACCATTTCATAGTGAAGTGCTTAGAATGCATATGTATTAAAGGGTATGGGATTAGACATGCATGTTGTTGGGCAATGTGGTTCTTCGAGTACCTACCTACTCACACGTACAATCACATGTAAGTTTTTTCCTTCATGTTTAAATCTTAAGAATGGATATGCACCAGTAAAAGCAGTGCTATGTTTTGAATATAAACTTTGATTATGAAATGCCCTCTTCAACACTCACACTTGTGTTCTGATTGCTTTTCTCCTCAGTTGATTGGGGCTAACTTGGACAATTGTTTTGAAGTCTTTTGGATGAAGCTTCATTGGTAGCATTTGGTCAGTAGAGAGCTTTTGAAGGTCACAGCCTGGCTCTCTGCTTCCTGGTCTGCAGTATCATGAGGAGTCTCTACCATACATTCCCATCTCCTGTGAACCTTTTAATGCTTTTCTCATTTGGACAGGCTGAGACTCCCAGAAACTGTGAGCCCAGATAAACTTTCCTTCCTTTGTTTCTTGTAGGTATATTGATCACAGTGATGCAAAAGCAACCAATACAAATAGGAAAGTGGTTTATGAAATTGTTAATCATTTTATTGGTTCATTTGTTTTTTCATTCAGTTAGGCTCAAAACTATTTATGCACATCCTCATACCTATGTCATAGTATGCATATATAATAGATACTAATTTGAATATCTCACAGTGCTTGACCCAAGGATGTTTCTGTCTAGTGAGAGACATGGTACATGTTCATGGTTCATTACATTTATAGCACATGGTTATTAATTGCCTTAAGTGTTGACTATGTGAAAAGCTATAAAAAATAGTCAGATAAACAAGTCACAATGATGTCACAGACTGGATAGAGATGGTTTTTGCCTGAGATTAAATTAGTTGTCACTACTATTCCTTTTGATGTCACTTACCCTAAAGAAGCATGGGCAAATAATGTCTATTCACCCCAGGTAGGGCACCAAAAAACAGACCAGTGAAATGATCCCACTTATGTGTAGCTTTGTGAACCAGTGAGTTAAGTGGGTTATTTACAATATTGTGGGGGAGGGGGTACTTTCAGGAACATGGATGACACAGAGGCAGCATTGTTACCAAAAGCCCAGCCTAGCATAAGGGACACCTCACAGCAGCTATATCCCTGGGCTCCTGACATGACTTGCAAACAATTCAGCTGCTCAGTGTCTCCTCTCTTCAGCATTGTTAATGCCTTTGTAACACTGGGGTGTGGTGTGGTGATATTTTATTTGTGCTGAAATGTGGTGATATTTTAGTTGTGCTTTAATAAATAAAGCTTGCTTGAAAATCAGAGGGAAAAGCCAGCCACATCACAGAAGTCATGCAATGTTAGCACATTCCTTTATTCCTATCACTTGGCAGGCAGGATCTCTGGGTGTTCAAGGCCACACTGGAAACAGAGCCAGGTGTGGTGGCACATGCCTTAAATTCCAACCCTAGTTAACCATGGAGTTCTGGAGGTCTGTGCAGTCAGACAGAAATTGACAGAGCTGGGCAGGAAGAGGAGGTGATGTAGCTGAGTGGAGAGAGCTAATAAGATGGCAGAACAGCAAGGCATGTAGGTGTGGGTAGACAGGAAGTAACATGGATTTGGAAGCTGCAGAATTGGTGAGATAAGGTTAACTGTGGCTTTTCCTGATCTCTCTAAGGCTTTCACCCCTACATTTGGCTCTGTGTCTTTTATTTAAAAAGACCATTTAGAAATTCATCTACAGTGGGGCTGTGTGAATCCTGTAAATTTTAGGAGTTTCCTAGGACTTTTGACACTCGCTTAGTTTCCTGAGTCTTATATGTTCTATTTACTTCTTCATGAGCACCCATCTTCACTCACTCCAAAGAGGAAATCACTACATGACAGCTACCAACTCAAAAAATCTCAGAATCTAGGTGGAATAGTCAATTCATATTGATATTGGTTTGTGAGAATAGCACAGAAAAACTTGCTTCAGTTTCATTGTCAAGTTATATTCATTGTTGCATGGTAGATCTATTTGGTATAAGTAAATTTTTGGAACTAAAATGGAAAGATTTATTAGTTGTTTTCAACTACTATAACAAAAATACTTGAAGCCAGAAAATTTCTATGCAAAGAGAGATTTATATAGCTCACAACTTAGGAGGTTCCAGAACATGTTTCTGACACCACTTTGGCTCTGGTAAGGGTTCCCCTTAGATCAGTCACATGACATCAGGGTAGGAACATGATGGTAGGTACATGAGTGAGAGGGTCAATCACATGGTAAGACAAGAGTCCCTGAAGTTGGTTTGAGGATAGGCTTGCTGCTTTGTGCAAAACATCTCAGGCTCTCAGGAGAATTAAGCTTAGATGTTATCACTTCATGACTGCAATGGCTTTGTCTCACCAGGAAAATGACATTGTAGATATCTTCTCTATGTATTTGTTGTTCCTTAAGCCTTATACAGAGTGGTAAAAATGACCTGTCAGGGCTAAGCACTCAGCCTTCACTTATTCTCAACACCTTCAGCAACCATGAGTCTTGGCATTCACTGCAATCTATTTCAAAGAGAAGATTTTCTGATTTAGATGGAGAGTAGAATTAATGCTAGGGTCATGAACGTACATATCTAGAAGACGGTTTGACACCATATCAATTTAGTTAAGCAAACGTAGTAATTTCCCTTTTAGACGTAAGATCTGTTCATTCATGAATTTTAAATCAGGATTGTAGAACCAGGCATGAATTACCTTTTTGTGAAGTAGGACACAAATCCAAGCAGAGAGCTGTGATTTATCCCCATAACCATTGTGCCTCTATTACAGCAGTAAGCAGATTTTTCCTAAGAGGTTACTATTGTAGTTGGTAGGGTTCAGAGATGGGTAGGACCATTAATGCCTTTTCTACCTCATCCCTTTGCACAGTAACTTCTGATTCTCTGAAAGCTAGGTATGAAGGAGGAAGCTGCCAGCTCATCTTTAGATTGAGTTACTTATATTTTGCAAACTTGTTCTCATGTACCTATGCACATATTTGTAAAAAAAAAAAATACAAATGTATAAACACATGTATATATACACGGGCCAAATTTTAAACTTCCATTCCCTTCTAGTTAGGAAGTATTTGCTTATCAGCACAGCTTCTTATATAATTAAGTAAAGACTGACAATAAACACAGGGCAATCTATAATTTTTTTAAGGGAGAAATAGCTTGTAGGTATCAAAATAAACAAAATTTGTTATTCCTTGGTTGCTTATTTTACAATGATATTTACATATATTAGTTCTAATGCCAAAACACTATGGGGTAAATACAATTATCTATACAGTTTCATCAATAAGGAATTTTGGCTTGAAAATATAATTAACAGATCCAGTATCCTAGAATAGCTTAGAAAAGCTAAAGAAGAAAATTAAATGAATTGTCTTTAGTCACAAAGCCAGCATTGATTCAACTGGACACTAATTCAATCTTGCCTCAATTCCCCAGTTTCAGAGTTAAGAAAATGGAGACTAAGATATCTAGGCAAACCCTATATGCATTCTTGATCAAAAGATCTTTATGAATCAGGAAGGGTTTGATCAAGAGCCTCATTTAAAATTAATAGCTATCATCATAATTAGCAGAACGCCTTTAAAATAATTCTCATTGAAGTCAGGAGTGTTCTAAAGACTCATGCACTCACAACCATTGTTTAGCATTGATCTGAGATTTTGGTGATGCAAATGTGGGGGGCATATTAAGATAGTGCTTTAAGAAGCAGTAGGGAGGATCAAAAGTTCATGATGGTTTCTCAACAGATTCAGAGGAACCAAAGAAAAAAGTCTAACAAATCAAACATGAGAATTAGGAATGTGCATTCATTTCATATTCTGAATGCAAAGCCACAGTTTGGGATGTAGAAAGGAGTCAGATCAGAGAAAATACGTTTGAAAAAGAAAATCCAAGTTAGAGAATTCAAACCTTTTGACTTTAAAATTTATTTTATACAGCTTTAATAAATAAATGTATTAAGATAAACCTAGGTTGAAACAACAAAATTGAGAGCTTAGAAATAATCAATTTATTCTTTTTTTTTTTCTGTTGCCAAGGACAGATCATTGTGGAGTAAACAGGAAGTTTTACTGCTAATGAAGCTGAAATTACTGAAAATTCATTGCAATACTAATAGTAAGAAGAAGAAGAAGCTGTGGGCTGGGAATGCAGTAGCTTGGTGTCAGGATGGTTGAGTAGCATGTGCAAGGCTCTGATTGAGTTCAATCTGCAACAATGGAAGGGAGAAAAACCAAGTTGAATGTTTTCTCTACCCACACAAAACCATAGATCATAGGTCAAATGTAAAATCCAAACCTGTAAAGCCATTAGAAATAGGTCTATCTTTTTCTTTCTTTTTCATTTTATTTTCTTAATTCAAATATGATTTGATGGAGCCCTTAAACCTCTCAGGTGTTAGGATTGCAGGCCTGAGTTACCATGCCTAAGCCCCAACAAAGATATAAATCTCTGTGACCTTGGATTACGCCAGCCTCTCCTAGTTAAATCATCAAAGGTCAAGGCACATAAGGAATAGACAATTAAACTTCATATAAATTAAAATAAATTGTCACTTGTAAATGATTCAAGAAAATGGGAGTAAAAACACAAGAAATAAACAGGGAGAGATAGAATCTGTGTAATGAGGAATTGGGATCTTAAATGTATAAAAGACTCTCACAACACTAGACTAAAGAAGGGGAAAAAAAATCTCATATTTTCTCCAAAGAATGTGTACAAGTAGTCAGAAGTCAAATGAACATACCCAAAACACAATTAACTGAAAAGGAGTTGAAAACTAAAACCCCAATTAGATATCATTCCGATACAATAAGACAGTAGAATGAAAGAAACTAGAACCCTTATGTGTTGAAGTGGTACTAAAAATGATGGTGTCCCTTTGAAAAACATTTCACAGCTGCTTAGAGTGTCCAGTATCTAGGGACCATGTAACCTAGCAAATCTCCTCAAATATACACATGCATGATATATAAATATATATATATATATATATATATAGTTTTAAATATAGATATATAGGGATAGAGATATAATTTCTAAATACTAAAAATATGAATCCAATTTCACACATGAATATTTCTAACAGCATTATTAGCAATTAATAACCAAAATATGGAAACAGAGCACATTTCTGTTGCTTGATGGATGGACACATCTATGTACTATATTCTTACAATGCAATGATATTTGATAATAAAAAGAATGAAGTGGTGATGCATGGAATAACATGGATGAACCTTGAAAACATGTTGCTAAGCACAGGAAGGAGGGAGAAGGGTTGCATATTGTATTACGACATTCACAACACAAGCCCACAATATACAAATCTATAGAAACAAAAGGTAGATCAGTTGTTTCCAGGAACTGGAGGCTAACAGAGAGTAGCTGCTAACTGGAATGAATTTACTGCCTAGAGAAAACTGATCCAAACTTTTAACATGATTGCACAGTTCTACAAATACAGTTGAACTGTATATAGACAAATTGTATTATGTGTAAATTACATTTCCATAATGATGTGTTTTAAAAAGCAACAGCATATATATATATATATGCAATTATGTAAAGCAAAAATGTAAAAGGTTAACCAAAACATCTCATTAAAATAAGTCACAATGTAAATGTTTATAAACATGCAAAGAGTAACTATCACTTCTTTCTGTTAATTTAACATTTGTTGTGAATCTATACTATTGTGGTCATAAACTAGGGCTTTGATGTATACAAACTGAGAAACACTAATAATCTTAGTTTACATTTTAAAACCTCACAATAATCCATCGGAGGAGATAAATAATACATTTTTAAAGGGGAAAACTCTAATTATATACAAATATCCCGTTTTCCTCTGTGTGTGTGTGTGTGTGTGTGTGTGCACATACATGTGCATGTATGTGAATGATTTCATTGTGATTTTTGAATTTGATAAGCTGATAAAATATACTCGCTTGAAAATTGTTAAAATATATTATTAAAAGTTAGTCATGGCGGCACCCACCTTTAATCTCAGCACTCAAGATGCCAAGACAGGCCTTATAGCGAGCCTACACTATGTTGTGAGGTCCTGGCTAGCTGGAAATACATAGTTATACCCTGTCTGATACAGATTTATATTTACATAATTAAGTTTATTTTTAATTATTTAACTAAAATATTTTAATTCTAAGGTGCTTAATAGGATAAACTGTAGTTACAGCAACCCCAAGGCTTAGACAATTTTAAACTTAAACATAAAGGTTTTTCCTCTGAAGTTGGGGAAAAAATTAAGGCACACTCTGCCCAAACCTCTCCATCATTGTATTAGAATTATTATTAATGAAATTAGATAAGAATGCAATTAAAGCTTTAGAGCTAAAAAGGAAGAGATAAATTTATTCTTACTTGATGTTAATATGATTAACTGGAAATTCAAAAAAGAATCAATGCCTACCTATCATAAAAAGAAATAAAATTGAAATATTTGTACTCGTGTGCACAAAAGCATGGATCTTCAGACATTTTAACAAGGTTGTCTGGGAAATAGTAGAAAGAGGAGAACTGACTCTTACACAAAATAAATATTAGGAAAGATGTACAAAATGTTAAATAAGGAAATTCATAAAATAATCTCAAAAACATAAAAGTAGAGGTGAGCAAATAGAAAAACATAACTATAGTCTATATTATGGATGAAATATTTAATATCACTAAAACATTACTTCTAAGTTAATATACTAAAATTATAGGAGAACTTTAAAATGTTGTAAATTTTTTCCTCAAGCTAGAAAAGTAAATTGTAAAGTACATTTGCAAAAAACAAAGAATAAATAATAATTCTTCTTTGACTAAAAACTTGTGAGCATTTTACATTTGCAAAAAACAAAGAATAAATAATAATTCTTCTTTGTCTAAAAAACTGTGAGCAAAACCAATGTGAAAAAATGTATAAACAATAGAGCAAACCCACACACCAAATTTAACCTATAATTCTGCGCATTTTACATCATGTGAAAAATGTTAATTTGTTTGAGTTTTAACAAAATATATGAATAACCAAATGAAAACGATTGGCTTGTTCATCATAGTTTATTATTAAGTGCTAAAAATGAAATAGAGGTTCTAATGTGAAAGTAAAACTTCACACATTGAAACACAATATGGACCAATTATTTTATAGATATAACTGAGATAATTTATCTAACATTGATTCAAAAATTCAAATTCTGTATGGGAGAAATTTGATCCATGTGAATATAATGGATAACAGTATAATATATGATAGAATCACTAAATACACCTATAATATATATGTAACATAAAGTATAGACTATAAAATGAGACATGTTTGCTTACAGCTGTATAGATATATAGGTTTTTTTTGCAAGCACCAAAACAACTTTCAGTTTGTTTATAAATCATCCTGAAAGTGTCAGTAATCTGACCATAAAAATTTCTAAGTAATAAAAACTGTAAACATTTATATAATTATCAAAAATAAATTAAAAAATAAAAGTAAGGAAGATGATCAGCTTCAAAGACAAATGAGGAATACATAAAAGCACAGATTTATGGAAAGTAAAAAGTAAAATTTCTTTAACATAATAATAAGAAAATGAAAATAGAAACAAGATATACCATTTCTCTTCTTTCAGATTGTCCAGGTTCAAAAACTTGACAAATAGCTATTGATTGCCATGTCAATGACTCATACATTACCAATAGCATCTCACAACCAGTTTGGTAATATCCAGCAAAAATCCTTTGCATATACTCTCTTTGATTAAGCAGGCGTATTTATATTAGTTTGTCAAAGTATGTGTTCGCAAACTACAAAGAGACATATTCACATATATGACTTTCACATATTAATAATGGAAATAGTTCTTTATAGCCATGTATCTATCATTAGGGTACTAATTTAATAAAACACACACACTATATATATATGTATATATATATATATATATACACACACACACATATATATATACATATATATATATATATATATATATACAATAAAGAGCTTTAAGGCTATATAATTAAAAGTCCATTTGCATAATGTTTGTATGTGGGGGAGAAAAGAATTATTAAATTAAGCAAGGAAAATAAAAATGGAAAGAAATTTTTGTATATTTTGTCAATATTTAACCAGCATGAATGTAATGTATGTATTCTATACCTTTATCTATATAAATATAAATATATAGCCATAGCCTCTATTTAAAAATTTAGGAAAAGTGTATTTTGGGATTTTTATATAGGGGCAGAAAAATATAGATAGAAATTAGACTTTTCTAATATATCATGTTCTTTAGATTTGATCTTAATATGATATATGTAGATATGTTCTTGAAATAAAATTATACTTAAAAATCTTTTAAAAGAAATTGTAACAAAGGAAACTGTCAATCGAGCTAAGTGGCAGCCTACAGAATTGGGAGAAAATTGGCCAGTTATACATCTGAGAGATGATTAGTTTGTAGAATATAAAATGGAATACAGAACTGAACATAGAGTTATCAAAAGCAAAAAATATCAGTGACTAAGCAACACTTTAAAAAGTGTTCAACATCATGATCCATCGGGGAGATGTAAATTACCCTACTCACCATAACCAGGAAATGGAATCAGCTAAGTTGCTCATCAACTGATGAGTAGATAATGAAAATGTAACACAAACACACAATGGAATTTTATTGAGCTGTAAAAAAGGAAATTATGAAATTTCCAGGAAAAATAGCCGGAACTGGAAACTACTGAATGAGTTAATTCACATCCAGAATGGCAAATGTTGTCTATTTACTCTGATGTGTAGGCCAAGCTTTGACTTTCAGGTTTCTGTGATTAAGTTGGAATGAGACCTACATCCCTCTCTTGATAATTGCTCCTACCCTTCTCTGGCTTCTTGTTTTCTGGGCTCTATTGACTGTCATTCCAACTTAATCTCAGAAACTTAAAATTCAAAGCTTGGTCTACACATCAGAATGAACAAACGACATTCGTACTTCTAGGTGTGAATTACCTGATTCAGCAGTTTCCAGTTCTAGCTATTATCTTGATAGAGGCGGGGAGGGGTATTATCGGGTTATGGAGAAACCTGGTACCAGGGAAAACCCCAAGAATCCACAAGAATGAACCCAGTTAAAACTCCTAGTAATAGTAGAGAGGGCACTTGAACTGGCCTTCTCTTGTAATAATATTGGTGACTATCCTAATTGTCATCATAGAACCTTCATCCAGTAGCTGATGGAAGCAGATGCAAGATCCACAGCCAAGCACTAGGCTGAACTGGAGTTCTGTTGAAAAGAGGGAGAAAGGATTATATGAGCAAAGGGGGTCAAGATCACAACAGGGAAACCCATAGAGACAGCTGACCTGAGATCATGGGAGCTCAAGAACTCTAGACCAACAGCATTGGCAGTTAGGGAGCCTACATGGGATCAACCTAGGCCCTCTGCATGAGGGTGACAATTGTGTAGTTTGGTCTGTTTGAAGAGCTTCTAGTATTGGAACCATGATCTGTCCCTGGTGCATGAGATGGCTTTCTGGAACCTATTCCCTATTGTGGGATGATGGTCCACTGAGCCTGATGCAGAGGGAGGAGCTTAGTCCTGCCTCAACTTGCTATGCCATGCATTGTTGACTCTTATGGGTGGCCTTACTCTTTCTGAGGAGTGGTTGCGGTGGATAGAAAGGAGTTAGGGGGAGGGAACAGGAGGAGAGGGAGGAAGGAAAACTGGTTTAAATAAATTTTAAAAATTTAATAACAATAAAAAGAGGTGGAAATAGTACAATACACAGGATAGTTAAGTGGTGGGAGATAGACATGAAAAGGTTTAAATGGGGCATGATAGCGGAATGATGAGGGTAAGATGTGGAAGCAGATAACAAAACCAAAAGATCTACTTTTCTTTTAAAAGCCCCAGGGACCCTCCTGTCTCAACCCTTCCAGAACTGGTTTCATGCTACTGATACGAACTTTTTATGTAAGTGCTGGAGACTGAACTCAGGTCCTCATGCTTGTATAGCCAGCACTTTACCAAGTGAGCCATCTCCCCAGCCCCTGCAAACCTACTTATGTGTAAGCTAACCAAAAATACAATGAAAAATAAAAAGAGCTTAGGATGGAAGTACCCTGCATGGGTAATTACCACTGACCCCAGAATCCATGAATTTTTAAAACAAGAATCCCTATGCCAGGAGCAGGCCACCACCCAATGAATTGTTGGCCAGATAGCTTGTAGATATCCCAAACAAGACATGCTATTGCTATTGCTCTTGGTTGCCTACTGGAATTGCATGGTACTATCATATTCCTGGAGACATCATATACTTTGTCTACAACACATTTAATCAAACTGTACCTTGGCTAGAGGATCCTCCCCTGTGGGATACCATCCATGATGCCGGAAGTTGCTATATAGTATGCAGGGAGAGAAAAACTCATCAGCAGTCTTACTGAGCTCTGCACCTTGTGAACTCTAATATTTCCACTGGTATAGTGGTGCCGTGAATATTTGGTAAGAAACCAACTCATTGGATTAAAGGCCTGTTCCATGTGAGGGAAAACACATTTGGTACTCTAGCCACACCAAAATGCTACTGTTGGGGTGGTCCAGTATCCTGGGCAGGGAGGAACCTTTTACCACTGTTTTGCTGAATGCACATGTTGGCAAACTGCCTTCCTTCTATATGTTTCTTTTTGTACACAGAGGTTAGTGTTGCTCTCAATCTTAGGCAGAGATGCTTCTTTTCACAGTGGGTTACAGTTAACACAGATACTTATTTCTAGTGAATATGCTGAAAATGAATGGCAATTGAGTCATAAACCAGACACTTGCATAACCCTCTCCAATAAACAAGAAATATCTAGTAAAAAAGGGTGGGAAGTATGGAGGAACTGGAGAGGAGGAGTGCTGTGAAATACTGCCGTCTGGATATGACAGAGCATTTGTGATCAGAGATGTGTTATAGGTATATAGAACTCCACAGACCTGCAGGAGATGGGGTCCTTTGGCATTACATCATGACTGGGGAAGGTACCCATAGGGCTTCACCCCTTACTGAGGAGCTGGTGTGAGATGATGGTTACTAGGGACAGGAGAGATGTTTTAGTCTGGCAAACTAGTAAGTTTTCTGTGGTCTAGCAAATGAGCCCTCTACCCATGCTCATGCATGTAACTCTAGCCAAACACAGTAGATTAAAAAGAAAAGAAAGAAATCCATAAGTTTGGAAAGACAACTAATTTGGAAAAGAATAGGTTTTAGGAAGATATTGAGGATTTTGAGAGAGGGTAATGGTAGGTGAATATAATCATAATACATTACATGTATTTGTATGAAGCCATCAAATATAGAGAAAAATAAATTACACTAAAATAAGTTTCTAATTACTTAAGGTAAACTGAGGAGATAAGTCCTTAAATTGAGTAGCTGGGAAAATTAAGTAGGAAGAAATAAAGCTAAATAACTTTAAAACAAAGCAATTTTATTGCATTCCCTTAATGGACTATATATTAAAGATAAAAAGAGCTAAAACATAAAGCAAATATAGTGTAATTTATTGCTATTCAGTTAGGTGTGTATATGTACAGAATAAATGAGTGTGCTAATGTATAAGACCTTCGTCTAAGAGAGAAGAGACTAAGGAAACATGAGGGGCATAACCCCACATTTAGTAGAAATACCACTGTAAAACTTAAAGTAAATTTTCTCTGTCCACTGGGACTGGAGAACTCATGGGCAAAAATTAATCTCACAATTAACCAACAATTCTAATTTTTAAAATGGATTTATTTATTTTATATGTGTTAGTGTTTTTTTCTGAATGTATGCACATGCACCAAATGCATCAGATCCCCTAATGATTGTGAGCCACCATATGAGTGCTGGGAACCTAACCAGAGCAACAAGTACTCTTAACTGTCGAGCCATATCTTCAGCCCCAACCAGGAATATCATTTTGAAGAGAGCCTTTTAATGTTTTATTTTTGGGGATTATAATATAATTACAACATTTCACCTCCCCCTCCACGGCCCCAATCTCCTACAAATCCATGGCCTCTCTTTTCAATAATAGTTATTGTAGTAATTATTCATAAATATAACATGTTCAGTCTGTACAATGCCACTTGCATGCATGTCTTAGGGTTTGACCATTTGGTGTCTAAGGACCAACTGGTGTGCTCCTACCTGGGGAAGACTACCTCTCCCAGTCTCAGTGTTTCTTTGTTGCCTAGTTCTAGGCGTAGGATTGAGACTGTGGGATTTCCCCATCCACTCTGGTATAACTCTCTGTTGGTGTGATCCTTGCTCAGCTCATGTTCAGGCAGTTATGTTGGTCAGAATTTATGGGTATAGCTTTTGACATTGCTAGGAGACACAATCTCACAGAGAATGCCCTCATCTTCTGGCTCTTGTAATCTTTCAGGCTACTCTTCTGCAATGATCCCAGAGCCTTACGTGTGGGAATTGTGTTATAGTTGTATCCATTCAGACTGGGCTTCACAATTCAGTACTTTGTTTGTGTGTTTCTGTAACCATCTCTGCCTGTTGCAAAGAGCCATTGTTGAGCAATGAAGACCATATTTACATGTGGCTAAAAGGACACATGTTTAGATGGTTTTAGAGGTGATGATTATTTAGTAAAGTAGTCTCAAAAATTCTTAGAGCTATGTAGGATTCTATTCTGAGCTAGGAAATGTAGAAAATGAGTCTTGATCATCGACAGTATGGAAATATGGAATTCTGCATTCTACTAGGATTTACACAGAAGCCAAATCAAAAGTGATACTTCAAGCATCAACATATAAATGAAGTACATCCGTATTTTTAAGCCCATCACTTTAGAATGATACTGAAATGCTTTTGTTGCTTGCTTCCAGAGTGCTGATTTTGGACAGTGGTGATTAAGCATGAGCTCGGGAGTAAAGATACTTCCTACTGTGTCTGATGACCAGAGTTCAATCTCTAGGATCCACTTGGTAAATGGGGAAAACAGACTACTGAAAACTGTCCTCTGACTTCCACTTGAGTGCTATAAATTGCATACGTTCACACAAATACATACACTTACATACACAGGTGCCAACATGCATGCGTACAATAAATAGCAAACATAATACTATTTAGAAGGAGGAGTGTCAGAAAAAGGAAATTACTTATTAGTCTGAACAGGGTTTTTCTAGGAAAAAGCCTTAAAAAATAAAGTGGGTTCAAGAGGCAGATGGTCAAATTTTAAAACTCAGTTCTGTCACTCACCAGCTGGCGTTTGACCTCAGTCAGGCCATTGAGCACCTCTGTGTCCTAAGGTCCTTGCTGCAAGTAACAACCATCTGTTTGCAGACAGGTTTTAGTGAGTAAATAATAGATCATTTGATGCAGTTTGAAAAATCCAAGAAACTACATATGTGTGGGATAATATTTGGTACAATTTAAAATTGTGCCCAACATTACATTTAGACAATTAAAAGTCTAATACAATTTTCCCTAAAATAAACATGCTACCAAACATATTTGAGTAATAGAACCAGTTGTGAAAATTTGAAAAACCAAAAATGCTTTAAATCAGACAGGAGAAATTCACATCAAACACATCTCATTTATTTAAAAACATTGAAGGCAGTTTTCAGTAATTGGGGAGATTACAGAATACCCACTAATTCCTATACCACTCAGAGCAAATGCATCATTAGTATAACAGAATAATTTAAAGGTGTGTCATGAGTTTCAAAAGATTTCTACCCTTTGTGATTTTGGTAATTACAGTAGAGAAATACTTAGAAAATAATTTTATTAAACATTCTTTTTAATATGACTTAAATGGTGAAAGCTTAGAGTCAAACAACATGTCTAAAAAGCTATAATTGGCAAAGTCCAGTTTCGTAAAACTACTTATTATGTTGAGAATAAATGTCAATATCATAGAAAAGTTATTTAATGAAGTTTAAATAACAGATCACAATGCAATCCTTTTGCCATGATTCTGATTTTGTATAAAACTAGTTCTGTCTACAGAACGGTTTTGAGTTTTGTTGGAGAATGTCACACATGCATATACTATGTTTTGATCAAGCCCACGTCCCATTATTTATCTCCACTCCTGCCCTCCCCACATTTTCCGCTTGAACTCATGGACTCTACTTTGTGCTACCAGTATGTATGCAAGTGGTAAGTGGTTTCATTTTTTTCTTTTCTTTTTTTGTAATTTTCAACTTTTCTATGTGAATATCCACTTACTTTTTTTTTTAAATTGAAACACAAAAGTTCTCCAAAGTTTGAAAAAAAAATTAAGTTATGTTAACTCTGCTAAATTGGAATAAGGGGACAGTGATTTTTTTTTCTCCTAAGTAAAGAAAATAATACTCATGACCATGACCCCTAGAGTCTCTAGAGAGGTATGACAAAAACAAAGAGAAATCCAACCAAAAGAGGCCAACAGGATCTACTAGCCACAGAGTGCTTCCTATGACATCTTTTTTTTTTTTTTTTTTTTTGCCAGAATAGTCTTCATTTAAAAAAAAATTTTGTATTATATTGGTGTTTTAATTTCACACATCAGCCATGGGTTCCCCTGTCCTCCCCACTCCTGCCCCCGCCCCTACCTTCCCCCCAGCCCCTCCCCTCCATTCCCATGTCCTCCAGGGCCAAGACTCCCCTGGGGATTCATTTAAACCTGGTGGATTCAGTACAGGCAGGTCCAGTCCCCTCCTTCCAGGCTGAGCAAAGTGTCCCTGTGTAAGCCAAGGAACTCTCATCCAATAACTGATGGAAGTGGATGCAGAGATCCTCAGCCAGGCCCCAGGTGGAGCTCCAGGAGTCCAATTGTCAAGAAAGAGGAGGGACTGTAAGAGCGTGAATTGTTGAGACCAAGATTGGAGAGGCCCAGGGACAAATAGCTAAATGAATGGAAGCACATGAATTATGAACCAAGGGCTGTGGAGCCCCCAGCTGGATCAGGCCCTCTGGATAAGTGAGACAACTGAATAGCTTGAACTGTTTGGGAGGCATCCAGGCTGTGGGACCAGGACCTGTCCTTAGTGCATGAGCTGGCTGTTTGGAACTTTGGGCTTTCTATGATATCTTAAGCTGAGCTAAGAAGAACTAAATTGTTTTATGTGACATAAACTTTTATGAACCTTTTCCAGTTTCAAGCCCAGGTTAGCAAAGCTCAGCACTTCTCCAGGGAGACACCACAATGTGTGCAAAGATCATTTTTCCCAATGGAGTAGCCACAATGGGGTACTGATGGGAAAGTCATCCCTACTTTAAACCCATTGTTCTTCACAGTTCTATCTATTGCTCACCTTTCATCTGTGGTAATCAGGAGCATGTCTCCCACACAGTGATAATAAATATACCATATTTTTCTACCCTCTTCCAGCATCATAGTATTGTGTAAGCTGCTGTATTCATTAGCCTTCCAAAGGTCCACCAGTTAAATATTATAAATTAGAGGTGTCATTACAGATATCTTACATATCAAATAGCTGATAAAAGAATAAACTTGAATCTATTTAAATACATATTTCTTGAAACCAAATGTATACTAATAAATTCCAAGACAAGATCAATTAAGCACTATTATATACATTGATAAGATAATATGAGATATTAATGAAGGAGGCCAACTAAGGCAGATTTGAATCATCTTTTCTATTAAGATAATTGTCTAACACAGGTTACTCCTTGTCTCTTTGCAATTTTGTCTTGGTCAGTAAGGTGGCTCATTAACACTAAGCCAAATACATGAGTAATAACTTTAAGAATAGACAAATACCATAGTTCTCAGTATTGATTATTCTTTCAAAAGTATTTCCTGAACACCCAACTGTCCCGTAGCTTTTCCAAATGTCAGTCTTTTATTTACCCTCATGGGATATATTAGAATGAATTTTCAGAACTTTGTTTATGCATTTATATGTTGTCTGTCTTCACATTAGATTATAAGATAAGCCAAGGCAACTGTCGTTTTCCTTAACTTAGTTCTCAGTCATGGTAGTTGTGTAACACATTGTTTGAGAAAGTGAGAGTACTATGATGCCAGTTAAGTTCAGATAAACACTAACAGAGACAGAAAAGTTATAATTTCTTGAGTAACACAAGTGGCATGGTTCTAGTACTATATTCAGGAAAATTGTGGCAATCATAGTAGATAAAGAAAATCAATTGAGGGAGAATGTGGTCAAATAATGAATCCTTGCTGTGTCTCTGATGGATTTGTGGATGCTTGTGAGAAGAAATATCTTAGTGACAAGACAGAAAACTTGAAACAATGAATAAAGATTGGAGAAATCTCTGTTGTCCAGAAATGCAATTTATGGTTTCTGGGGGTATAAATGAAAAGCATATTGAAATGGATAGCAAGTGACCATTAAGAATATTTACTTGACTGAGAGCAGGAGAAATAGTCTTCCCCAGAAAAAAACACACCATTTGGTAGACCCTAAAAACAAGAACATACATATAACATTATACAGACTTAGGAGTTTGTACTTATGTATTTAGGGTTTTACACACACACACACACACACACACACACACACACACACACACGCAATAATAATGAGAAAAGAGGCCATAGATTTGAAAGTCACTAAGGAGCAATACATAGGAGGGTTTGGAGGAAGCAAAGGGAAGGGAAAAATGATGTAACTATAATCTCAAATATCAAAGAAATGATTAAAAATATTTGCTGAAGTATAGGGCTATTGAATATGTCTATACATGAAAATGACACTAACACTGGACAGATTGCACAAGAAAAAGCACACATTTAGATCCATTCCTGTAATATTCTGGAGCCTCAATTCTGCAGGAACAATCTTACAATCATTCAGATATAAAGAAAGAGAAACTGCTGTAACAGAACACCACAAGCTGTTGACTTAACCAACAGAAATATCTTTTCTTCTCATTCTGATGGTAGCATTCCATCCAAATAAAGAACCATATTGCCAATGCCACCAGCCAAATCCATCAGATAGTGATTTCAAGGAGAGAAAAATAGAGGAAGAAAAGAACAAATAGAGAGTAATTAACCTTGGTTCTTCATGTAGATGATGGGAAGATCTTAAGAGGAAGATGACAGATCTATCTGTGGTGCTGAACACAATGCTAATGTGACTTACTAAGGTAGAGGGGGTATGTGCAAGAAAAGTGAGAGTAACTCACATCTGACCACAGTTAGCTCTGCATAGCTAGTAGAAAGAAAAACAGGAGTGATCTCATGCTAACTTGGGATGGTTTGAAGGTAATAAGAAATAAAATGAGTAAGAGAAAATGAAAACATTCATCTAAAAATTGTGAGAAATGTGTTGTTAATGGAGTTTGGGATGAAGCATAGAAGCAGATTATAAAATAAGCATATTAGAATACTGGCTGTAAGGCTTTGGAAGGGATAAGTTGTCACCTGGAGAGTGGAAAGTATAATAGAATTTCCAAATTAAAAAGTCAGAAAAATGAATGGGTGTCAACCTTGTTCAATTGAAAAGAAGAAAAGAGGAAAGCACTAAGAACTTTAACTATAAATAAAAAGGGACTAAAGTCAATACATATATTTGGTACTAAATACTTTCTATGCCATTCATTTTTTAAAGATGTGGTTAAGTTGTTTTGTGACCTAAGAAATGAAGGATGCATGAGATGAATTATTTGAAGGAAAAACTGAGAGAAATGACATTACTAATTTAACCCAGATGACATAGTCGGATGTTTTCTATGTCCTGCTCGATTCTAAAGTAAACACACAGAGACTTAATATTAATTACAAACTGTTTTCTCTATGGCTCAGACTTACTGCTAGCTAACTGTTACATTTAAATTAACCTATTTCTATTAATCTGTATTTTGCCATGTGGCTGTGGCCTTATCGGTCTGCTGACATCTTCTTCCTTGGGTGGCTGACTGGTATCTGTCCTGACCCAGCCCTCTTCTTCCCGTATCTCTTTTGGATTTCCCACCTGACTATATCCTGCCTTAACATAGGCCAAAACAACTTCTTTATTAACCAATGGTAGCAACACATATTCACAGCAAAGACCATGGTCCAAAAAGACCATTCCAAACCAAGATGAAATTTAAAATCAAAGTCACCAAATGTAAACACATAACATAATGATAATGGATGAAGTGAATACAGAAGATGATTAGTCTATAAGACCTGTATACATATAACAGATAAATTAAAAATGATATAATGGAATTAAGGAGAACTTAATAATTAGCCAATAAAGCAGATTTCATTACTTTAATTCTGAAGTTATGTAGACCAAGCAGGCATCAATAACTAAGGACATGAAAAACCTTGATGATTAAAAAGAATAGAATATAGACTTATCCATGACTAAAAGAAATATATGTTCTGTAAGCTCATATAACATTCGCATAAATTATTCTGAACTTGATTATAAAGAAAATTTGATAGTTTATGTTCTATAAATTAAACACAGTATTCAAAAGATTACTAGTCTAATCTAACACAGGGAGTAATGCAATAAATATTCCTTAAATCAACAGTGAATCAAACTTCTTATTACAAATTACCCAAAATCAATAAAAAGATTAACAAAACCCATAAAATTTGACACAATGCATAATTTACGTTTTGATGAATTTATAAAGATAATGAAACCTAAAGTAGTTCATGCCATTCATCTCATGACTTTAGAAAAACAACATCAGCAAAGCATCAATCAACAAAACAAAACACAAGCTAGAAAGAATTCAAAAGAAAACAAATGCAAAATTCCCCATGATCTTCTTCACATGTGGAACTTAAAAATGCAGCTTAAAAAGAAGCTGCAAGTAGACAATGGTTGTCATCAGCTCAGGAACATGTGAACAGAAATGGCAAGACAGTTGATCAAAGGTATTGAATTACATATAGCCCCCCCCCAAAAAAAAACAAAAAACAAAAAAACAAGAGTTGTAGAGTACTGTGGCCAGATGGTGAAAATGTACTGTATGCTTTGTTTAAGAGAAAGACCAAGAGAAAGAAAGAGAGAGTTGGGGAAGTAGGGAGGTTGGGAGGGAGAGGTAGGGAGAGAGAGGGAGAGAGAGTCTGCTTTGGAGTTTGTGAAAGACCTGTCTCAAGGGAATAAGGCAGTAGTATATAGGTGAAGATGCATGAAGTCCTTTCCTGGCTTCTATATGTATGTGTGTGAACATGAACACACACACACACACACACACACACACACACACACACACACACACACACACATTGAGGGGGGGGCAAAAGAAAACACAGTTAATGCCCTCAACATAAAGACATGATATATGAGGAGATACACATATTTAACCAAAACTGAACATTACACAATATTCACATGTGTCAAGCTGTCATACCATGTTCTATAACTATAGAAATTCAAAGAAATAATAAGGAAGTGATATTAAAAACACACACACATATTCAAAGAAAAAGAGACTATCTACTTGAGGGAGCATATGGGAGGAATGCAGGAGAGTAGCTAGGAAAGACTAGAAGGAAGAAATGGAGGGAGCAAGTGATGTGACACTGTTTCTGTTAAAACATTGAAAATATTGAATATTTATAAAGAATGCAATGTAGAGAAGTGCTGATGTGAACAACACAGCATTCCCTAGAAGAACATGGAATATGGAACAATTTGAACAGAGTGTAAAAATTTCAGTGCGCTATAATAAGGAGTTTCATATTTTCAGTTTGTGGCAAATGAAATAAACACTTTATTTGAAATAAGAGACTACAAGCCCAACACCAGAAATCCTAGAAAAGAGAGGGATTATCATTTAGCAGGTATATATTATGGGAATTGATCCAGAAAGAAATATAAATTTAAATTGATCAATTGCTATGGAAACAATAGAAAAGTAATTGTATATATGACATGGTAATGTTATCAGTGGGCTCAAAGATAAAAATTGTCTTATTTATTTAAAAAAGATTATTTCAACATTATTTAACTCTTTTTTTTTTTTTTTTTTTTTTTTGGTCTTTCAAGACAGGGTTTCTCTGTGTAGCTTTGTGCCTTTCCTGGAACTCACTTGGTAGCCCAGGCTGGCCTTGAACTCACAGAGATCCTCCTGGCTCTGCCTCCCTAGTGCTGGGATTAAAGGTGTGCGCCACCACTGCCTGGCACATTATTAAGCTCTTTAATGCTAATCAAAAGGTTAAATATTTTTACAAATCATTTCAAAATTTTTTCTTTAATTTTTAACTTCAAATAGGGGTATTTTAAAAGAAAACGAGCCCCATAAAACATAGAATTAAATAATTATGCCTGATACCAAATCTATGATATCGAAACATTACACAAGTGAAGAAAATACAGAGATTATGTGGTGTGTGGTTAATTAATCTTCAGTGTTAGAAGAAGGACGATCTATAGGCAGAGAAAGGAGTTGTGGTTGTCTCTGGGTAAGAGTCAGGTAAGAATTTGCTACATTGGAAACATGGAAAAGTCTCAGAACTTCCCCTGGGTGATGGTGGTGTAACTGCACACTCACTAAAACTTTTTGGAACCTATATTAAATTGGGTGATTATGTAAACTGCATGTCAATGAAGCTCATTTTTTTAAAGATAAATGAATGTCAAACAAAGAAAAACCAAGACTGTTTTGTGAGAATTATGAAAGCCTAAATAAATGAATTATTAAATTTCATGAATACAATGGGAATATTCCACAAAGCAGCATTTCTTCCAGGAAATCAAATGGTAAAAATAATTAGCTAGACCTTATAAAGCAAAATAAAGATAAAATATTAATTAAATATTATCAGTCATCAACAAGTTTTATTTTCAATAACAAATCACTAAAGTCATTTTAATTTAAATGAAAAATAAGGATATCATTACCACCCAACATTTTCCTGGAAGCTACAGAAATATAATAAGAAATATAATTAAAAAGCTGTAAAAATAAGAGAAACAGTGGTAAATTATTTTATTTTTGCATACAATTATTTGTAACCAAGGAACCAAAGAGACTATAATTTAAAAAAAAAAATGGTTCTTTTTCAATTGATAAAGAGAACTTGGTAAATGGTTTCATATTTAATAGGAACTTTAATAAACCTTTTTCTGATATAACAACACACTCAAAATTAGAGCAGAATCAAAATTATATTAATAATAGCAAAAAGCCATGCAGGAAATTCAACAATATTATTATTAGGAATAAACATAACAATAATGTAACATAATACTCACTTTATAAATAAATATATTTCCTAATAAGTTCTTTAATGATGTAATTAAAATCTGAACAAAGAGAAGTACGTGAAATATTTGATAAGGTTAATGCAAATGTCAGTTGTTCTGAAATCAATGTATTGGGAATTTTTGCATTTTTAAATGTTTATTTTAAATAAATTTTGTTCTTTAACAGTTACATGCATGCATGTATATAATACAATCTGGCTACTCTCTTAATTCCTTCCCACATCTGCTAGCATTTCTTCCTTTCTAATCTCTTTCCAATAGTCCTGGTTTTGTTGTTGTTGTTGTTGTTGTTGTTGTTGTTGCAGAATTTAAAGGACCATCTATGTGACCAAGAGTTTGGAACTATCCTGGGACAATTTGGAACTGTAAGCGGGATCACCAGTAGGTACATGACTGTGTACTATACCTTCCCTTTTCCTATAATCTATGAGTCACCTGTCTGTAAGAATAAACACGGACATTTCCACTATGTTTGATGCTATGCCACTTCAGCTAAGCAGCAATATTAGGTGCCTCTCTAGGACCTAGGATCTCCTCATTTGTAGGTTTGAAATGGCTGTACATTGCTAGTCACTGATTCTCTCTTATGAAGCATGCCTCAAATCTGAACAGGGAGTGATTTTGCCCCATAGCCATCATGTCACAATTGCATCACTGGGTGCACCTTGTCTGGCTGATTGATACTGTCGTTCATAGAATTCACATGCCCATTATAATTCCCAAATCTTTATTTATAAAATTGGATAAGATTAGCCTAAGTATTTATATGGATGGAAAAAAAATACATCAAGAAAGGCATGCAAAAGAACAGAAAGGGAATTGGCTTACATAAAAGATCCAATAAAGCTAGAGGGCTCAAAGATTAGTGAAAATATAAAATAAAAAAATATTTAGGACACTCGATTTATTATTTAAGGTCATCATAAAGGAAAATCATGTGCTTTTGTCCACAAATTTTCAAAACCTTTGTGGGCTAGTGAGATGACTCAGCATGTAAAGGCACTCACCATTGAGCTTTATAACTTGGATTTGATCCTGAAGACAGACCTTCATGGTGGAAGAAGAGAATTGGTTCCCACAAATTATCCTCTGACTTGTACATATGTGTCATAACCCATTTTCCCCACATTGCCCCACACATGCAGGCATGCATTCACACACACACACACACACACACACACACACACACACACACACACAAATAAATACAATAATTATTCTCAAAAACAAACTTCATATGTAAAAATATTCTGTACATAAGGTGAATAATCAATAGTGAATCTGTAGCAAAGTTTAATATAAATATTATGAGCTCCATCCATTTCATATAAAGAACCCTTTCAAATATCCGAATAGAAAAATTAGCAATGTCTTTGAAGGAATGATGTTCAAAGGTATTTCCCAACAGCCACCAAATGCTAAGATACTCAACCTCACCAATCATCAGTGAATGCAAATTAGAGAATTGAGATATCCCTTTATGCTCATCTGACTGGCAAACATGAAGCAGAGCAATAGCACCTATTGCTAGCATGCTGCAAAGAAAGGAGTATTTTAATATATTGCTGGTGGAAATGTGCACTATTATAGCCTGTTTTGGAAAGCAATCTGGCAATATCTATTAAATTAAAAACATCTTTAACCCAGACATCCCACTGAGGTAACCTATCCCAGAGAAACAAATGCTTCAGTAGGTAAGAATACACTGGCAGTAATAATTATTGCATTGTTTGTTTTGAAAAAATAAACCTAGTAGCTAAATGGATTCTTATTAGTACAGGAATGGTTGGCTGTTGTGAATAATACAGAAAATTATGCAATGCTTTACTATATCACTTGACTTGGAACAATTCCCTGATGCATTACTGTGTAGAAAAATCAGTTAATATGATCTTATTTACAATTCACTTAATATATACATAAGTATTCTCAAATACATATGTATTTGTTCATGTGCATATGTATCATGCATCTAACCTATCTACCTATTGGTATTTGACTAGAGACTGGTATGACATTGTATAAATGAGATTGTCAAATGGCTCATGTCAGAGTGATATCAGGAAGGGTCAAGGGAGAGGAATATGGTACAAAAGGGAAATATAAATTAGGTATAGCACATGTGATTTGGTCTTATCCATGACAGACAGCCTGTTAGGATGACTCCAACTTCTCACCATAGGGGGTTATATATCCTATATAATCTTCTTCCTGCCATGTACATGTACTTGTGACTTATTTCTAAACAGCAGAAGACGGCAGAGTGTTGGGATGTCACCTCTAACTTCTCTCTTCCTAAGTGAGTGTCTCTGTTGACTCTCCTTTTGGGACTTTCATGAAGTATGTTGCTGCAACAATGAGATCTATTTGGTAAGGAGCCATGGGAAGCTTTCCTAATGACAGGCAGAAAGAGAAGGGAGTAGCCTTCCTCAGTTCAGTCTTTAAAGGAGACTACAACCTGGCTAACACCCTGCCAGCAGACTTGCAGAAGAGCTACACAAAGCTGTCTGGACTTTTGACCCTGTAAGAACCCATGAGGTCAGAAGGAAAAGTAATTGGTGTCATAAAGCATTTAACCATTCATCCAAAATCTTATCTATTTTTGTATTTTTAAAAATATTATTTTTAACACATTTGTCTTTACCAAAACCAGTACATGTTCAGAAATATAGTGTCATATCCAAGGCTCATACATAACTCTGAAAGGGAAGTACCATCATCTTCTTTCAAGGGAGGAGTCTGGGACTTAGTGACTAGCTGGAGGAGGCCATAGCCCTTGTTGTTTGTTTAGGGAGAAGTATGAGCCAGGATAATCAATGCAAAGTCTTGCTTTGTGGTTGTATGCTGAGTACTTCTCTCATCTAGTCCATTGAAACATACACACCACAAAAGAAACAAACAAACAAACAAAAAACTTAGATAGTTCTTCCTAAAGTGCTCTGGTAATTTTCTACAAATCTCTCTGACATTTTGAACCTAAAGATGAAAGGTTCTTAGAGCATGAGGAGATGGCCTCCAATTCTCACCTAAGCAGCCTTGTCTTAATGCTTCTTACTGTCTACACTCTATAGTACAGTATAGTTCAGGAAGAGGCATGGGTGCAGTTTAGAGCAGATGTAAGAAAATAGATATGAGACTGACTGAGATATGGAGAGACAGTAGTTGGACTTGAGCAAGAAACCCGAAGTTAAAGTTTTCCAGGATGAGCCCTGAAGATGTTTGCCAGATTGTCAGTGCCTGGCCCAGGAGGTAAAGTACTTGTTATCAAGCCACACTACCCAGGTTTAAAGCTAATTACCACATAGTGGAAGAAGAGAACTGAATCCATGCAGGTGTCCTCTGACCACCACAAATGCCCATACATGTATGCTCATATATTCTGTGCAATAGATAAATAAATAAGAAAGAAAGAAAGGAATGTAAACAAGAATGGTTGGTGGCTTGCTAGTTTGCTGAATTGAAATTTGAAAAATTACTTGAAATATCAGAAAATTTAATAAACCAATTTATATTGAGGATTGACACATATGTGTTACATTTTTAAGCTGCCTTTGTCAAGTATTGTGTATATCAATGGTCTATTCTCTACTCTCAGGTAGGAATTAACCTCCATTCTTTTCATTCCAGTCTCACATGTTTCTACAGAGTCAACTTGACATTGCACTTCCATGCTACTCATAAACAGTGAGTGTAATTCAAAATGATAGAGTGTTGGGACATAAATGTTGGTGATCAGTTTAGGATGTTTTCCTGAACTTGAACTAAGAGTGTCAAAAATATTTATTATAATTACAGAAATAATCCTTCTAAAAGCAAAATCTAAGGTACCTTGAAAATATCATATATAAATTCGAAACATTTTTCTAATTATTAAATAAGTGACAGGACAGCACTTCTAGAGGAAGGTCCTGGAGCAATGGTGTCTTCAGTTTATTAACAAAATCATAATAATTATAGTAAGTGTATATACATGCACTTTGAATAGTTTTTCATAGCTGTCATCTCATTGAGTTATAGTGGCTCAGAGAGAACCTAAGACATAAGTTAATATTTTCTATTTTAAACATTAAAAATATAGAGACAAAAAGTATTGCAATTTTATCCATTGAGCAAACTAGAACCAGAAATAAGTTTCACTTTCAGTAACTTTTACTGAAGAATACTTTAATTGCTGGGTCACTTTCTCAGATCAATCTATGAATCCATACTTTCTTCATTCAGCTATAACATATTTCCTAGTCACACTGTGCACTGAAATTTTATTTCTTTTCTTTGTATTTTTCTTTTGAAACAGGGTATCACTATATAACCACAGCTGGCCTGGAATTCACTATGTAACTAAGTTGGCCTTGAACTCAAAGCCACTTGCTTACCTCTTTATTTCATTTTTTAAACGTCAAAACATAACTTTTGAAAAATTTTTAACTGCATATAATTATTGCACATACAATTGGGTTTCACAAGGACATTTTCATACATGTATACAATGTACTTAGAAAGGGCACCTGAGCCCCCTGTACCTCCCCTACACCCTGCTTCACCCTTCTCCTCACTTCCCTTCATTCCTGAGACAGTTTCAACTTTGCTTTCAAGGTATCTATATACTTCTAATGTAGAATTTTTCAGATTTTAAAGATAAACTTTCTTTTATATTCTATATGTGTCCTTCAATTTTTCTCCTTTATAAAATAAATTTCAATGTTTAGACATGAGATGCTCCCAGGAGCTCTTGTTTATCAGTCCCCTTTCACAACTGCCTTTCCTCCTTACTGGAGCAGACAACAGTCCTCTGCTGAGTTTACCATATTTGCTTTACTTTAAGGCAGTGGTATTTTGGGACGTAAGCTCAGTCCTGGATTTACTAGCTTTCTGAGGCAGTCTCTCACTTCCTGAACAGGGACTTGTGGGCAAAAGTAAGGAAACCCTGAGTGTCCAACTCCAGGGTAACCTTGAAGTTGATGTATCTGCTAGATGTTTATGACTTATGAAGAAAATTTAAATGTAAGCCTCAAACATTGAAACCTTTAACTCCCTAAATTTTGTTTTTGCAGGTAAATCTTTTAACACATAATTTTGTTGAAAGATGTTAAATTGTGTTACCTATTAGGACCTCACTCCTCTCTCCATCTCTGTCTCTGTCTCTGTCTCTGTCTGTCTCTGTCTCTCTCTCTCTCTGTGTGTGTGTGTGTGTGTGTGTGTGTGTGTGTGTGTGTGTGTGTTAGCCTCACCTCAATTTAGTTGTGACAGGGTCCTCAGTAAGGCCAGCTTTATGCTCATTTGTAATAGCAACTCTCTTGCTATAGTTTCAGCCCCAAAGGTGATTATGAAATTTTGACATCAGGGGACCTGGCTTTACAGTTCCTCATGATTCAACTGTGTTTCCTCTAGGCTTCTTTGACTAAATACTATGAACTTCCCCTCTCTCAAGTACTGGTTCATCTGTGTGTGAATCACCTGTTCACTTCTCTCTCTCTCTCTCTCTCACTGTAGGTATATATGTATTTATGTATGCATGCATGCTTGCATACAATAACTTAGCTAATTGTTTTATGGCTTAAACTATGGAGACATTTCCTTCTTAATCATATTAAATATATATATCCCCTATGTCATGTCTTAAATTATATCACTTTTCAATATTAATCTTCCACTTTAAAATCCATAAAAATAATTGACATTATGGAAACAGTAATTATAGCTTGTTCCTAAAAATCTCAGAGACTAGAACTAAGAAGCAGATCATGAAATCAAAAGAAGCAATTAGAGATGTGAATGATAGGAAATACTGTATTACTTTCCACAACAGGTAACAGAGCTGTAGAAGTGCCTCTAAGTGGTATTTTAGTTCTGTTAATAATAAGGTAGGCACCTTAGGAGGTAATTGTTGGGAAAGACTATCTTTATTAAGTTACAAATATTCCTTGAAACTCATTTTTTTTTTCAAGCAGCAGAGACACAATGGTTAACAAGCAGGCATTCCTGTGCCAAGTAAGAATTCTATAAAAGGAACAGAGGAGAATTACAAGGTCTGAGGTTACCAGGAAGCACATGGAAGACCACAGAAGACTCTAAACAGATACTATTTGAGACTTAACCTGATGAGTGACAAGAAGATGCTGATTTTGACTTTGGTCAAAATAAAGTTGTGGGGTCAACTGGTAGTCTCACTGACTGACAATGTGCCTGCAGTTCAGAAATCAGCTCTGGATTGTTGTTGTATTTGGATGGTAATTCATTCTTCTACTATGCTTAGCTTTAACTTATTTACTAATATATGAACACATTCTCCAATGCAAAAGTGCCAAATACACAAAAGGAGAAACTCCCTTCAACTCCTAAAAACCCAGAAAACCATGTCATCAACATAACAATGCAGAACCTGCCTCCCAAGTCATTTTTCAGAGAGTAGCATGTGTATGCTCATATTTGATTTAAAAAAAAAGTATTATTCAAGCTTTTCTGAATCATGTATTGTGACTTAGTAACATAGAGTGATTCTTTTTCATAATATAGTAGGATTTATTCTTGTTTTTCTTTTTTGTTTTAGAAACAGGATATCAATAGATAGCTCAAGATGGCCATGAACTTACAATAGCCTGGATTCCTTTTGGGGATTACTGGCATGAGCTACCATGTATAGTTTTCTCCTCCTTCTGGCTTACCTTGCCTTTCCCTTCCTTCTCTTCCTTTCCATTCTTTTCCCTTCCCCTTTCTTTCATTTATCCTTTTTTTCCCTTGAGTCTCATTGTGTAGTCCTTTTTCAGCTTGAATTCATTAAACAGCCCAGACCAACCTTAAACACACAGACTTCCTACCTCTGCCTCTCAAATCCTGGAATTAACTCATACAACATCATGACTTCACCGCTACACTTTTAACTGTAGCATCCTATTTCATTGTGGAACTCAATTAGTCCCATGGTTGTGGATATTTATATTTTTTTAATCATTAAGTAGTATTAAAACTATACATATTGAAACATGCCTTCTGTCTAATTATGATTTGTGTAGGCTTTCATGTGGTAGTATTTTAATAAAACACGGTCCAAAACTTTTATGCTATTATGAGCTCATAAATATCTGATGACTGCTTTCTTCCTACATAGCTTCCTATTTTCCCCATTTGGTGACTTTGTGTGGTCTAGGCAAATGGCAACTCTCCTTCCTTGCCATGTCAAATTGTCTCTTGCCTTAACTTTGTGTCTAATATATACCTTCTAGAATGCTGTTATCTACAAATTCTTCAAGACTGACTTCTGATTATAATTAAATTATAATTCAGTATACACAGATATTTTCCTTAATCATCATGTGGTTTAATTATCTACAGATATTTTTAAAGACAAAGTAAAGAAGGACTTATACTCTTTGTGGTTACCATGTGAGTGAGCATTCTTTCACCTCTGGTTGCAAAGAGCTGAGGGTTCCAAATGTACTTTGAATGTGAAGTACAGTGGACAGAAATCCAACAAAATACAGTATCATTTCAGAGAAGGAGTAATGAACTCTTCTGTGTGAAGCATCTGTGAACATGTCCATCACCATTGGGAAATAACCACAGGTATGGCTTTTGGCAATAGTCTGGACCAACACAGGTGATCTTGGTGATGGTAGCATAAGTAGAGATGTCAGGATGAGAAATAAACTATTCTTTATTCTGCAGTGAGTGGGAAATGCCAGAAATACAAACAAACTTTACATAACTCTTTTTAATAAGCTGTAAATGAAAGACAAGAGAAGAGTAAAGGGACAGCATGAGAATGGTGAGATTTTAAAACACAAGTCCATTAGGGTTTGACTATTGGATGGGAGAGATTATTATTAGGCGTATTTCATGTTTTATGTCAGAAGTCCAGTTATGTTTGAGAAATGCAGCCCACAGAATTCAGAGCATGCTAGATTTATTTCTTTTCCTTCTTCTTCCTCCTCCTCTTCCTCATCCTCTTTTTCCTCTTCCTCCTCTTTCTCTTCTTCTTCCTCATCCTTTACCTCCTCCTTCTTCATAGATTACTTTGTCTCTATGTAAACAAAAGCAGAAACTATCTGTCAAATGAGTGGGATGCTTTAGAGGTAGAAAATTAGAAATCCAAATGGAAAGGAGAGTGTGCTCATTTGGGTGTCTGGATGGAATTATGAAGAAACAGAAGGAGGAACAAGGCTTAAACTGCGAAGAAGATGGCTGGAAATTGGTAGAAACTAGAAAAGGAACTATGAGGGAGATGAAGATCTCAAAGAACTGAGACACCAGGGAATTAGATAGGCATCTAAGTGGACAGTTGAGAAATCCATTGAGTGTGATAAAAAAGGAGAAAGCAAAAGAAGGAGCCATTGACCCAACAATGGAATGGATTATTATACAAATGAGAGCAAGGATGACTAAAAATAATGAAAACCTCGAAGTAGATACAGAAATGAAAATTTTAAGGAAAAAAAAAACCCCAAAATTGTTTTCAGCATTAAACATATAAAAGATATAGAACTTTGAGGCTCAAGACACAGTGCCTTAGGGCAGAGTTGTTGTGCTTTAAACATCAGGGGCAATTCGGGTGGCCTAGGCCATCAGCTTTTCCCTGGGACTATGATGATAATGTATTTCAAGACAAAACAGATCTTAAGGTGGGGTGAGTTAATTTTCTTAGAAAAGATTATGACAAGTTGAAAGTTGGGCTTGATATAAAAAAAATAATAAGGTACACTGGGTCACAAGTAAGGAATAGCCTATAGTTCAATGTGACAATAATGGCATGTAGGGGCAGGGAACTTCAAGCATGTGTCTCTGCTTCAGCTTTCCTCTGTGGCTTGAACTTCTATCTTGCAGCAGAGACAGAACAGGCCAAAGAAAAATAAGCTCAGGAAGAATGCTTCAGCCACCTGAGCTGTATTTCCAATTGAATACTCTAGAAAGTGGAGAAAATGTACTTGTACTGTTGTTTTCACTGTATCTTCTAGCCCTCCTTCCCATCCCCTACCATCACGATCTTTTCCCCTGTTTCCTCACCTGTATTGATGCTTACTATTTGCTTAGGTCCTGCTTCCATCTAGGGGATCTAATACAATGACATCACAGTTCTAGTTTCCACAAAGCTCTGGATAAACAAAGACAAAAGAAAATGAATAAAGCTGTGTTGCAGCACAGTCACTTTACTGTAGAATCAACATCAATTTTGCTGTTGTTGTTGCTGTTTTTTGTGAAAGCATAGACAAAAGAATGATTGTTTTACCTTGAACTATGATGAAGAGTAGGAATCGTTGCCTTTTACTGAGTCTCTTGCTTTCTGCCAGGTGCTGTCTGTCACTTCCCTTATATTCAGGACATCACTTAATCTTAACATAAGTAAACATGGGTATGTCCTTTTGATTTTTCATATCTCAGCTGGCCATACCTGTGAGTCTTTAAATAGATGACAATATTTCTGAAAGTTTAACTGCCTGAATATCTGCAATGTCACTTTTCCCTTTAGCATTTCGGTTTTTCTAAATCACAGCACCAGTTCTGAATCCACTTTCTCCCGAGACAAATGAGCATGGTGATCATTAACCAAGCCTCTAGTTTGCATGAGCAGAATGCATCCTGATGCTCTTCTAACTGGTTCTCCAGGTAGGCATGACTCATTGATCAATGAGAACAGGTAAGCTAAAGATGTTCACCGTCTCTCTTCTAAGACAAACTGCCTTGATGCACACTGACTTAGGAGGAAGGTCTGGTATTAGAGGAACATAAGACAGAGAACGGAAACCTCATGGGAAATATTTACATGAACCTTTAGAAGATACTGTAGACTTCAGTGATTACTTGATAAGTATATCATGGATGCATATTAGAACTGGGTATTTTCCTTTTCCTTTCTCCATATTCCTTAATCTCTTGAATTATTTGTGATGTTTCAATAGGGCTCATAAATCACTTTTCTACTCCCCTGTTGAGAGTATGAAGACTTCAAAGTCTGTGGGATCGGCAAGGGAAGCGGGCCTGAATGAGCTGTCACAAAGGCTCTGAGGGGCCTGCTCCAATTGCTGACGGATAGCTGAGGCAGGCCGAAGGTAATGATGCTGGTCGACTGGAGGGCTTTCACCAGTCCTATAATCTGTCATCGCCTCAATGCATGCCTTTCCCTGGAAAGTGACAGATGATGCATGGAGCCACTGTGGTAATGCAAACTCCGTGTGTTCCAGAATCCCATGCCTACTGTTCTTACAACAAGTACTTCTTTTATGTACAATTTATTTTTCTCTAAAAAGTTCTGTCTAGACATTGTCATGTTTCCAGGGGTATTTCTTATCTTTACTGTACTCTTCTGTATTTGAGGAATAAAGTGCAGAATGGGGAACAGATATTTCTGCTGCTCTGATTTAGAAATTGGTTAGAATCAGAACTACAGTTCACTTTGAGTATATAGCTCTGTTTGCATAGACCAGGATGAAAAGATCTTAAGAATCCCTATTTGGTGTATGGTATTTTATTATAGTGCATAAATAATACTTTGAAAAGCGTTTACTATACACTTCTTCCCCTACTGTTATTAAATGAATTGTATCCCACTAATACATATAATAAGTTTTATTTCTGAATATATTAAGAGGCACTTTTTCCCAGCCCTCTGTTCTGGTTGTCTTATTTAGCTTTCATTTTTCTTTCTTTTTCATCACAACACTTATTAATTCCTTACTGAGTACACATGGAACAGCACCCATGTCTCTTTCTCTGCAGTAACCTTGAAACATTCAACCTTCATACATTGTTCAAGGCTGCATGAATAACTGATCCTTTACCACAGAAAACTTTGCCTAATATAGTAGTAAAACAACAAATCTGGAGTCAGAGTCTGCTCAAATAGCCTTCCTCCTTCTGTATTTATGGGATTGATGTATGTATGTACATGCACACATACCCATGCACATGTAAGTACATGTGAGAGGGAGGAAAGGAAAGAGCAAGAGACAGAGACAAGAGAGACACAGAGGGACACACAAATACACAAATACAGAGAGAGAGAGAGATGGAAGAAGGAGGGAGAGAGGGAGGGAAGGAGGGAGGGAGGGAGGGAGGGAGAGAGGGAGAGAGGGAAGGAGGGAGGGAGGAAGAGAGCTGGTCTTTCCATGACTGATTCACATGTAAAAGCAGGGATCATAATTCTCTCTCAACCCTCTGTTACAGAATTTCCCCAAGGATGATATAAAGTGAAAATACCTTGCAAACTCAAAACCCCTGAAGTACTCTACACGTATCAATTATAGTCACATTACAGTGTGACCGTGGACTCTGAGAAACTGGAGTGGACTCCACTGAAAATTGGCTCTGCTGCAAGGAATCTTGGATGGGGAGAACTTTCAGGACAGACGTCTTGGCTGTTGTGCCATCTTTCCAAGGTCTTTCAATTCTTTCTTTCCTTTCTTTTTTCTTTGTTTTTTTTTCACATGCATACACACACACACACACATTTTGTTAAAACAATATTAAAAACAAACCTTACTTAAATAAAGTAAGTGACTTGTATATGCTACATCAATTAGAAACTCAATTTGTCTAAGATATTTAATGTCTCTTAATGATCATTTGCTGGCGACAAAAACAATCTTTCCCCAGATCCATTTGTCCTTAATCAATATTTGAAATTAAAGTAGCTGTAAAGGATTGCCACAACCTTAGGCAGAAGGTAGTCTGCTCTGTGCAATGCAGAATGTGGTAGAGCAGACTGCATTCTGGGATCAGGGTTATCTCCACCCTTAGCAGTAAGATCCTTTGTGGTCTCTTCACCCCAACAGGATAAGGAATCTTGGTTGTTTTTAAAACTAAAGTGATAATGGCTAAACTTGGATCATTTGTGCCTTCAGGAAAATGAATACCACCATTGGGGTTACATAGAACTAGTTTTATACATCACTCTATGTCCTATAATATATGCATCCTTGAACAATTAAGTAATATGTAAAAAGAAACATATTTATCTCATGGGAGAGGAAGGCAATAATTCACCTGTTAGACCCAATTTAAAGCGGTCATGGCTTATTTATTACCTCTGAATAATGACCATTTCTTAGGATACTGTGGGGAATGACATAAGTTCCTGCCCTCAAGACATCTCTGACTCACTACACCTATATGACCTCTTTTGGTTCCGTATTTCTCCAGTATCTATCATTTTTGGTGTGGCAATCCCTATGACTAATCTACATGCATCCTGTGGGCCAAGACCATGTTCTTCTCAAAGTAACTTACTCTAACTTACAGTGTCCTTATTATTCCTCACACACCCATTAATCATGTGAGGGACTTATGGTCATCTGTTTTAGTGGGCTGTTATAAAAATGAGAGCTAGATAATGACTCCAGGCCTCTCTTCCTGGATATTTTCAATTGATCATTGCTTCTTCAAGCACAGAATGACATATGCAGTTGATAAGTAATGTGACTTTGAATTATAAGTCTATGGAAGTCTTAATTTTAGTTGTTACTATCCCATGCATGTTTTGAACAGTCAACTTTTTGAAAAGTCAACACTACATAACCCATCAACATCATGACCGATTTTGAGTTTATCTTTTGAATTTAAGCTAGAGGTCAGAAGAGTTGAGATAATGGTTTCTTTTTGGTTTTCTCTTTTTTTCTTTTCTTTTTTTTTTTTTTTTTTTTTGGTTTTTTTGGTTTTTGAGACAGGGTTTCTCTGTAGCTTTGGAGGCTGTCCTGGAACTCACTTGTAGACCAGGCTGGCCTCCAGTAGACCAGGCTGGCCTCCAGCTCACAGAGATCCATCTGCCTCTGCCTCCCGAGTGCTGGGATTAAAGGCATGTGCCACCAATGACCAACGAGATAATGGTTTCTTAGAAGCATTATTCATCACAGTGCTGAAGAGTAAGAGCAGATGAGGTGGCTGAGACTGTGGATGCTTCAAAAGCTTCTCTGCCCTGCCCGAGGATTTATTTGCATACAGACCTGGGAATGACCTATTTAGAGAAAGAACAGTTCTAGGTATATGTGTAAATTTTGTCTCAGTATTAAAAGTGCTCAGTGGAAGAAGAGGCACAGTAAGTTTACATGGATCTGAAAAGAGCTAGGATAGGAAATGGCCTAAAATTTAAAGCAGCAAATGTTTTACTAATTTAACTAAATGTGTTCTTATTGCATATTTCTCTCTCCCCTCCCCCTCTATTTGTGTGTGTGTGTGTGTGTGTGTGTGTGTGTGTGTGTGTGTGTGTGTGTGTGTGTGTGTGTGTGTGTGTGTGTGTGTGTGTGTGTCCGCCGTGTGTGCGCGTTTGGGTCCCTGTGCAGATAAACACATGCCATAGAGCACATGTGGAGGTCAAAACTACCTTTGGTGAGTGAGATCTCTCCTTTATCCATGGATTCCAGTACCAAACTCAAGTCATCAGCTTTGAGCTGCAAACACTATTACACATTGAACCATCTTCTTGGACCAAAAGTATTTTCAATGCATGCAAGGATAACTATTCTAAAGATTACATTTGGAATGAGGATCTGACTGGTCTCTGAATTTCTTGTATACATTCAGAGGTTTCCTAGGTTGCAGCTGTGTTCCAGGTCAAGCACACTCAGGCAAGGAGACTTTTCCTGCCTCTTTCCTCTGCATGAGCATTCACTGAAATGTTCTGTATGGAGATGAAGAGATGGCTCAGTGTTGAAGAGCACTGGCTGTTTTTTCAAGAGAACCTGGATTCAGTTCCCCACACTCATATGGCAGCTACAACTATCTATAGTAATAGATAGCAGGAGTATTTTTTAAAGCAACCTAATTTAAAATTTTTCCTGTCTATAACTATACAGGACACCTAAGGAAAAGAAGTGTGACTATATGACCTTGAACAGAATATTTCCTCTTCCTGGCTTTTGATATCCTCATATTTCAAAATTAATCATCTGGAATGGATTATCTCTATACTTTCCCAGCTCTTATTTTCTGTGATTCCATTTATCAACTTTCCACAATGGAATAGGCTAACTCTTAGGTATTGCAAGGCAGTGGTGGTGCACACCTTTAATCTCAGAATTCAGGAGGCAGAGGCAGGTGGATCTCTGTGAGTTGGAAGCTAGCCTGGTCTACAAAGCCAGTTCCAGGACAGCCAAAGCTATACCAAAAAAAAAAAAATCCTGTCTTGAAAACAAACGCCTTCTTAAGTATACATGGAACTTTCGTCTGTGTGAATAGTTGTAATTCTTCTGTGTTACTTGCTTGTGCTCTCTCCTAAATAACAATTTAGAAATTGTGCCCTCCACTGGCTTGCTGTTTCTGTGGAGGTCTGAATGACAAAGGAGATGCTTTATTTATTAGAGAGAAGTTTATTCAGAGTGTTGGTCTTGGAAATCAACAGCATCACAGCTTCTGTGCTTTAAATCTTTTGGTGAGAAGTCTGGTGGTTTCTAAGTTTCGGTAAAATAATACTGATCTCTCCTAGGAAAGTGATTATTGCATATCTCTCTTATAAATTGAAACATAGATCGAAGAAGAGAAATTCTGTGAAGAGTTAAGACACACACACACACACACACACACACACACACACACACACACACACCCCTCATATTTGTTGAGATACAATTAATATGCTATAAATTCAAATCATTTTACTACATAACCAATGATTTTAGATGCACTCAGACATCTATAAGACCTACTGCATGTGATTTTAGAGCAATTTTATTTCCTTACAGGAAACTACACACTCATTAGAAGTCATGTCCATTTCTTTCCCCATTCTACACCAAATTTTCTAACCTTCAGCAAACAAGAATAAACTTGTTTCTATGGATTTATGTATTCCAAACATTTTACATAAATAAAATTGAAAATGTTCTTTTGGACAGACTAATACCACTTGGATTATTTAAATTACTTATTTTATTGTGGATGTTTTCATTTCCCCCTTCCTTTTTCTTCCTTCAAACCTTTCTATATACTCCTCCATGCTCTCTTTCAAATTCATGGCCTTGTTTTTTTGTTTTTTTTTTTTTTTTTTTTTTTTTTTTAGTAATTGTTGTTACATACAGGCAAGTGTATATATACCTAAACGTAACCTGATCAGACTGTATGATGTTACTTTTGCATATATTTTCTGGGATGACCATTTGGTATTGGATAACCAGTTGGTGTGCTCACAACTGGAGAAAACTTTTTTCTTGCTCTCGGCATTTATTGGTTGCTTGTAGATTTCTGTGTAGAGTTGAGGCCTTCTGGGCCTTCCCTGTCCGCTTTAGAATATCTAGTGTTGTTGTGTCTGTTCAGCTCATGTTTGAGTAGTCATGGTAGTGAGACTTAACGAGTGTAGCTTCTGACATTCTAGGAAACAACCTCACAGCAAACCCCTTGATCCTCTGGGAGGATTCTTACAATCTTTCTGCTCCCTCTTCTGCAATGATTCCTGAGTGTTATAAGCAGGAGTGGAATGGTGGATGTTTCCATTGGAAGTAGGCTCCAGCAGAGTACATTGTGATTGGTTGTATTTTTCTATAATCACCCCTGTCTGTCTGTTGCAAAGAGAAATTTCCTTTAAGAGGGGTGAGGAATACACTTCTCTGTGAATATAAGGATAAAATTATGGTTCATCTAGTTATAACATTTATAAAGATGTCACCATTTTATGCTTAAATGGTGTCAAATACTATGAATATACCATTAGTGTGAATATACCATTATTCTATCAGTTAAGCAATTTTTAATCCATTCATGAGTTGACAGCCATGTGATTTACTTCTCTTGCTTCGCTGTTACAAATAATATGGAATGAAATGTTCACATACACGTTTTGATATTCACATTTTTTGTGTGTGTGAAGTCTATTATATGTTGCTCAGCTACTGATGAACATGAGATGAGCCCTGATATAATCGGTATCAACTCCATTGAATAAAACAGATTTTTCCCTCTCCCAGCAGGTATAAATGACAGTTCAGTTAATTATTACATTAAAGTTGGATAAGACAAACCAACAGAAGGAAAAGAGACCGAGAAAAGGCCCAAGAATCAGAAACCCCCTTGTTGGCACATTCAGGAATCCCATAAAAATACTAAACTGGAAGCCATAATTTAAACAGAGAGGACCTTGTGCAGACCTGTGCAGGCTCTGTGCATGCTGCTTCAGTCTCTGTGAGTTCATATGAGGTTTGCTCATGTTAATTTAGAGGGTTTTGTTTTCTAGGTATCCTCAAGCCACTATGGACCTTACAGTCTTTCTACCTCCTCTTCCACAGGGTTCCCTGAGCTCTGAGGGGAGAGATTTGAGGAGACATCCCATGAACTGTGAAAGTTTCAAGGTCTCACGCTTTGTGTAATTGCTGGTTGTGGGTCTCTATATTTGTTCCCATCGAGTGCATGAGGAAGTTTCTCCTATAATAGCTAAATAAGGTGCTGATTGATACATACAGCAGAATATCATTAGGAATCATTTTATTCCTATATTTTTTTCACTTTTTAGACTAGTGTTATTTGGTTTTACCCTACGCAATTTAATCTCAGGCTCTTGGTCATCCAAATAGTTTTGGGTATAGGTTCCATCTTGTATAGTGAGCCTTAAGTCAAATAAGTTATTGGTTGTTAACTCCTACAAACTTTGTGTAAACATGGCCCTAGCATATCTTGGAGGTAGTATGGCATTGTAGATAAAGGTTTTGTTGTGAGCGTGGTGTTTCTGTTTCTGTTTTGATAGCTTTGGTATAGTACCTTCTTATGCCCAAAGTGCCAGAACACAGTAGTAAAGGCTCTATGAAGCACCAGCTCAACATCTCCATCTTCAGTGAACTGCATAGGTGCTGTCATCAGCAAAGGGGCCTTAGTGTCAGCTTGTGGAGAGAAACAGCCTGTTTGTTTGGGGATTCCCACAGGGCCCTTTTGGCCAACATCTCAATTAGATGTAACCCAAACCGGGTACTGGAAGCTTTGTTCGGTGACAAGAGATTATCATTTGGGACTGTCTCCCCGATTATTTAGCCATAATTCCACTGCATTATTTTTCCATACTCCCCCTCAAATGTCCTTTAATTTCCCCCTCTCCACTTGATACTTCTATTAAATCCTCCCTATCCATCCATATCTCTCTATTATTTTATCTTTCCTAATAAGATGCATCTGTTTACTCTAGTGTCTTACTGTATACCTACCATCTGTGGTTCTATGGAGTCTATCTTTGTTATCTGTAGGCAGAGTTTTCAGTATAGACTCCTGATCAGCTCTGTCCCATCAACTGCTCCCCAAATAATCACACAGAGAATTATTATTAATTATCAATTCTCAGCCTATAGCCTAGGCTTGTCTCCGACCAGCTCTTACAACTTAAATTAAATTAACTCATTTCTATTAACTATGTGCTGCCCCAAGCCTTGTTTACCTCATCTATAAATTTCCCATGTTCCTTCTTTTGCATCTGGCTTGAGACTCCTCTGACTCTGCCCTCCTTTTTCCCAGCATTCTGTCCGGCCCCCAAATCCTGCCTAGCTATCAGTGAATCAGCTTTCTATTAACAATGAGAGCATCACGTCTTCACAGTGTACAGACAGACAGATTGTTATATGACTTAACAACCGTTATCCACATATAAGAGAATACATACCATTTTTGTCTTCCTGGGTCTGGGATATTTCACTCTGAATGATTTTTTTCCAGTTCCATCAATTTGCCTGCAAATTTCACAATCATTTTTTAACAGCTGAGTAATACTGCATTGTGTAAATGTATCACATTTTCTTTACCCATTCTTCTGTTGAGAAACATCTAGGTTGTTTCCAGTTTCTGTCTATTATGAATAAAGTAGCAATGGACATTATTTGAGCAAGTGTCTCTGTGGTAGAATGAAGCATCCATTGGGTATATGCCAAAGAGTAGAATAGCTGGACTCTTTTTTTTTTCTTTTGGTTTTTCAAGACAGGGTTTCTCTGTGTAAGCTTTGCGCCTTTCCTGGAACTCATTTGGTAGCCCAGGCTGGCCTCGAACTCACAGAGATCCACCTGCCTCTGCCTCCCAAGTGCTAGGATTAAAGGCATGCTCCACTTTTGCCCGACAAATAGATGGACTTTTACATGGATTAATTCCCATCTTTCTGATATAATATTGATTTCCATAGTGGTTGTACAAGTTTACACTCACACCAGCAATGAATAAGTGTTCTCTTACTCTATATCTTCACCAGCATGAGTCAATTTCTTGCAAATCCACTGGGTGTGGAATTTCCTGGATGGATAAAAGCTTTAGACCTAACTTTCTGAGGTACTAACAGGCATTTTTCCTTCACAATGCCTTTTATCCATTTGTATTTTCAATAGAAATTACAAGATTTTCAATTTCTACATTCAGTACCCAAACTTCTTTTCATTTTATCTATCCTAGTGGAGAAGATATGGAGTGATTTCTACTTGCAATTTTTATTTTCATTTTTCTAATGACCAGTGATGTTTAGTATCTTTACAAGTATTTTGGGGGGCCGTTTTTTCATCTTCCTTGGAAAATGCCTATTAAGGCCATTGAACATTTTTAATTGGGTTGTTTCTCTTTTCTATAACTGAGTTTATAGGCTTCTTCATATAGGCTTTGCACTGACCTCTTATTTTATATGTGATATTATTTGTGAATATTCTTCCCCTGCAGTAGCTTGATTTTCATTTCTTTTAAGAATTTTTAGTAAAAACATTTTTAATTTGAGAAAGTAAACTTTACTTATTTCTCTGTTTTGTGCCTGTTTAGTGGCATTTGAAAGGATCTGCTGTAAAAACCATTGTCTTTAATATTCTCCTCTTTGCTTCAACCTAAACCATGATTTTTTTCTCTCTGAAACCTGATCTTGGATTTCCTTTGCATTAATTTTTGTATACAATGAGAGGCAGAAGTACAAAGCCTTTCTTCTCCATTGGCCTGCCATATTGGTCCCAAGGCTTTTACTTACAAAAGGTAGTCTTTATGGCCTGTGAAGCCATCATTACTTCATTAATGAAATTCAATTTACAGATATTATCTGGATTAACCTTTGAACTCTCAGTATATTTCATTGATTAGTGTCTTTTCTTATGCCACAAACACTTAAAATGTTAATTTTATTCTGCAAAGTATTTTACTTAGTGTAAACAAGTGGGTTTCATTGTGTAGTATTTTTGTGCATGTACATCACTGCACCTTGCCGCCATTCCCTCCTGGTCTTCCTTGCTTCCTCTTGATCTCATGCCTCCCTGAAAATACTCACCATTCTGCCATTTTTGTCAAAGATATATCTATTATACAAATGTGTGTGTGTGTGTGTGTGTGTGTGTGTGTGTGTGCAGTCAGATTTCTAAATATGAGAGAAAGCATGGGATTTTTTTCCCACCATTTACCCTTTTTGATCCCCGCACAGCTCTCTTCCACTCTCAAGTTATGTCACTATCAGCTACCTATCTGTGTACCTACCTATCTATAATCTATCATGTTTACATTCAGATTCCATGTATGGCAGAAGTATCCTTAATGTGATAGCTGTCTTTCTGAGTCTGCCTTATTGCACTCATGGACTCTGGTTAACTCCATTCTCTTTCAGATTACATGATTTCATTATGATTTAGTACAGACTAAAATTCTGCTGTATATGTATACCATATTGTCGTTTTGCATGGTGTGTGTGTGTGTGTGTGTGTGTGTGTGTGTGTGTGTGTATGTGTGTGTGACATAGACAAAAAGACACAGAGACTGAAAAGGGTTGGAGAAATGCACACCATTAATTTTCATTGAAATGCATCCAGCAGTAGTTAATATGATGAAAAGGCTTGAGTTTCAGATTTGAGAAAACAAAAATCAACCAATCCTATGCCTTTATGAAATTTAATAAATGCATTTATTACTGAATTGGGAGAACCTTAGTATTAAGACATCTGCTGATGGAGATATAGGTGAGGCCTATTTCCTGGCTACAGAATAAATACATCCAACTATTGTTTGTAGTTAAGTTTTAAAGTTAGAAAATGTGAGTTCTCTCTTACTCCCTTAAGTCAAGACTTTTTTTTGGCAAACTTGAGGCTTTGGGTTTTACAGAAATTTTGGAGGTCGGCTTCTATAGAAGTCAGGTGGAGAATGTGCACAATACACAAACCAATTCAGAACTATTACAATCTGAACAATGTTCAGTCTTTTGGTCCACAGAAAGAATACCATTGTACTTATTTAACAATTTTAAATATATTTCACAAATACGATCATCAGAGTATAAATTTTATACTTACTATATTTGCTCTTAAAATTAAATTCTGTTTTGATTATCATAGTCAGAATTATCCTCTTAATTTGATTTTAGGATTCTTTTAAAAATCATATAGAAAAATATTTTCAGTGAAAGATTGTATTGAGGCCTGTAGCCTGCCTGCCCCCGTTGCAGCTCAAGACCCCAGTATTTCCCAGCCCCACACTGGCTTGCCTGCTGTCCTGGCTGACAAGGAAGTGCCTTTGGCAATGTGATGGAAGAATGTGTGATCAATGAGGAGTACACAATACAGCAAAAGAGCACCCCTTACCTTATGATTTGGTGATCACCCATGCACTGGAGTGGCCCAGTTTAACTTTCCAGTGGCTTCCAGATGTAACCAGGCATGATAGGAAAGATTTCAGCATTCCTTGGCTTGACCTGGGAATACACACATTGGATGAAAAAAAAATTCCTGGTGATAGCCAGTGTCAAACTCCCTAATGGTGATGCTCAGTTTGATGCATCATACTATGACAGTGAAATGGAATTTGGAAGTTTGGGCTCTGTCAGTGGAAAAATTGAATAGAAATCAAGATCAACCATGAAGGAGAAATAAGCAGGGCTCAGTATATGCCCCAGAACCCTTGCATCATTGCATCAAAGACTCCATCCAGTGATCTTGTTTTTGAGTACACAAAGCATCCTTCTAAACCAGAGCCTTCTGGAGAGTGCAACCCAGATTTGTATCTCCATGGAAATCAGAAGGAAGGTTATAGTCTTTCTTGAAATCCAGAGCTCAGTGGGTACTCAGTGCTTCAGATAACCATACCATCTGCCTATTGGACATCATCAGTGCAGGTCCAAAAAAGGGAAAACGGTGTACAGTATTATAGGACGTTTCCTGGCATCTGCTCCAAAGTCTCAGTTTGGGTCAGTTGTTAATGATCAGCAACTTATGATTTGGAATACTCATCCAAACAATACTTCTAAGCCAAGCCACTCAGTCAATGCTCACACTGCCATTGAAGCGAACTGCCTGTCTCTCAACTCTCATAGTGAGTTCATTCTTGCCACAGGATCAGCAGGCAAGACTGTTGCCTTGTGGGATCTGAGAAATCTGAAACCCAAGTTGCATCCTTTGAATCACAAAAGGATGAAATATTCTGAGTTCAGTTTCACCTCCCAGTGAGACTATTTTGGCTTCTTCTATCGTAAGCTGAAAGTCTGAGATTTAAGAAAAATTGGAGAACAGTCCCCAGAAGATGCAGAAGATGGCCCATCAGAACTGTCATTTATTCATAGTGGTCACACTGATTTCTCCTAGAATTCCAACGAAACTTGGGTGATTTGTGCTGTATCAGGAGACAGTATCATGCAAGTGTGGCAGGTGGCAGAGAATATTTTTAGTGATAAAGTCCCTGAAGAAAGTGTGGATCCAGAAGGACAAGGATCCTAGACATGTCTGCACTTGTGGTTTAGACTCCCCTTGTTTTCCTCTGAACCCTAGATGGATTGAACACTGGGTTGTCACAGACTTTGTTCAGCCATCCATCTACAAAAGGTTCCACCAACAATGCCATTATTTCAAATCATGGGTGTTTTCTAAATACTGACTGAGGGACTTAATTCAACAAAGCCACAGACTTATATTTAAAATTTTCTTCAGGAATTTTCTAATAGCTAACCCAGGTCTAAGGTAGCTTCAGAAATGGGACATATTATGTGGGATTATTTTTTTTCTTAAACTATATCTGCAAGTTTTTCAGATTCTCAATTAAGAGGCCAGAGTCGATAAGGAATAGAGCCAAGTGAGGTAGGTACCTAAGCCTTGAGTATAAATATTGCAAGATACCATTTTTTATTCAGGAATTTAGAGAGACTCAAGTTACAGATATATACTGTAAGGTTCTCACACATGGCTTTCCAGAACACTCTTTTTCCTGTATAAATCCAGACTTCTCTTATATTTTGCTCATTAATGCATTTTTTGAGCTGTTTACATATTATTCTTTTCTTTTCTGTGGAATGGTTTTTGGTGTGTGTGTGTGTGTGTGTGTGTGTGTGTGTGTGTGTGTGTGTGTGCATGTTTAAAATTGGGACTGCCAAGTTGTAAAGATATATGTTTTTACCTGACAGTCGTACCACTGGTGAGCTGTCAAGTTGAAAAAATTGAATTGCTAATTTGTATTTGTTTTTAAACTTAAATTAATACTTGATAAGAGATGCTTTTTCAGGGATTAGTCCTTGACCACTATAGTTTGACACAGTCTCCATTTTGGTTGACCTGTCTTGCCATCAGGCCTTTTATTCTCCGTGACTAACTGTGTAAGTGCTCGTGATGGAATACATTGTGTTTCTATATAAAAAAAGCAATTTTATTGAAATGATTTGGGTTTAGTATATTACATATTTCACACTTGTTAAATATCTGTATTAGTTCTTACATATTCTCATGTATTTCTTATCATCCTATATACAAATATTCTCTATCTACAAATGCATGTATACATATTAGAGAGAAGAGAGAAGGAAATATGGGTACTGAGAGACAGAGAAAGGAGGAGGTATATAGAAGGAAGAGAGGGGGAGAACCTGGACATAGAAATGCTTTTGTATTTATTTATTTATTTATTTATTTATTTATTTATCTATTTATTTATTTTGAACTGGGGATTGAGCATAGAGACTCATGTCAGTTAGAAAAGGAGATTCCTAATCAGCAATATCAATATATCCACAGACAACTTTGAATTTCTTTCTTTCTTTTTTTTTTTTTTTTTTCGTTGTTTTGAGACAGGGTTTCTCAGTGTAGCTTTGTACCTTTCCTAAATCTTGCTCTGTAGACCAGGCTGGCCTTGAACTCACAAAGATCCGCCTGCCTCTGCCTCCCATGTGCTGGGATTAAAGGCGTGTGCCACCACCACCCAGCTGCATTTCTTAATGCCACACATATATACACTTGGAATTCAATGCTATCTGTATATATTAGTTACTTTTCCATTGCTGTGTTTTTGTTTTTTTATTTAGAATTTTTTTCATTCATTTTACACACCAGTCTAAATTCCCCCTCTTCCCTCCTCCTGTCCCTCCATCCTCCCCTCCCAACTCATGCCCCACTCCCTTCCACCAGAAGGCAAGGCCTCCCATGTGAAGGTACATTCAGTAGAGGCAAGTCCAAGCACTTCTTCCTGCATTAAAGCTGCAAGAGGTGTCCCATCATTGGTAGTGGGCTCCACAAAGCCTGCTCATGCACCAGAGATGGATTCTGATCCTACTACCAGGGTCCTCCCAAGCAGATCAAGCTACACAACTGTCTTGCCATGCAGAGGGCCTAGTCCAGTCCCATGTAGGCTCCAGAGGCATTGATCCAACTCATGAGTTCCCTCTATCTTGGTTTGGTTTCCCTATATGTTTCTCCATCATGATCCTGATGCACTTGCTCATAGAATTCCTCTTTTCTTTCTTTGACTGGACTCCTGGAGCTCTGTCTGGTGATTGGCTATCGATCTCTACATCTTCTTCCATCAGTCATTGGCATAAAAATTGACATGTAGACCAATGGAATTGAATTGGAGACCCCGACATTAACCCATACACCTATGAACACCTGATTTTGACAAAGAAGACAAAACTGTGCAACGGAAGAAAGAAAGCATCTTCAACAAATGGTGTTGGCATAACTGAATGTCAACAAGTAGAAGACTGCAAATAGATCCATATCTATCGCCATTCACAAAACTTAAGTCCAAGTGGATCAAAGACCTTAATATAAAACCAGGGCCAGCCTGGGCTACAGAGTGAGTTCCAGGACAGACACCAAAGCTACCCAGAGAAACCCTGTCTCAAAAAAACCAAAAAAAAAAAAAAAAAAAAAAGTTCAGTATCACCTTTGGGGCTGGAGAGATGGCTCAGAGGTTAAGAGCACTGACTGCTCTTCTAGAGGTCCTGAGTTCAATTCCCAGCAACCACATGGTGGCTCACAACCATCTGTAATGAGATCTGGTGCCCTCTTCTGGCCTGCAGGGATACATGCAGACAGAACACTGTACATGATAAATAAAATAAATCTTAAAAAAAAAGGAAAAGGAAATTTTGGGCTGGAGAGATATCTCAGTGGTGAAGATCACCAGCTGCTCTTCCAGAGGTCCTGAGCTCGATGCCCAGCAACCACATGGTGGCTCACAACCACTTGCAATTAGATCTGGTTCCCTCTTCTGGCCTGCAAGGACACATGCTGGCAGAACACTGTATACATAATAAATAAATAAACAAAAAGGGGGGGCTGAGACATAGTTCAGTGGTAGTGTGTTTGTCTAGTATGCACAAAAGGCTAAATTCCATGGCCAAAATATCAAAATAAAAAAAAATAAAATAAAACCAGTTACACTGAACCTGACAGAAGAGAAAGTAGGAAATAGTCTTGAACGCATTGGTACAGGAGATCACTTTCTAAATATAGCACCAGCAGCACACACACTGAGAAAAACAATTAATAAATGGGACCTTCTGAAACTGAGAAGCTTCTGTAAAGCAAAGGACACAGTAACTAAGACAAAATAACAGTCTATTGCTGTGTTAAAACCCCTTGGTCAAGGCAATTTATAAAAGAACATATTTAATTTAATTGGACTTACTGTTTCAGAGGAATATTGAATTTTCTTTACAATTTGGACGTCTGTATTTTACTACTTACTTCATTTTTTTTGGTTAGAACTCCCAGTTTGGTGTCAAAAACAGTTGTGAGAATAGATGTTCCTGTGTGTGTGTGTGTGTGTGTGTGTGTGTGTGTGTGTGTGTGTGAGAGAGAGAGAGAGAGAGAGAGAGAGAGAGAGAGAGAGGGAAACTGAGAAAATATATTTCTTTATATGTTCTCCATATATCTAATATACAAAAGTAAAACAATAAGTTTTTATTGTAAAAGCAGCTGTGAAGTATTCTTATTTAAATTCTTTAATGTATATTTTATATAAAATTAAGTTACTTTATTTAGAAATTCTGCTTTGATTAGAATCAAATAATTGGTAAGCAGTCATATTTCAAAATACATCATTCCAAATGTATTTGGCATTTTTAAAAGCAAACCAGCCTTTAATTCATATTCATTTGTTTCAACTAACATTTGTTTTCACTAACAAGATCATAAAATTTGATAAAACATCAAAGTTTTAGAGTTTAAATTTTAATCTGGGAGAAATGTGCATATTTGTTAATTGAATTCTGTGTTCTGTTATTAGCTTCTAGGGATGACTGTCAGTCTTACCCTTGCCTTCATTTCTAAACCTCTGGGATCTCCCTTACTCATCCTCTCCTCTTGGCGCTGTGAGAGTTCGTAACTCCTTCACATAGTGCATTTATTTCTTCATAACTGCAGGCCACCAGGAGACCTGTGAACACCAGTTTCCCTGTCTGAGTGCCTCTTTTCAAAAGGAGTCTTGCCATTTTTGCTTTTGTATTTGGCTTCTCTTTGATCAGGTTCATGGCAGCGAGATTAACCTGTCATTATAAAATAGAATTGTACTTCAGTGTTCTCCTGTTTCTTAAATGGATACTGAACTTGGCTCCAGACCCCCTTACCAGAAAGCAGCTGAAAAGCCCTTGGCAACAGAAAGCTGATTATTTGCAAAAGTGGGACTTCTAATTGGAAAATGTGATGGAATGAAAATAGTAATCTCCTAAAATGATAATGTGTTCCACTTAATGAATATTAATGTGTCATATTCATGAGCCTGGAGAATTTGAACCTGTGAGATAAGAATTTCTTCTACCTAGGGATGCACACTCTCACTCATTCACAAGTTTCCCATTCACATAGACAAGCATGCCATTCTTGATGGCACACTTCTAGTAGATAGCAATTAGCATGTATGCAGACGGCTAATTGGTTGTGAAGTTTTCCATGATTTTTTTCTGTTGCTGGCGATAATTATGCATGCACTTATGCACTATATTCTGTTTCTTTGTAAATTCTTAGCAGCAAATGGCTGTGTAGTTTACCTCTAATTTCACTGCCCCTGGGGACTGTGCAGCATATGAGATGTGACCATGGTTTAGAAGAACTGATTGCACTACTAAGAAACACAAAGGAACCTCTACTTGCAAATTTGTGTTGTGTATGTCAGGACTTTGCCCAAGGCTCTACACTCATCGCAATAATGTAGTTATTGCTTAAAATATATTTGGAACTTTTCTTTGAAACTAGGTCAATTTTCCCAAGAAAAAAGGAAATGAAACTTGTACTATGATTAGTTGGGTGGAGACAAATGTGATTCATTTCTTTAAGACTTTGTGTTTGGGTAGCAATCAGTGCTACATCTCATGAGAGCCTTGACATAATTAATGCTTTTCTTGAGATAATTCCATCTTTCAGAACATGGGACTTTTTAAGAAAAGTGGAAGTTAGAATGCATGGTCTGGGCACATAAGATTCAGTTTTCTGTCAACTGAGCATACATAAATGAATTTTAATTATATATAATATATGTGAACACATATTGTGGTTAGGAAGAATCAAAGCTGTTCTGCCTATTTTATGTAGAATGGAATAGGATGGAATGGGGATCTTTTGTTTTGTTTGGAGATCAAAGCAGACATTATGGAATGACATCCCCCCCCCCCCTCCGCTGCCGTAAATGATGAAAAACTTGATGCAAAACAGTTTCTAGAATTATGGAAGAAAGTAGAAGCTGCTTAATTGGAAAAGGCCTCAGGTAGATGGAAGACACAGTTAAAAGAGAGAAATTTGGGAAAGATGAAGCAAGGTGGAGGAGAGCTTTACATGAATGTAAAATACTATGTTTGGGGTATTTAAAGAACAGTTGGGCAGTGGATGTAGCTGATTTGTAGAATATATGCCTAATATGTGGAAGTCTCTGAGTTCAATTCCCAGAACTGTGAAAATAATATGGTGTAATATATTATAATATATTCATCCTATATGTAATCTTAGGTGAAAAATTCAGCTTTATTTCATGTAAATGGGAATAGTGCTCAGGGGCATTTTGGGGCTTTCAGACCTCTCAGGGTGTGGGCCTGCTCTGTTTTGAGGGTTTGCCCTATGGTTTATAGGACCACATTTTCCCCACATACTTTCTGCTCTTCCTTCAGTTTCTAGCATCCTCCTCTGGAGGCCCCTGTAGCTTTTTTACCATTGAGATGCATCTCTTCTTTCTCTATCCAGCATGGTGTGTTAACTTTGGGATTAATTTCTTTGCCATGATCCCTAAACATATCTCAGGAAAAGCTGAAGTTAGTTGACAAAACTGTGACCCATAAAATCAATTTCACAGTAATTGTGAAAATCTATTCAATGAAATGTATGTGATACAAATAAAAGGTATAGGGAGTATCCATTCCATGAAACCCAGCAAATTTCTCATAACACTGCACCACATCTTCCCAAGACTAAAGTCAAGCATCAGCTTATCATACATCTACTTGGTCTCTGTTCCTCCTTTGCATTTATCAGCAGTGAATGATTAGTGAGTAAGTATTCAGGTACTGAAGTTTGAGGATGGAGTTTGAACATCAGGGAGAGAGTATATGATCCAAAGGAGCATTCTAAAGCCTTTCTGTACCTCCATTGCAAATGAAAGTGAGATTGTCCTTAGATGACAGTGTCATCATAAGAATCTTAACTAATAAGAAAAAAAGGCTTACACTAGTCCTGGCACACGGGAAGGGCAGTGCATACAAGCATTTTTCTTATTTTACTTTCAGAAGATTGGCAGGACATGTATCTGTTCTTCAATTTTACTTAACAGTTTATTAAAAAATAGTAGTAAATTTTTATTTAAAAAATCAGTATTTTAAATGCTTTATTCTTTTATTTTCTTAACGTATTATATCGTGAAGATATATTTTCTGATGTTGACCATCCTGGTTTTATTGGAGTAAATCTTATGTGGTCCTAGAGTGTTACTCTTCTCATAACTTTGTAAGGTTGCTGTCTTAATATTTCACTTGATATGGAATGATATGGAATGGATGTGATATGTTTCCTTCCCTGTATCTTCTTTCCACCTATTAGAGTTAACCTAGTAGAAATAGATTTAAAACTTGCCCATATTTTATCTGCATCTGGTTTTAATGACCTTGGAGTTCCCTACTATTTATAGGTTAGATAAACTCACCTGAAAACTCACCTTATTGTACTGCCTTTTATTTTCCCTTTTCTAACAAATAGAATATTGAAAACTTCCACTTCTCTTGGGTCAGTTTTTCAACTGATATGTCGCTTGAAAATCATCTGTTTTATTCAGGTTTTCTAATTTATGACCAGAGAAATGGCATACTTACAGAATGTTAATGGAGAAATGCAGAAAATCTAATTCCACTCATAATTTTACTTATTATGAATATGTAAAATTGGATGTGTGCATGGTTATGTATTAGACGTTATGGATACTAAAATTTGATTGGATTAGGGATGCGTAGTGGAGTAATTACTTTTTCCCATTGGGCCTCTGCTGTTTTATGATAGCAGCATTATTATTAAAAAGACAAAGCAGTAGGTGGGGGTTAAGATAGGAAGTTCTGAATGTGAGCTGTTAGGGATTCCACCACTGAATGTGCAAGTGTTGGTTCCATAAGATAGGACATATAGAGCCAGAATGCTATTCTCATTTTCGTGATTGTAAATGGGGATAGCAATAGTGTAATTCCTTGGAGTTTATGTGAGCACAAAAGCCTAGCACTAGGGTTCATTGTCCAGTGCCAGAATACTTGCTTAGCATAGTCTGGGTTCTATACTCAATAACACACACACACACACACACACACACACACACACACACACACACCACACCTCAGTTTTAAGACGGGTGTGGTGGCATATATTTATAATCCCAGGACTTTGGAAAGTCTCACTTAAGTTTAAAGACAACTTGGTAAGACCTTTCCTCTAGGAAAAAGTAGGCAAAAGAGACAAAATACCTAAAAGATCAGCACCATGTTTGTGAATTATCAACACTGAATGATAGTTAGCTATTGTCATTAAAGCAGCAGACTGCAAGAACCTAATGACTGCAGCTTTGATTTTCATAATTGATACCCTTTTTGGATTCCATTCATTCACCCCAGCCTTAAGCCAGAATGAACAGTCTGTGCAGGCACAGCTTAATTGTTAAGCTCATAGGCCTTGGAAAATCAAGAGTTCAGTCTAACTCGAGTTGATACGCAGATGGCAGAAAGACTTTGGGCAGAAATGTCAAAATGATAGAGAACAATATGGGAATAAAGAGTAATGGGAGCACAGAGAAAAAGCGGAAGCAATATCAGAAGAGGCAGAAGCATATCCATGATGGGTGAAAACTACTGGTGTTCTTTCTAACACTTATTAGCTGGTGCACTAAGACTAGGTATTCTGATTTTCCAAGTGGACCTAGTTATCATGAAAACTAAAAGAGTTAGTGTTTGAAAGTAAACCTTACTCATAATAAATTCTAAGCACATTCTTATAAGAAGAGGCTGTTAAAGCAGTGAAATGGTAGAAAATTTGGATCAGATGTGGAAAGTGGAAAATCATTGCCAGGATGGACTCACAGTAACTTGCAATGGTGAGACAATTGGATAGGAATTCTAAGTGGCCTGGTTCCTTAGAGAGAATGAGCATAGGGAAAATAGCATTCCTCTCTTCGTTAGCCCTTAACTTTATAAATGGATTTAAAAGACATTGGGCAGAAATGAGGTCCTCAAAACCCAGTTGTGTTTTGGGGGTGTTAATGTTTTTGGTAATGCAAGTAATAAATGACTCTCTGTATACATATATCCATTTAGAAAAATCACTTGAAGATAAGACAGAGGTAGTTGTCTGTAACAATGTTTCCTCCAATGTTTCTGCTCTGAGGAAAAGCAGAAATTATGAGACTAGACATTAAGGAAAGACTAGATAGGTGGAGCAAAAATGTGGGGCAGCTAGATGAGGTGATTAACACATATCATGAAGATTTTAGAGTTTAACTTGAGACCTTTATTTTATTATGCTTCACTATCATTTGTTATTTAAGTTGCTTGCCTTTAGTTATTGTCTTCTAAGTAGATTTTAAAGAAGAACTTGGTCATTATTCAGAGAGAAAGGAATCTGACTCCAGGGCACTCAGTGGAAAAGTCAAGGGTGGTTGTAGAGTATTTCTTTCCATGGACACTAAGAAATACGTTTTGAGTGACTTCTGAAGGAAATATGTAAGCCAATTAGAGAATAACTCACTTCCTTATTAAAAGAAGATCTAAGGAAAAGCAGGCTTTGGGCTGGTCAGGAGGACAACTGAGAGAAAGTGAGGTGAGAGAGGCAAGAAGACAGCAGAGAAATGAATATGGCCCTACATGCTGCAACTCTATGCACTTCTGATTTGCCCAGTTTGCTTGACATGTGTACCTTAACATTCCTCGTCCAAGGACTTTCAAATTACAACTGAGCATGGAGGACTGGGGCAGACTAGGTAAACAGGGAAAAATTCATCAGAAAAAGGCAATAAAAGAGGCTTGAATTTTTAGTGAAACATAAGCAATGGCCTTGGATGAAAATCAAAACAATTGTAGAAGAGCAGCCAAGCCAACTGGTTTATCCCCAGGACTGTGTTCCTAACACAGAAGATGTCTCAGAATTTCCAGTCAGAAAGGAGGTTATGCTAGGGAATTGGAAGAGAATAGAGACAAAATACAGAAGAATGAGCCTGGAGGTACGAATTAAAACAAAGATATATCATTTATCAAGTACCAAGTTGGCAAAGGTTTAAAAAGAATAATAATACCCAGTGTTATCTAGGATAAATGGAGAATGGGATTCTCATTTACACATTACAGGTGGGAGTATTCATCAGCCCAGATTTCTTGGATTCAGCTCTAGCAATGTATGCTGAAAGCCTTAAATATATGCACACTTTCTAAATCATTGTTTTGGTTATGATTATTTAATCTGTATGGGATTGGAAACCAACGACTCAAATGAGTAGAATAAGAGAAGTAGTTTTCCTTAACCTGTGGTTGGGCTGGAACCAGTCTTGAAGCGCCCACCCCCCAACATCCCCCCCACACACTCCGCTTCCATTTGCCTTGGGCTAGAAACCTGTCGTCTTTCTTAGTTGGTCTCAGCAAAGGCTTCTCGGATCTTGGATGGATGCTTTCTTTTGAAATGTACGATCAGCATCACCAAAATTGTCAAGATCCAGAGTTTGTCTTTGAGTAACAATTGTCAACCTCCATCCCAGAGTGCAGAACCGCAGGAGGAAAGGTAGCTGTATGCAAGGTATCCACAGACTCAGCCAAAATGCAGTTAGAACACTGAAAAACAAGCAAGAAATACATTCTGAGGAAAGTTCAGCAGCAGTCCTTGACCCATTTCACTTTTCTAAATGTATGTGAGGAAGGAATCAGGAAGAGATTCACAAATGAGTGTGTGGTGATGTTTGTGGAAGTGCTGTGGCGGGAGAGGAGCAATTAGAAACTACATGAGAACCCAAATTTGGGGCTAGCTCCATGAATTAAAACAGGTGCCTATATGAATTATGAACCAAAAGTTGTGGAGCCCCCAACTGGATCAGGCCTTCTGGATAAGTGAGACGGTTGATTAACTTGAACTGTTTGGGAGGCACCCAGGCAGTGGGAACCAGACCTGTCCTTAGTGCATGAGCTGGCTGTTTGGAACCTGGGACTTATGCAGGGACACTTTGCTCAGCCTGGAAGGAGGGGACTGGACATGCCTGTACTGAATCCACCAGGTTGAGCTGAATCCCCAGGGGACTCTTGGCCCTGGAAGAGATGGGAATGGAGGGGAGAGGCTGGGGGAAGGCCGGGGGGGGGGGGGGGGGGGGGGGGGGGACAGGGACGGGAGGGGGGAGGACAGGGGAACCCATGGCTGATATGCAAAATTAAAACACAAATATAATTTAAAAAATTAAAATTAAAATTAAAAAGAGAAAAGAAAATGTAAAAAGAAAAATAAAATATGCTCCAGCCAGTACTGTGGCACAGAAAGCTATATGTCAGACATGAGACAATAATTGAAATCCTTATGTAGAGACAACCAATTCACAATGCAGTATGGATAGTAATATCAAAATACATAAGGAAAGTTATAAATAAAAATAACATTCAGATTACCTTATATATTAAAATGTTAATCTCTACAATCAAATGTGGAATAATTGGTGATTTTAGTTTTTGTTCTTTGTACTTTATATTTTCTGAATTTCTCTTCAATGAGTATAAATACACACTTTGAAAATCTGGAACCTAGGTTGTGTTCCTCCTTAGCTCTGTGGCAGACACTTCTGTCATGGAAAGCATGCTCTTCTTTCAAACAATTACGGTGTCTTGTTGACTCTTCCACTTTTGACTTCATCCACATCAGTCCTTCCTAAATAAAACCAGCACATTAACTTCCCTGCAAGAGAACTCTTACTACATAGTGTGTCTATTACATCTCATATGCTCTGCAACTACACCTTGAATTATAAGAAATAAATAAAGCTTCTTTCACTGTACCTTCAAAGCTCTCCTCTACCTGTTTCAAACCAGCATTTCTCATCTTATCAGGCCAATGATATCTGCCCCTCACAGGGAACAGTTCCTGATCCCAAATGTTTCAAATGCTTTTCTACTGTGCCAGGAGTACCCATCTTCCTCTGTCAGATGTCATCCACCTCCTGAGACGACCTTCACAGATGTGATCTCCACGAACATTTTCATTTGTTGTGGGTACCATTTAATTTATGAAAAAGCTGTTTGGGGCATGTTTTCTACTTTTTTTCTAGAATCTTAAAAATTTCCTAAAATTCAATCATCCGTGCTAGTCACCTTTGTGTTTCCTGATTTTTAATATGTTGTGTGCACATGTATGTGAGCATTTTCATGTGACACATACTCATATAGTGCATAAGTATGAGCAAGAATTGTTGATACCACGATTGGAAAAAGCACAGGGACAAATAACCAAACTAGTGGAAACATATGAACTATGAACCAATAGTTGAGGAGCCCCTGACTGGATGAGGCCCTCTGGGATAAGTGAGACAGTGTATTAGCTTGAACTGTTTGGCAGTGGGACTAGGACCTGTCCTTAGTGCATGAGCTGGCTTTTTGGAGCCTGGGGCCTATGCAGGGACACTGTGCTCAGCCTGGGCGAAGGGAGGAGGGGACTGGACCTGCCTTGACTGAATCTACCAGGCTTAGCTGAATCCCCAGGGAAGTGCTTGCCCTGGAGGAGATAGGAATGGGGGTGGGCTGGGAGGAGGGCGCAGGGGCAGGGGGGGGGAGGACAGGGGAATCTGTATGCATGTGGTATTGTGGAAGTAGGAAGACAACCCTGGGTGCCATTCCTGTTTCTCAGGAACACAGGCCACTTTACTTTGAAACAGGTTCTCATTGGACTGAAGCTCACTAACAAGACTAAATTGGCTGGTTTTCTCAGCCATCATCTGTCCCTGCCTTCCCCTGCCAACACTGGGATTACATGCCTGACGTTTTACATGGATGCTAGGGATGAAATTCAGCTGCTTTACAAGCACGTTATAGACTGAGTCATCGCCTCATCCTATTTGTATTTTCCCTTATACTTCTCATAACACTTAAGGACAATAGGAGCTCAGCCAATGCTCATTCAACTAAATTTAATTGAATAGAATTTACATAGTGATAAGGAGGAGATGCCTGTGGGGACAGAAGAAAACATACCAGGGTGTTACAGGCAGCAAAATAAATAAGGCAGAGGGAGATGGAATTGAGTTCACAAACATAAAATATCATTGCACTAATTTAATAAAGAACAAGATTTAGGGATTTTTTTCAAAGCTAAAACTATAATTTCCCTCACTCTGCATGAATCTTAATTGCTCCCCAAACTGACACCTGGTCTTGTCTTGAGCATCTCTTTTGACAAAGAAATCATTACCTCACACATTAGCTTAGTTATTTAGAAAAACTGTTGTAACTGATGAAAATTGTTTTGCTTGTACTGAGATAAAATAAACCCATCATCTTTGGTCATTCTTCCCATTTCACTTAAAATCTCTGACATCCCGTCATAAATTTTATCCTAGTCATTGTGTCCTTTCTAAATCTTTCTACTCTTAAAAGTGGCTCCTTGCTAATATTCAATCACCTCTCATACATAATAACAGAAAACTCATAGAGAGCTTGTCTTTCCTACAGAGTATTATTCTTACACATGTATTGAGCTCAGAAGACATGCATTGTCCATCTTCAACTTCTTGTGTAAGACCTATAGCCACCTGATACTGTTCTAATCTTTCTCCTACATCTCCGAAAAGATCTCAGCACTTTTCCAACTTTGTGAACTTAGAATTAACTTGTCCATAATATTCAACTATATTTATTATTTTCTCTGTTTTATTTTTCCTTTCATCATGATTACCCTTCTTAAATCTAATGGGATTCATGAGAATACCAGAAATGGGAAAAGACTACAACATGCGGGTGAATCTTCAGGTTGTCCCATGTCTGCCCCAGAATCATACATATTTCACAAACTCACCAAAATTATGTCAAACCTTAAATGCTTTCAAATCCTACCTTAAAGTTTATCTTTACATTTCATCTAAGTGAGCGATGATGTGATGTCACCAGAAGTTTGGAGGGTAGAAATAAAATGTGGCTTATACACAACTCTCTGTGGGGAAGAGCATTTTTATACCATGTTTTACTCTCATTCCATGGGTAAATATTGAGCTCATATTTGATTCTGTCCATGTCTTCCCATATCAAATATAGTGAAAATACTAAGGAAACAAATGCTTGCATAAATTGATGAATAAATTGGATATAGCACAATTTGCAAATTCATATTAAGACTACTTTCAGAAATAAGAGAATTTATCATCCCCACAGACTGAACAACTAACATCACCTAGAATACATAAAAGCAAAAACAATAAACATCTAATCAATGCTACATCCTTCTCTATCAGTTTAATAGCATATCAAACAAACATTTTTAGAACCATTTTTTCATAAAAAGGAAAAAAAATACTTGTAAGTCAAGAATTTAATACAAAGCACTCTTATTGACACTTAAAGAATTGAAATACCTGGTAGATTCAGTACAGGCAGGTCCTGTCACCTCCTTCCAGACTGAGCAAAGTGTCCATGTGTAAGCCCAAGGTTTCAAACAGCCAGCTCATGCACTAAGGACAGATCCTGGTCCCACAGACTGCATGCCTCCCAAACAGATCAAGCTATTCAATGGTCTCACTTATCCAGAGGGCCTGATCCAGCTGGGGGCTCCACAGCCTTTGGTTCATAATTCATGTGCTTCCATTCATTTGGCTATTTGTCCCTGTGCTTTTTGCAATCTTGGATTCAACAATTCACGCTCTTGCAGACCCTCCTGAATCTACCAGGTTTAAATGAATCCCCAGGGGTGCCTTGATCCTGGAGGACATGGGAATGGAGGGGAGGGGCTGTGGGGAAGGCGGGGTTAGGGGTGGGAGGGGGGAGGACAGGGGAACCTATGGCTGATGTATAAAATTTAAAACACATAATAATAAAGAAAAAATATTTATTAAAAAAAAACAGGCAAAAAAAAAAGAATTGAAATAAAATCCGCTTTTCCAAGTCAAGTATTTTTGTCACAAAAGCAAGGATTCCCACCTTTCTCGAGTTATAATATCAAAGAAAATATATTCGGTAAGAAAAATTCATGAAGAGATAGAAATAGAGAAGAGAGGGCATCCTACTATCCTTGTAGTAGAGGTAAGCAAGAGACAGAGGCAACAAATGGTGCTTCAGACTTTGTAATTCCCAGAATGACCACCTGCAGGGTGGAGACACTAACTACCTCCACAGTTAGGTAAGAAACAAACAAACAACAACAAAAATTAGGTTTTGTAGGGCTCTATTAGACCTGCATACAAGAAAAGAGAGTTACAAATGTATTATTTTCATCTCAATAGTATCTTTGTAATTTGAATGCTGTTAATTTCATTGATTGAGTTAGCACTGTTGAGTAATTAAGAGCAGTGAAGGGATAATCCTGAGTCCTCAGAGGAAACAGAACAGCTGCTCCTGATGGGATCACCCCAGGCTTATTACCTGCTGTTTGGAACCCTTGAAAACAGCCCCACTGTGCCAGAGAGGCTGCATACAATACTTTGTATCTTCACATTTCCTTAGCAACATTAATGCATAATATTGTGTGTCAAGCACAGAGGGCAGGCACTACATTCTATTGAAGACAGTTTCTTGCCTCCTACCTAGCTGGTTTCTTTCCACAGATTTCAGCTTTATTTAGGATGTAGACCAGGAGGCCCTTTACTGCTGAATGTATCACAACCTTTCAAAAGCCTTACTGGATCCAGGACCAGGGACTGGGACGAAGGGTGAGATATTATTAATATCTGCCGATGGCAATGCTCTGTGCTCATGCTTTGCCTTTTCTTGGGGACTTTGTTATGCTGATAATAAAGAAAAAGATGGACTCTTATTTCTCTGCATAGTCTTTGCAAAATGGAACTAATTAGACCATTTGGGAACGTGGCATGTGGTTCACGGAAACAGGCATTCTAAGACGGTGCCAGTTTTAAATAGACATTCTTAATGTGTCCACAAATCCATGGCATATGCTAAAAATGTAATGCTCCAGAGTCCTGGATAGATTTGCTATGTTGCCTTTTGTATGAAGCATGATGTTTGTGCTTTTGGTTTGAGGATACATGTGCTCTGTACACTGGACTGGTAACAACATGTTCCCTAGATCAACAGCAGCACATTTGGAAGGTTGTCAAAAAGGCAGGCCCTTCCTCTTCACCCTGAAATCTATGTTTCAACATGCTCTTTAAGTGATGATTTTGCATAATGTGGATTGAGATACACTGCCGAGTTATGATTTCATAATTGCCACTTTGTGACACAGCATCCATGAAGACAAAATCTTTTGACTTTCCAAGAGAGTCCCAGGAACCAATACAATTCAAAAATTACAATTCAAAGTTTTTGAGATTATCTGAGATGGTAATTTCAGATAGTTTTCATTGTCCCTAATTCATTAGCTAAAAGGGATTTCTGAAAATTCTGTGAAGGTCTTTTCACCCAACAACAACTGACTGTGTATGCTGCCATCCTTTGTAAATGTGTGGGCTCTGGTAGAAGAAAAACAATTGACCAAGATTAGTTTCCAAGAAGGTTAGCTTCTCAGAACAGCTAATGACTTTTGTAGATCTGAATGCTTCAGAAATATGCTCAAAATAAGAGTGTGTTCCAAAGGGTAAAGCTGCACCAGCTATTTCCCCCATAGCAGGAATCACACTCAAGTGGCCAGTCACTCTATAGGCAATTGACATCTGTTTACAATATAATCAACAAAAGGGATACAGGATGGATCCTTGGACCACAAAGGCTCTGTGCCATGTTACTGCAGCCCAGAAAGGATCACAGTATAGTTGATAAGCCAGCTGAGATTTATCAACATCAATAGGAAGCTATACTGTAGAATTAAAGATTTTAAAAAGATGATTACATTGCAGCAGTTGGGCAGTCATTTTTATTTCCATTTCATGGATGGCAAAACTGAAGCTCAAGGGAAGTATGATTTACCCAGTGCCACACAATATGCCTAGAATAGATAGATAGACCCTGTTTCTGTGGTCCTTACATATTTTCATACAACCTCTCTGAAATAATAAGGTGGGGAACTAGTCATTTTCATGAGGTTATTAGTGGCAGTAATAAGTCATGGGGACATATTAGAGAGAAGAATGTACATCAGATGTCAGCCACCCAGAGGAACCTTTTCTGGTGACTTGTCTTTGTCATTGGAGCATAAAGTCCACTGCTCTGTGTCTAATTTGCACTCATCTGGAATAACCTGTACTTAAAACAATGTCTGACACATAGCAGCAAGCACTCAATGAAAGATGATAGAAAATGGCCACGTCCTTCATAAAAACAGAACTTTCCCCCATAACCTGCAGCAACCACACAGAAAACCCATCCCTTATCTTTTACAGTAAATATTATTGGAAGGCAAACTGCTATAAGTCAAGCTTTAGAGAAGTCACATTGATGTTTATGACAACACTAGAGGAAGCTAAACAATAACTTCAGAAGCAATTGGAAATCAAATGCCCTGGAATTGATTCATATCCATTATCTTCTCTAATTTTTGTTCCCACTTACACTTCAAAGTTGACTAGAGAAACCCAAACACATATCCTGCACCGATCACACAGAATACTTTTTCTCCTTGGCCAGTTTGCACACTGAGCACAATGGCCTCTGTTCAGGTATATCTGGAACTTCACTTCTTTTCTTCCATAAACCTTTCCCATTCCTGTGTCTGCTCTTGACTTTCTGCCAGAGCACAGAGGATCCTCGCTGAGTTTCAGCAGTTTCAGAATGAGTGGTCATAGCTTGTTTCATTTGGCTAGACTTCTTTTATTTCCACATCAATGACTGGCAGTGACTACCTGAAGGAATAAAGGCACCCTATATCTGTAAGAATAAATTTTCAGGAAATATGACTTTTGTAGAGCAACCATACTCTCTCCCTCTTCCTGTCCTCTGCCTCTCCCTCTCTTTGACCTGAGGTGCATTTGTGTGTGTGTGTTTGTGTGGATAGACAGAAATCAAGAGAGGAAAGGTGAAAAAGAAGGCAGTCATATGGGATTCACACAACATTCACAAAGGGGTATTTCAGAACACATTCAAAGTCACTGTCATGGCAAGAATTTAATAATGTTAGATCCTTGAGAAGGGGATGATTATTGTACCCCCTCCACACACAAGAAGTCTCTATTATATAGAGAAAGTGAGAACACAAGAATCAAGAAATGCTAAGAAACTGTCTTCCTGGTGATAGCATTTGTATGTAAATCCTTAGTGTTAGCTAAAGACAAAAGTCAATAAATATTGAAGACAATACAAAGCAAAATTTCCCTAAATAGTACCACGGACATCAAGACATAACTGACATTTATGATTAGGTCAAATTCTGATATTAGTAGAAAATAAAATGTGTAACTTCTACTAAAAGGAAAAAAGTGTGAGTCAGGAAATGGTCTCCATGTACTAACAAACACTTTACTCTACTTTGAACCTAACTGAGAAAAACAGGGACTAATTAAGGCTGGAATATCTCTGTTGATGACTGTTTTCATGCCTTGGGTTGTGACCTTGCTTAGAGATCCATGTCTCATCCAGTTATATATTTTTTGTTGTTGCTGATACAGTTCACTGAAGATTATGCCTGCAATTTTGCAGGCATACAGTCAATGCCTGAAACATATCTCAGTGTTGGGTCAGGCAACACACAAGGGAACTCTTGACCTTTTTATGCATAATATGTGTGCTTCATTCCTGACAGAATGTGATTAAGATGGAGAAATTAAAGGGCAAATATAAAATTTAGTTCTTTTCAAAGCAAGTCTAATATGGCAGATCAATAGCTTGAGCAATGTTTTTATACCAATCTTCAGTGTCTTTGATGGGTCACCCACTGTATTTCAGAGCTATCTAAGCACCCTCTGACAGATCAGCCAGTTTTGCTGGGATTGTTTCATACTGGATTGAAGCACCATGATTTATTCTTGGCACGTGGGCAGCAGGGTTTGTAGCAATGCATGATCCTGGTGATTCACTGGTAAGATTGGGATGATAAACTGCTTGTCTGAGGGCCAGTCACAATATGCTATGAGATAAACCAAGGCCACTGTGTAGGCATGATTTGGAGTATTTGGATAATTTTCAGCCATGGATAAAGAATGTTTGGAAATAAGTGTCTTACTAGCAAGAGGCTGGAAGTGCAGAGATAGACCATGTTCTCTTTCCAGAGTAACAACTTCATGACATAACCTGATGATCATCTCCAGGTCATTACTACTTTACCTGTAACTTTCAAAAGTCTGGTACAAAATAGCTAACAAAAGCTATTTAAAAAACGATAAAAACGAAAGCACTTATTGTGGCTCACAATTTGAGGAGTAGACATTGTGGCAGAAATTTGAGTATGTTGGTCACTTTGCATACACAGTCAGGAAGCAGGGAGTGATGGATGCTTGTCCTCAGCTGTCCTTCCATCTAGTCTCCTTCCTATGCAGTCTCAGTCTCCAGCCTAGGAAATGGTACCACCCACATTTAGGTGGCTCTTTCTACCTCAATGAACCTAATCTAGATACACCTTCATAGACATGCCCAGAGATTTGTATCCAAGGTGATTCCGGATCCTGTTAAGTTGACAATCAATGTAATGACTTTTCAATGTTCTGCTAAATGTTCATAAAAGTAAACAATCCAAAGTTTGTATTTCCATATCTAAGAACCACTAGATTATCTGGAGTTCCTAATGTGTCTCTTATCTCCCTCATTTCTTCTATGTCTCCCCCTACCCCCGCAGTGGTAGTAGGGAATCAATGTTCACCCAACTCTTACACTAAGTTCAGAGTATCTGAAGACTCCAGTACATTTTTCTAATAAGTTAATCAAGGTAAGAAGTTTTGCTACCATAGACAAATAGAAAATTATCAACTGTTTAATATAGAAAAGGCTAATTTCTTGTCATAAACAAAATTCTCTGGTGTCTCCTGACTTTCCCCCATTTTTGAGCAAGACTCTTCAGAATCTGTGATCTTTGAGATTGTCATGGAATACAAGTAGGGCTAAAGGTGTGAGAGAAAATTTGGCACCTCATTTTCACGGATTCCAGTAGCTGGTCACATTGTTCCCTCACAGTGTGGTTCCCACATGCAATTCTCTGTGGATGGTAAATACTCTAGAGTTTGCTTATTTGTGATTTATACCTGTTAGTTAATTCATAAATCTGATATTCTATCTTTCTCAGCTTACTAAGGAGTGCAGGATCACTGTGGGGAAATTTCACTTACCTAAAAATGATTTGTGTTTCCTAAAATGCCTGCATCTACATAAAAAAACTAAAACAATATTTTGGCTTATTATTTAAGCTGACTGCCAGCCCTAAATAATTGTATAACTTCAGCTTCATTGGAAGTTGAATTGTGTGCCCATGACTTTTTTGTTTAATCTTATGAAATCACATGAAATTCCCATGTATATCATCTGCAGGTCTGACTCCATCCTTTTGTATGGTGTTGACTTCCCACCTATGTCTGATGCCAGGAAAGGAGGTTCTCTTCATCAAGCCAGGTCTTTTCAAGCCATCTAGATAATGACTACCAAAACTTTCCGGTCAGTCATTTGATTTTATTATTTCCCTTATTTAATAAAGTCTGTGCCTTCTGGGATTAATTGCCACTAGGAGACAAGAAGCAAGTTAAACATATCTGTCAAAAATGAATATAAAATAAAAGAGCTGAAGATTAAGAGTCTGTACTTCAAACCACCATCTACATGCTACTTTGTAAGGAAAATCAAACAGTTCATAAAACAATAGGAAAGATGCAGGAGCACAGAAGTGGGCAGGCTCTGTGCTTGGACCATTTGAGGCTCTTCTTATATAAGCTCCTATCAATTTCTTTTACTTAGGAAATTAAGATCATGATCATATTCAAAGTTGTTTTAAAATTAACTCAAGTTCTTTTGACAAGATCACTCATGCTGCCAGCTAACTACCTCAAAGTGAATGAAGGAGGTCTTTCTTAGTTCTCATTTCAGAAAGAAACCCAACTGAATTGACAAACCACTTCCTCTCTGGTCTGGTTAACTAGCAAAGATCAGCACTTCCACACTGCTGGACCATTCAGACTTTGGATGAATCATTTTACCAAGCTTGTCAAGGGCAACTTCCTTATGAATGAGTCTGTATCAACCTTGCAGAGGGGCTATTTGACTCAAATCAACTGCAATGAAGCAAATACAAGGAAACGTTGCTGCCTTTTTCCTAATTTTCTCAAAGCAGAACATAAATTTACTAAGTTCCCACTCCCCTCTCTACTGTAAATTAGCAAAGGACTTTAGACTATTGTCAGCCTGGAGATAGTATCAAAGGGATTTGCATAAGCACTCTTACTAACTCTCCCTCTGTTACCAGGAGTTTCCCATCTATTTCTCATGATTTAACAACCTGAGAGACTCAAGGTCCTTCTCCATTTTCTCTAAAATGCTTCACTGTCTGTAGAAGAAGCTGCCTATGCCTATGTGAGAGGTACAAGCTTCTTCCAGATTTCCCATTTACTCTTGTTTTCTTCTATGCATGCATGATTATTTATGTGAATAAATAATCTCCATTAGCTCTTATTAATCCATCTTTCATTACAAGGGGTCCAGCTGAGAATTTAGAAAGGTTTAGACAATTTTTTTTTCTTTCTTTCCTAGACTAGCATGTCATGGCACAAAGAGAGAGAGAACCTATGGAAATTGCAAAAATGAAGCCACGTTCGGACACTGCCACTTAATAGCAGTGTTTCCTGTGAGAAAGGGATTCATATTCATTGGAAAAAGGAGGGGCACTGACTAACCTCAATGGCAGGGTGTTTGAAGGATTAACCAGGAATCAATGGCAATAGCCTGGTATACAGGAAGAGTTCAGTAACAGATGACTTTTTTAGCTTTTACTTTCTGTATGGTCTTGGGAGACTCACTCTGCTGATTACTTATTCAGGTTGCTCTGGATCTAAGTATCTCTCATTTGGTCAAACGTGTTACCATTTATTGCATTTGACTTCAAAACATAGATAGGAAACAACAACTCGCTTTGGCAAAATGACTTGCCCATGGGCATAAAGTTATCAAATCACTCGGAGCCAAGGCATTAATCCCAGCTTATTGAAAAAGATGCAAATCTGGATGCATGTTTCTTTTGACTTGAAAGGAGCCTTGCCTCTTACTACTAAGTCCCCACAGGCAGCTGACAGGGGCTCTGTGAGAGGCATGGATATTTGAGGATATTACTCTTTCTGAGCCCCAAGGGTTCTTTGTCTATTGTGTCTTTTCTACGGGTATTGCAGGGTAAGGCATATTCTTTACTACAAAAGGTAAAAGGGGTCTAAAATGACAGCTGTAGCACGTTTCAGCCCCTGCATACCAGGAGACTTCCCTTTTCCTCCTCTCAGATACCTTTTGTAGAAAAACAAGGCAAAACCATGAAAATACTCCGAGAAGAGATTTCAGTGAAAAATAGCTATTGTGACCATGGTGTCTTTTATATTAGGAATGTAATCCATACATACTGGGAAGAAGACTTATGGATCAAAAGTAAAATTTTGTTTTTCCCACTTTTAATTCAAAGCATATATGGAAAAGCCTCCTCTGAGCTTAACGGTGCTGCTGTGGCTAAGGGATGGGAGATAAATGGGCTCTAGTTTCTGCCCACAAAGTTCCATAAATTGTTTCAAAGATAAATTTACAAACTTAAATTACTTATAGAACTTATATAACAGAAATTAATTAATTGCCAAAATTTTCATTCCAATGAATAACTGTTTTGGGAGATAAGGCAGAAGCAATGCCAAGTTCTGTCAGAACATTGGACACTGTTTTGGGGAAAAGATGAGCATAGTTTTACCCATATTATACAATATTTTTAAGCAGGCATCATGTGGTGGATCTCAGCAGGACTGGAAGACAAAAGTGGTGAGGAATGGACATGGAAATATGTTTGTTCTCTACATAGAGGTGGTAGAAATGAGAGAAATACATTTGTAGAATGGTCTTCAATCATTTACTCCATCTCCAGATATAGGATTTTTATCAAAATTTGCCATATGCATAAGAGAAATAGGAACTCTAGTATGTTAACAATTTTACTAAAATATTAAAAATAGGTTACAATTTATTAAAACTGTCAAACAATTATACGTGGAATTTCAATTTAGTAGAGTATATGTATGCTTTATGTTGCCAACACAATTTGTTTTGTAAGTATCTCTAGATATATATTGGATCCTTTAGTGTCTGAGTAATAAATCTCTCCCTTCCTTCCCTAAAATGTGGCCATTCTTTTGTCTAATGATGGAAATGAGAACATGAAAATATAATTAAACCTCTTTATTTCTGATGCATCTTGACAGCTTTGGGTGATATCATAAGGAAATCAAATGTGAACCAAATTGTCCAAGTATTCTTAATACTTGGTAATAATTATATATAGATATATTCATGATGTCTATATATAGTGACACACAGTATAATTCTAGAACTTGGGAGGTAGAACAGGCAAGAGTTTAAGGTCATGCTATGCCACATAGCAAATTCAAAGATAGCCTGGCCCATATAAAAGCCTGTCTCAATAAAACAAGACAAATCCCAGACTGTTATTGTTTGCCACAACTCATGTCTATGAATCAAGATTATACAACTAAAACAAAATACAGAAGTAAGCTTACTGCTATGCTTAATGTAATCCCTCAAAAATTAATTTGAGTTATGTTTTGGTTTATTGGAGTTTGTCTTGTCCTTACCAGTTTATTACTCAACCAATGAGTGCTTACTGTATACATAGTATACAATTCATCAATATTGGACATATAAGCCCTTTAAATATATGTTGAGAATGAACATTGCATTTGTTTAGAGCAAAGGCTTATTATGAAATGATATTTGAAAACTACCGGATCCTTGAGAAGAAAAACTGAAGGCTTGGGTCTGAGTCTTGGGATCTTCCAGCCTTAGCAGGAAAGTGGAGAGGCAGAAAACACCTGCTTGCACATGACAGTGGTAACTGGTCTTGGGTTTCAGGAGCTATGATGTTCCATGATTGCTCTTTTGATGAAGTATTAAAAGAGTTAGCTATTCTAAAATCGGATACATAGTCCTATAATAATGGTTAGATGACTGAAGCTTTAGTTTAAAACAAAAGCCTTTCTCCGAATTACCCTGTACATTCAGGAGCAGTTCCCATCTGGCTCAGTTCATCTGCCATGGCTGTTAGAGAATAAAGCATATTTGAGATGTGGGATGGTTTGAACAATGAGCCCATGAGATGGAATCGAAGTGACCCGAAAGGGGTTTCTGAATGATGCTAAACTGAGGAAGACTGCCTGAAGAACAGAATTTGCAGCCAGCTACAATAAAGGAAAGAACTCTCAGAAAAATGTTTCTCCTTCCTGAGAACCCAGAAGATTGAAATTCAAATCAAAGGCTATTCCGTGGTGAGGCCGTGTAAGGGGGACAGAGTAGCACCTTCAGATGGACAAAATTCACCACAGCCTAGGAGACTGGAGACTAGGTTTTGCTAATATCTGCTAAACTGTTAACATAAATGTGGTGTGTGTAGAAGTAGAAGAGTTAGTAGTAAAAGTCTGATTTTTCTACCTCAGCTTACCAAGGGTCAGACCACTGGAGGGAAACTCCATCAAGCTTCCCTGCTGCTAAGCACTCATTGGGGCTGATCTATGTCAGACTGTAAAGATAAAAACATACCATCTTTGCCCTCTGGAGCTTACAGTCTTGAGGGGGCATGGTCAGTGATATACAAGTGAAGGAAATTCAGGTGTGTTTCAGCACAGAATGGGAGAGGAGCCAGAAGAAGAACAGCTGGCTTAGGCCAGTTAAGCCGTAAAAGAGCAGATATGAAATTGCTGAAGCTGGAGACATGCAGTTGTATAGCAGCCCAGTCCCTTGCCCTCCAGCAGCAGCATTTCAGTAGGAGAAACAAATATGCAAACCACTAATAAATACAAGGCAGTATAGGTGATCCATGGTGGGTTTTCCTATCATGAGAGACCATAATACAATTCAAGAGAGTAAACTGAATTTAGGAGGTCATTTTGTGCCTGTGAAGAGATCTTAACGAATAGCAACACAGCACTCCTCGTTGAAGCACATCCATTGGAAATAAGCAGTACTTTGTGTGATTACCAGGAAAAAAAATGCAGCATTGTAAGCACAATAGTAAATACTGGGAGACTGATGTGATAGGGGAAGAGAAAATTGACTTGGGAAGAAAGAAGAGGAGTAAAAGAAAAACACCTTCCCAGTAAATAAGAGCCGGTTGTATCTTTAGAGATGATACAGAACAGCTGAGACGTCAAGGAGGTCCAAGGACATTTGTTGACAGATAACAGCGAGGATGCACGAAATACTGCACGTACAAAAGAGCAATGAAAGAGAAGTAAGAGCTGAAACTGGGACCTTTTGAGACAGATGCTGGGGAAAAGTGCGTGTGGGTAGGAAGGGAAAAGAGAAGGAAGGATAGATTTTATTTTCGCCAGGTTGGGAGCCCCGGAAGGATTTTAAAAGCCAGGAAAGGATAAGAAAGAGTTTTGAGACCAGCATAATCAGTTCTTTTGGCTCAGGGAAGTTAATTAGGAAATGTAAGAAAATTGCTTCTGTCATTTTCCTAGCCTGTACATAGTAGATGTTTGAAATTTTGTTGAAATGTGGCGTTATGTATCCTCTCTCTTTGAAAAGATAAATGAGTTTTCACAGTCCACTGCATCTGCTTGGAGGAATCACTTGAGTAAGTATTTGCTGGGACAGTCCTAGCCAGCCTGGGAAACACACCAAAGGCTCCCCAGCCCAGTTGCTACATCTAGAGAAGGGAAGTGTAGAGCGGGCAGAGGGAGGAGAAAGTATGACAGACAGAACCATCTTCCTCAAATTAACAGCTTACTTTTTATGGGTACATTTTATATGAAATATTTAGCTTATTTTTAACACAATTATTTCTATATGATTCTTTTTGAATAATTTTCATTATGCAGCCTGCAGGTTTTTTTTTTAGTAGTTATAGATTATTAAAAGGAACAATCTTCTTTCCAGTGAAGCCGTGAATAAGGCCATAAATGTGGCTAAATGAGAAACATAGGTCCCTAGTTCTTATTTCATGAATTTTAAGGTTAGGGTGAGTGGAAACACAGAAAAATATTAAGCTTAACCAAAGGCCTTTAAAGATTTCATTAAAGGAGAGGTGTTAGGTCTATTTCCTGGCTGGGCATGTAATTGTAATAGGTGGTCAGAGGCAGAAAGATACGTTGCTAACTTATTTTCTTCTAGAGCTTTCTTTGCAGCTCAACTGGGCTTTCCACTGCTAAAATCAGGAAACAAAATCTAAAAATGCAATTGACTACTTACGATATATGAGGGAATAGGAAAGGAGCTTTTATCTGTTTAAAGAAATATAAATTTCCAGTGCAAAAGAATGCCATCACAGGGTGCTAACAGAACTTGTCCAAATCTCAGAATCATTAACCCTAACCTTGGAGGAATCTTTGTAATCAGAAGAGTGAAGGTTGACTGGCAAAAAAATACAATCCTAAATTTTAAAACAAGAGAGGGGGAAGTTGAATCCTATACATTATAGATACAGACAGGTCAGCATTCCCCTTGGGTGGAAATAGATAGCAGGTGAGCACAAGGACCAAATTCTCTCCACAGAGACTAGAGGAACCACAGATCTTAAGCCTCCACCATCCTTTTGGAGAAGTATCATAGCTGAGTAAAAAGCAAGGCTATGTGTGTAAACGTGTTTGGAGGGAAATTGTTGAGTAACCCTGAGCTAGCAGTGTTTTACAGCAGTGTCTGTACTTCTGAAGTCACATAGCTTTTTATGTACTCAAAAGCAGCTTACTGCCTTCCAAAGCACTGTCCTAGGGGCAGCAGGAGTGGAGATTTCTCATGACTGAGAACTATTACCTGAATGTAACCCAGAAACCAAATCACACCTCTGGGTGTGTCTGTGAGAATGTTTCCAGAGACTATTAGATCATGAGACTATGACCAAACAGTAACCCACTGATGGATTCAGAATTTAAATAGATTACCTAGAAGTAGTGGAATGGTGGCATTATGGCTTAGTTGGAGTGATAGGGCATCAGGGACGTGATTTTAAAAGGTAGTTTTGCCTCATCACTTCCTATTACTCTTGCATTGTGCTTCCTGGCAGCTGTTACATAAGTCATTCTATCCTGCCCTCCCCACCATGATGGCCTGGAATATCTGAAGCCATGAACAATATAGCTCTTTTAATGTGGTTGCTAATGTAGTATGGGATCATGGGATCACAGAATCAAAACTTGATACCGATAATGTAGGGGTTTTGCTCTCACCACCCAACAATGAGGTTCTTAACTCTTTGGAACCAGTTTGCAAGAGGAATCTGAGAATTTGGAGATGTGTACTAAGAGACCTAGAATGATGTAAGCTTATTTTGATGGGTCACTTTGGTTAGAACTCAAACCACTGATGGGACTATGGAAAGGAAAAGCTCGCTTGTGAGGCTTCATCGAGGAATAGGGAGGCTTTTTGCTGTGGGATGTTCAAGTATGTCAGATGTGTTACTCTGACTGGTTAAAATAGAACACTGATTGGTTAGTAGCCAGGCAGGAAGTATAGGTGGGACAAGCAGAGAAGAGAATTCTGGGAAGTGGAAAGAGAGGCAGAGAGAGCTGCCAGCTGCTGCCATGACAAGCGAGATGTAAGGTACAGGTAAGCCACGGACCACATGGCAAAGTATAGATTAATAGAAATGGGCTGAATATAACAGTAAGAGCTAGACAATGGTAGGCCTGAGCTAATGGCCAAGCAGTTTAAATAATATAAGTGTCTGTGTGTTTATTTTATAAGTGGGTTGTCAGACTAACAGGGCTTGGCACAGCCTGGAGAGAAGGTCTCCAGCTATAGCTTTTTCTAATTGTAAACAACTAAATAATATAGTGTAGCTGGAGTTTTCCTGCCTGGTCCACAGTCAGGACAAATCTCTCTCAACCGCCAGGCCCATAGACACTCAGACCCAACCAAGTAAACATACAGAAACTTTCATTGCTTACAAACTATATGGTTGCGGCAGGCTTCTTGTTATCTACTTCTTCCATCTTAAATTAACCCATTTCTGTTAGTCTATACTTTGCCACATGGCTTGTGGCTTACCAGTGTCTTTACATGTTGCTTCTCATGGCGGCAGCTGGTGGTGTCTGTCCCCTCAGCCTTCCTATCCCCAGAATTCTCTTCTCTCTTGTCCTGCCTATACTTCTGCCTGGCCACTGGCCAATCAGAATTTTATTTACAGAGTGATATCCACAGCACTTCCCCTTTTCTTTTTTTTTAAGGAAGGTTTTAACTTTTACATAGTAAAATTACATATAACAAAACAATTATCAAGCAAGAATTACAGTTACATTATTAAAGAAGGTATCCTATCTTATATTTGTGAGTCTAAGGTTTTATATCTAACTTATCTTTTATCATAATTGAGGAAATTATAACTATCTAGTCTTCAACCACATCAAAGACCTCAGAAGGAAATAATATTATCTGAGAACCGGGAGAAGGATGCAAGCAACTTTCGGGAGTCTTGCAGGGTAGACAGAGACAGCTGGCAGCCTGGACAGTCACCTAATGTTCCTTTGTAAAGTTGGGGCATTTGTCTTCAGCCCACAGGGCTAGAGTCTCTTGGTCACTTCTCTCAGTGTCCTGTAGAATGTCTGGCATTTTCCTCTGTGAAGCAGGAACCTGAAGGACCATTCTGTCAAGCAAAGTTTACTGGTCACCTTTCTATGGGACCTGCATGTACAGTCGATCAAGCAGTCCAGGCAAGAACAGTTTCTTGCCCAAATGTCTATTTTTGCCAAGGTGAAGATAAGATATGAAGTGTCTTTAATGCCCATCCTCCTTTCTGAAGTAAATCAGTGTTGCCAGGAGCAGACATGTCTCACTGTCCAGAAAGTCTAAATTTTAAAAATATTTTAAATGCCATATTCTGAAGGTCTTTGAAGTATTTGAAGATTACCTATCTATCTGAAATACCTCTATGTATACCTAGAAGATTTAACTAACATGGCTATGAGTATGATTATCATAGATGACTAATTATTAATCTATTTTTAATTATCCATTATAATTTAAAGTGAGCTATACAAACATAATACCTTAAACATGAGTAGAAATATACACACAGTATAACAAAATTAAGTTTGTATCAATAGGCTAAAATCTATACCAATATAAAACATTTTAAACAAGTTGATGCTCTTTAGAAATAAATTCCTTAACCCTTTCATCCTATTATATCTATATCATATCCCCTTTTCCTCTTTAGAAAGAGATCGCATTCATAATCAACCTGCTTTAAATAAAAACACTGTTTTTTTTTTTTTTTTATTTGTTTGGTTTTTTTTTTTGTTTTTTTTCTGTTCCACATCAGAGGGCTCTTCTGATTTGGGACATAAAAATCTCTTAACCTTTTCTTTTAGCAATATGTCTGGGTTTAGAGAAGGAGTGAGCCAATTCCATCTCCAAAGCAGCATGATAATTTTGGGAAATTGGGCATAGTTTCTCTTACTACTTCCTGCTGGAGGGGGCTGCTGTATCTTATGGGGACATAAAGAAAATTTTAGGATTATGGAGTAGTCCATGAGGGTAAACCTCTGAGCCAGTTGCCTTGAAACCATTTTGGATGTTGGATCATCTGGGCCATAGTGTTATTGGAGACCTTTCAGGTGGTCTTGGCTGATCAAACCTGTTGTATCTTAATCTGGAACAAATCCATAGCCTCTAGCTTTCTGTGGAAACAAAAGCAGAGACTCTTTTCTAAAGCAACATATCCTTATATCCAAATTTTGAAGTCAAGGTACCTTTAAAATTTACATATTTGTTTAAATCAACAGCTTTTACGAACAAATCTTTTTCTGTAGTTAAAAATCCCAAAGACAACACAAACCTGATTTTCTGTGTAATATCCATCTTTGTAAAATTGAAATGCTGCTGTGGCTGCTGGCTCCGCCCCCCTCAGAATTTTATTTATACAGAGCAATATCCACAGTAATATAGGAGAAGACATTCCAAGTCAATTCAGATTGTGGTGTAGCCATTGCTAGCTGTTCTTAGTCAGGTTTGTAGTGAGCATGTGAAGTACAAAGAAGAATTTGAAGGCATGACAGGTTTGTTCTTTTCCATGCAAGGTAATGCTTGTTCGTTGTTAGGGACCCAAGGAAATGTTTCTGCTGAAGAGGTTAGGGACATTAAAAGGAAGTCAAGTACTATATGTAAAGACAATAGGAAAGATTCCTTGAGGGCATTTCTGGAAGTGGCCAGATCCTACCATCACTGGCTCAAAGGTACAACCATAAAGTAAAGTAAAGCCCTAAGACCCTAAAAGGGTTTTTCTTCAGCAAACAATACTAGTGTGTGCTACTGAACCACCTAAAGAAATTGTCATCCCGGATTTGTTTCATTCTTTTCAACCAGGGAGGCACTCAATGACCCATGTGGCTGTGACCTAAGGTGCATTGGGTGCTACTTGAGCTGCCAGCAGACCTTTGTGTCATCCACATGTTGTTGGCTTTGTAACTGCACACACACACACACACACACACACACACACACACACACACACACACACACACACACACACACACTAAGTAAGAGCCACTGGGTTATGAATCTTCTGCCATATTTTAAAAGAAAGCCTAGAAAGGAAAACAAACTATGACAGATTGGAATCTGTACAGGCAGCCCCTGAGAAGGTGACGTGAGGGTAGGACAAGTCAAAGCTATGCTGGATATAAACATACAAACAAGCAAGCAAACACAGTTTCTTACCATCTTTTACATCATTTATTCCTTTGGGGAGAGAGGTTTTTCTTTTGTTACTTCCCAAGGGCTCTTGCAAAGGGTAGCTTAGAAACAGGATGGGCAGGAGGAGAGGAGGGGATCCTTCTGCTTGCTTCCCTTTTAGTGGTACTCATAGATTCCAGGGTTTTCACACTCGTTTCTTAAATCTTTAATGACAGTCCTTAGTTGTGGATTATGAAAAGTCCTGGGAGAGCCTCAGAACAATGAGGTTTATAATATACCAATTTCCTAGATGTCTACAATAGGCCTACCTAGCCATGTAGTGCCTTACCAAAGCCTGAAGATGCACAAGAAAAAGAAAGCATAAGTGAAGGGAAATCTGACCAGAAGCCTTTGTTATTTTTCTTCTGAAGTAGTAAGTCAGGGAGGGAAAACCGTTTGAGAATGACCAGTTTGAGTAATAAGGACATGCTTCCAGATACATGGTCCTGAAATATCTAGGTGGAGGAATGCTGTGGGGTAATGCTTTTGTATACTGATTTATAAAATGCTGATTGGCCATTAACCAGGCAGGAAGTATAGGTGGGATAAGTAGACAAGGAGAACTCCGGGAAGAGGAAGGCTGAGGTAGGAGAAGCCAGCCTGCCATCTAGGGAACAGCATGTAACAGCACACAGGTAAAGCCATGGAAAACATGATGACATATAGATTAACAAAAATGGACTGAGTTTAAGTGTAAGAACTAGTCAGTAGTAAGCCTGAGCTAATGGCCAAGCATTAATTAATTTTAATTAATATAAGCCTCTGTGTGTTCACTTGAGTCTGAGCAGCTACAGACCAGGTGAGATACAAGAAAACTTCTGGCTACAGAGGAATATTGTTTCCTGGGCTGTGAGGGCTGCAGAGAGGAAGTGTGAGTAGAGGTTAGTTTGCATATCAAAGCTATGTTTTCAAGCTGATCTCTTATTTCTAAGTTTTAAGAATTAGTCCGCTTGGTCTGTAAGGTTTTGTTTGGTTAAGACATCAGTATAACATAACAGAGAAATAAAACGGTAAACTCCGTACACCATTAACAATGAGTCTTGTCCAGCCTGTGCTATTATCAACCCACTTGTCTGGCCCTTCTTCAGGTCCCAAAACAAAATGTTACAAAAAGGGAGAGCCCTTCTAATGATCATATGTTCCCTGAATGAGTTTGTTGACTACTTCTCATAGTGACTAATAACTCAATTACTTTAGTTTTTTTTTTTTTTTTTTTTTTTTTTTTTTATTTCTTAGCAATGTTAGCAGTTTTGCAACCAATTTCTTATACTCCCTCAGTGTGAAGTCCATGGGGGCAGTTTCTGGCATTTGCCTTATTGATGCAGAGATGAGGATGAATTTATAGCCACTGCCATCAACAGTGCCACTAAACCTACTGATGAGACTTGACATCCTCTCTCACAAATTTGGGAACTCTGTTCTTCAACTTTTTTTTTTTACCTGTCCTTGGATAGTGTGGTCTAATTTGTTAGCTTTGAGGCCCAGACCTCACCTACCTGCTGGGAGAAGCTGGGGCTTCCAAAAGTGAGACAAACACTGAGAAGCTGCTAAGAGACGTTTGCTACAAGGCTCCTCCCTTGGACTCATAAAGATACTAACAGCAGGATGGAAGCCTGGGTTCTTTGCCTTAATTCTGTGGCTGTACTTTGGATAAAGGCATAGAGGTACTGTTCTTAGCCCTTCTTCTTGAGTCACCGTGAATCAAATCAAATATGATTATTATTCCAGGAGATAACTTCCAAGATGATACAATTAGCCAGGAGAGTGAGATTCAACTTCAGCTATTAAAAGATTAACAGTTTATTGGGCCACTTTTTAGTAAATGCTTCAGAGGCAGTGATGGGCAGGATCAACCTTGACCAGAACTGCTTAATCATATATACTTCATGACCTTTATTTAAGTATAAACCTCATGTTCTGCCCCAAAGATGGGGCCATTAGACTCTTCTATCTACTATGTTTCACAATCTGGTCATATGGAATAAAACCCCCTCTCTGAATTTTTATGATTCCTTATTTCTGTGTTTGGCTCATTAAGGACAGGTAGCCCACCTTAGCTTTGGTGAGAGGTTGGAGCCCCAGGCTGTTGCTCTAAAAATACCAGTCACAACAGAACCTTGTATCAGAAGATCTTCCCTTGGGTGTTTCTGTAAAGGTAGGCAAATAGATTGTTGCAAATAGACAATCTGAATCCAAAAGGCATTTTCCATTTGTTTTGGAAGAATTAAAAGAATAATACAAAGGTAAGCTATATCAGAGATCTGTATCTCAGTCACAGTACAAACCAAAATGTTTTTGTACGAAAGAACCCACAGCGAACGTGGCTTTGATCTATCTACCCTGGACAACGGTCCAAGGATTGTTTATCCAGGACAACATTCAGTGAAAAGTGGGCTTCGTTGCAAACAGCTGTGATTCATTTCAGGATGTTACTCACCATTGTCCAGGTTCTTTGTTGACTTTACAAATCTGAGATCAGAGGCAGTGGTGGGGGGTCACTTTAACCCAGGAAGGAACGTTCAGGGAGGCAAAACTTCCTAGATGAGATACTAGTCAGTTTTTGTAGTTTAATAAAAAAAAATCTATGGCTAGAAAATTCTATAGAATTTTTTTCTGGGGCTTTATAATGACTGTTTGGGAAAATGGCTTATTTTGGCTATTCTTATTCAAAGCTCTATTTCTCAAAAGAAATGATGAGATTTCTTTTTGAGTTAAGGTAAAGAACTGTCTTTCATGTAGATTATGTACTCATGTGGGCCACCCTCTTCATTGCATTGAAACTGTATCCTATAGTCACTAAGAAATCTCCCAAGCCTAGTCCAGCACACAGATGATCCCAGCCTCTGATATCATCTCATTGTGTGACTCTCGTAGTCCACTATTAACATACTGGGCACTTCTTTCTTTCTTTCTTTCTTTCTTTCTTTCTTTCTTTCTTTCTTTCTTTCTTTCTTTTTTCTAGAACATTCACTGCTATTTTTAAGTCCATTTTTTAAAACCATTGAATATTGTTCAACACTTCTTAACTTGTCTTTCTGTTGAGGACATGAACTGATTAAGAGCAGGAATTGGACTTTACCATTCTTGTGATGCTCCTTGCAGACACTCAACATAAATACAAGCAAGATCTCAATAGATTTGCCAATTTGACAGTTTAATAATAGTTTTTTTTTTTTTTTTTGTCTTGGTATTTAAAGAAACATGATGAATATCGAACTTATACAAGATGGGCTGTCATACACTTTTCTCAAAATTAATTGTTTTGCTGGTGGGTATATTTTCAGGGCTTAAAAATGAGTAATTTTGTTCTTGCAATTCTTTCAAAAATTCTTTCAAATTGTTGATTTTCTCCTCCAATTTATTTGAAATCCATTATTTTTCTCTTACTGAATAATGTTGAAATTCATATGACTTATGGGGCTGAAAATTTAGGTTGTGTATGTGTGTTTGTGTGTGTGTGTGTGTGTGTGTGTGTGCGTGAGAGAGAGAGAGAGACAGAGAGAGAGAGAGAGAGAGAGAGAGAGAGAGAGGAGAGAATCTTCCATCATGCTCACTTTCATGCTTTCTCAGTGCTTGCTGGAAGGTACTTGAAAGACTGCTGGGGGAGAAAAGCCACCCTCTGTCTTTGTGAACTGTGAACCCTATGACTACAAGACCAACCTTCCAGAGAAGGTATGCCTGCTAGTGTGCTCTTGTGGTTTGAATGCAAATTGTCCCCCGGGAGTTCACATGTTTTAACACTTGGCCCCCTGCTGATGCCTTTGTTTGGGAAGATTATGTAACCTTTAAGAGGTGGAGTCTGTTGGAGGAAATTCATCATGGGGGTGGGTTTGAGGTTTTATAGCCTGACCTTCCTGTCTGTTCTCTGTCTCTGCTTTCTGTAAAGGACAATGTAGATGTAAGTGTCTTGTTAAATAAGAAACACAGAGCCAATTGCAGAGTTAACAGCCAAGAGGTCAGAGCAATAGCTGAGAGCTGAAATCCTTACCCTTCACTGCTGCTTGCTGTCTTTCCTCTCCACAGGAGAGCTACTTCTGTGTGTTTTTTCCTTTATATAGACTTTCTGTTTTGCTTTCTCATTGGTTGTAAACCCAGCCACATGACCTCCTCGTCACTGCCTGTCTGTACAGACCTCCAGGTCTTCTATGGTTGGTATTGAGATTAAAGGCGTGTGTCGCCATGCTGGCTGTATCCTTGAACAAACAAAGATCCACCTAGCTCAGCCTCCCAAGTGCTGGGATTAAAGGTGTGCACCACCACCGCCCAGCTTCTGCTGGAGCTTGCTCTGACCCCAAGGCAACTTTATTAACATACAAATAAAATCACATTTCAATACAAATAAAAATCACTATAGACAACAGCCAGCTTCCTGCTTTTACTGGTTTGTTTCCCCAGCCTATTGCCATGCTTTTGGTATCATGATGGAGAGTGAGTCAAAATAAACTCCTTGAGTTGCTTCTAGTCGTGGAATTTTATCACAGCAACTGAAAAATAACTAGTATAGGGGGTAACCAACTGCCTTCTGAATGGATTTTAAACTTATTCTACAAGAGATGTTCATACCAAGTGCTGTAACCTAGTCAAATCCCACAACTGGCAAGCTCATTGGCTCTCAAGAGAAACCTACTACTGTTGTATTAATACATGGGCATGATGTTAAAAAAAATTACTGAGATGTCATTTATAGGCTAAGGTTGTACATGTTTAATGTGGACCTTTTGATGAATGTTGGCATACATGAACACCTGAGATGTCATCGCTATCATCAAGGTCATAGAAATAGTTGACTGTTTACTCTGGGTTTTCCCTCCCCCCTCCTGCCTGCATTTCTAATCCACTGCAGTCCTTTACTAGGAAGCCGCACTACCTGGTGTGAAATAACTGCAGCTGTCTAAAGCCTCCTTCTCCCAGTCTACCAATAGACCCCTAAACGGTTCCCACTTCTGTTGTCCTAAAAGTAGGCAGGGTGATCTTCATTAGCTAAGAGTGAAGAGATACTGATTCTCCCCTCCCTGTTTGATGTACTGATGGTTTTCAATTCACTTAAATCACAGCTTCTGGTGCCAATTTGAAGGCTGTGGGGTTTTCTAAGTTGGAGACTGGCTGAGAGAAGCATAGTACAAGTTGAAGGTACCTCACATGTTCTCTGTCACACTGTGGTTTCCTCAACATGATGAATTCAAATCTCTCTGAAATTGTGATGCAGAATCAGGTCCTCCTCATTTCCATTGCTCCTGTCAGCTGCTCACAGCAGTATGTCATTCACTTATCATGTTTGATATGTCTGTTCAATAGCTTTGATTCATTTTTAAAAACATGCTGTTCTTTTATTAGATCGTGATAATTCTTCATACATTCTGAAAAAAGGTCTGTTGTCAAACATGCATTTTGTAAACAGATAGCTTCTTTCAGTCTGTGGTTCATCTTTTCATATTCTGAAAAACAAGCATGCACAGTTTTGATGCAGTCCATCTTGTCATTTTTTTTTCTTTTCTGAGTCATTTTTTGGTATTATATTTAAGATTCCATGCAGCAATCCAATGCTACAAAGGATTTCTCTGATGTTTTCTTAGAGAGACTTTATGTTTTAAGTTATTTTCTTTTTCTTTTCTGTCTACTCTCCCAACCATTTTTGCTGTCTGTATAGTGTGTGTATGAGTGAGTGAGTGAGTGAGTGAGTGAGTGTGTGTGTGTGTGTGTGTGTGTGTGTGTTTGAGTGCACGTGAATATGCCTTGGTGTGGGCATTTGTGCAGAGCTCAGAGAGTTATCTTGGATATCATTTAACAGGTATCTTGTACCTTTTTTGAGACAGTCTTTCATTGGCCTAGAAAACTAGGGTAAGTGGCAAGTGAGCCCCAGGCATCTAATTTTCTCTATTTTTATAATGCTTCGATTGTAAGCATATACTAACCACACATGACTTTTCTTTTCCACATGGATTCTGGGAATCAAAGGCCAGTCCCACAAGCTCTTCATCCAGTGAAGTAGTACCCATTTCTTGTCTTCATATCATACCAGCATCACTTGCCATCCATTGATTTGGTTTTGCATCATTGTCAAAAATCAGGTGAATGCATTTGTTTGGGTCTTATTGTCAGCTCCTGGCTCTGTTGAACGACTCACGTGTCAGAATAATGCTGTCTTAATTAATAAAGTTCTGTTGGAAATCTGAAGATCAGGTCATGTAGTTACTTGAATTTTTTCTCTCTCTACAGAATATGTAGAATAGAGCACGAAGAAGGAAAAAACCTGTATTTTACAGTTACTTTGTCATTGTGTATAAATTTTAAAATGTGCTTGTACATCTCAATGAAAGCTCTTGCTGAGGTTTTGATTGTAATTACTCCAATCTACAGATCAGTTTCAGAGAAATTGACCTTTTAACAACATTGAATCATCTGCTCAGTGAGCACAGCATCTTAAAGCTTGCTTAGGATTACCTGATTCTCTTCCTGTCTGTGCCTTTCAACATAATAATCGTGTGTACATGTTTTCCTTGGATTTATGATCAACTATGTTAGGTTTTCAGTACTATTATAAAAAACAAGTTTAAGTTAATTTCAATTATTCATTTTAGTGTAGTAAAATAGAATTGATTTTTTTTTGTTTTTGTTAAACTTCTATCCTATGGATTTGTTGAATTTATTTTTTTCTTTGAAGGTTGATTCAAAGATCTGTTGGAATTTTCTACTTAGACAGTTGATACCATGTGAATGTGAAGTACTTTATTTTATTTGATTACAGTCTATGAACATTTCGCACCCAGAGCCCCTCCTTCTTACTGTAGCAGAAATAGTGTGAGAGTGGCGACATTGTTGGACCGGTGACAATGATGCCTTTGCCTTTTTTATAATAAGGAAAAAAGTCATCATCATGATCAGTGTGCTAGTTGCTGTGGGTTACCTTGTAGATAAACTTTCCCACACTGACAGAGGTTTTTTGCTGTCTTATTCTGCTGAGAATTTTACTCATTACTAGACGTCAAATTTTGCTAGAGGTTTGTCCTCCATTTATTGAGATGATTGCATCATTTTTCCTTTTTAATATAATGAATTAGCTTGATTTTCTGCTGTTGAACCATATTTCTACCACTGGAGTAAACTCCCTTGGCCAAAATGCATCATGTATTTGTATCTTGCTGTATTCAATTTTCTAATACCTTTGTGACTGATACTTTTCCCAGCACCATGAGGAACAGAATTCTGTGGCTTTCTTGACATGCTTCTATTTTAATCTCATGATAACTCTGGCATTGTAAAATGTATTGGTAAATGCTTTTATCCTTTTCTTATTTCTGTGAAAGTTTATGTGGAAATTATATCATTCTTTCCTTAAATGTTCAGCATAGGTCCCTCGTGAAGCAATCAGGGTCTGCAAATGTCTTTGATGGGAAAGATTTGAGTCACAGTTTGAATTTATTTAATGGAACATAGCTATTCAGCTTATTTATTTCCTTTTTGGGGAACTGCTGTTATTTGTATCTTTTAAGAATGTTGAGGTTTTTTTTTTTATACAAAGCTATTTATTTTATACCTTCATTATACTTTAATGTCTATAGGATATGAAGTGAGATCCTTTATTACAAAATTCATTATATTGAAAATCTATTTAGTTTCTCTTTTCTTTCTTCATTCTTTGATCCAGATGAAGGGAGAACTTGGCAAATTTTTTGATAAAGGGCCATACTTGGCATGTTTTTGTATGTGCCATTGGTGGTTGTCTCAGATACTCTTCCATGCAGTTGAAAAACTAACAAACAAATGAGTATGGTTGTGTTCTGATAAAATGTCCTAAATACACAGTGGGCTGGATTTTTGCCAATGCATAGTAATTTGTTGAACACCAGACTATGCGATTACCAACACTGTTGCTCTTTTGCATGCACTAGCTTTTATTTTTTCTTAACTGAAAAAAAGTATACAATGTATTTTTTTATCATGTTTTTCTCTTCTTCTTCTAATCCCTTCAGATTCTTCTTACCTCCTAGTGGTTTTTATTTTAATCTGTTTTATTCAATTATTTCTTTTTTCCAATCTTATTTCTTGCTAATTTTACCATTTTTGTCTTTTCTGTTTGACCTAGGTACAATTTGTTGTCTCTTTTTGAGGGGGAGAATTTCTTCCACAGTTAGAAATTATACCGATTTAGGAAAATGGAAGTAGTGGGTTTTCCTCTGACATTTATAACTTGCCCATCTACAGATAGTTGTCTAGGTTTTCCAGATTTACAACACCAGGCATAGTTTCTCTCCTATTGAGCAGATCTTAACTCCAATTACACAGCTGTTGGTTAACCCCATGTAAAATTGCCACTGCTGTATCCTTGGAGATATTAAGCTTTTTGTTTGGTGGTTCATAGAATTTATATTTGAGTAGGACTTTTCTCCGTTGGCAGCTTGCACTGCACCTTTTGTTACTATGGGAGCCAGTCCTCCTGGAGGACATGCTTCTTCTCAGTCCTGCATCTGAAATGTGTTCTATCTTCAGTCTTACTTTCAAGTACTGGGAGGCAATCAAGGGTAGTAGCAACAGTCTATACTGCTTGGAGAGTCTCTGGGATATGCCTGACCAACAAAACAAAGTTACATGCTACTTGTTTTCAGTAGACACATGCTTTTAAATTAAGAGGTTAGAATTCTGATATTTGTGGAAACTACTGATAGATTTGTTTTGAAGTCTATCACTTGACTAGTTAAAAATTAGTACATGTATTCTTGGCCATTTTCTCTATTTGTTTCTCTGCTTTTTAGTCAATCATAAGCAGCATCTACCCTTTCACAGATCTGTAAAATGGCCATGTAATCCCAAAACATCTTTAACAGCCAATAGAATCATATTTAATTGTTTTATTACCTTCAGTTTTTCTTACATTGTGAATTGCAATGTGGAGTGAACTTCTGTTCTTTGGATGAGCAAACTGTCCTAGTCTCTAAGTTTGGAACAGCATTCAACATTCAGAACTTTAGGGTATCTTCACGGGTCTTTCCGTGTAAAGAATTTATCATCACTTCTCTGTCTTGCTGTTTGTCTAGACTCTCTTGCATGATGAGAGGATCTATATCAGGGCCAGTTGCTTTTCTCTCTAACTTCACTTACATGATTTACATTTGTTTCATTTACAGCATTATCATGACTTGGTCTTTGTCTACTTTTTCCATCTTCATTGACCCATACTATTCTGATTGCCCAATTTTCAAATCAGGTACATGACTAACACACAAGTCACTAAATTTTGCTTTCTGTACAGGATCTGAATAGCAGTTTTGCAGTAATGGTATCTGAGGAGATCTTTATAAGGTGATTTGGTTTGTCACCATCAAGAGTTATAATGCTTGTGTATCACTGTAAATGCATTGTTTTGTGGACGAAATTGAGGAATTATTTGAAATGACTGTACAATACTCCTTAAATTTTACAGGCTTAGGGGATCAACTAAACTATTGAGACTAAAATTTAGGGTATAAGTTATGAGAAGTAAAAACCTGTACTCTACTCTTAAAAACTTAGGATTTTTAATTGAGTTATAAGATAGTAGGCCTCCATATTGCTTTTTAATTCATGCTTTCTTTGTGTTGGCTCTTTCCCCAACTCCTTTATTCATTTGATATGCTTCTATCTCTTCCCACTTAAGCATTTCCACCTACAGAAGTCTACTTCTCCTCTGTCCTTTCCCTTATTGTTCCCCATCACCAATATCAACCTTCTAGTTTCTTGGCTTTCACTTGTGCTCCAAGTTAAACAAACAGAACAAAAACTTTGAAGCTAGAAGCTACAGATGAGAGAGACGATAAAGCTTTTGTCATTCTGGGCTTGAGTTACCTCACTCAGAGTACATTTATTTATTTCTTTTCCTCACTCAGAGTACATTTATTTATTTCTTTTCCAGCTCCATAGCGTTGCTTACAAATTTACTTTTTCTTTAGCACTGAATAATATCCCATTGCATGAATGTACCACAGTTTTTTTTTCCATTCATCTGTTGATGTACATCTAAGTTTGATTCATTTTCCAAACCTTGTGAACATCATAACAATGAACATGAGTAGTATGTGCCTCTATAGAAGGATATAAAGTCCACTGGGTATATGCACAGGAGTGCCACAGCCAATTCTTACAGTAGATCCACTTCTGTATTTTTGTAAACCCTCTAGATTAATTTCCAAAGTGGTTGTAATAGTTCACACTCCCACAAGCGGTGTATAAGGGTTCCTGTTAGCCACATCCAAGCCAGAGTTCATTGTCATTTGTATTCCTGATGATCCTATCTTGACTGGAGTAAGATAGAATCTTAAAGTAACTTTAAAGTACGTTTCCCCAAAGCACTTTTAAAAGTGTTTCCTAGTCATTTGTATTTTCTGTTCTCCTAGCCTATTTTTAATTGGGTTTTTATTTCTTTAGTTCCTTGAATGGGAAATACTAGAAGTTAAGGGCCTAAATGGAGGTGGAGCTTGAAGCAGTGGGAAGAGAAGTGGGTATAAGACAGGCTAAACTAAACTAAAGGTGCATGAAAAAGCCTTATGGAAATCCACTATTTAGCAAGTGAATTTCAAAATATACATTAGAAACTAATTTCAAATGGAGTTCCTTTGCACGGGTGGACAATGCCACTTTCAGAAGACTGGGGTTTATGAAATGAAAATTATAGTCTATGGTATGGGATAGATCCTGACCAGTTAATGATTAGTGAGTCCCCTGAGTTCTCTAAATAACACAGGATATTGCCATTATCCTTGATTACTTACCATATCTACATGATAATACCCTATTGCTGAAATCAATAGAGAAATTGATCTCACATTGACTTGGGAACTTCCTGCCTGTTGGCTTCATAGGTCCTTCCTAGCTTCATAGGTCCAGAAGGTGCTATGCATGCTGCTAGGGGGAACAACATCTATGGTCTTACCCAGTGTTAGACCCTGCATGATACAATCCCAGCCTGTCCTTCTGGATGTGCTCACTGATGAAATAGTGGCATGAGTATTATGGGATAACAAATCACTTCCTGATTGGATTTGAGGTATGTCATACAGGAGGGAATTTTATGCCTGCTACTGTAATCCTGGTCAAACATCTGAGAAGGTCAGAGGTCCAAGTATCTAACTTGCTATTATGATTTTACTAAATGGCCATGTAGCCAACTTGCTTTTTAACTATTTATCTTTATATTCCTAGACCTCTGCTGTTCTCAACCTGGGTTGGAGAAATTTCTTTTTACATTGATCAACTATCAATCCCCACCCCCATCAAGACTCCATGACTAACATGGACAAATAGAATGCTGTCTTCTCAACATAGCAGGAGTATAACACTCATGAATGCACAGCATATGTAGTAACTTGTATAAGACCTAAACAAATTTTAGACAGCCTAAATTCCACAAAGATAGAGTAGATAACTTCCAGACTCCACCCTTACTACTGGTGGCTGATAGCTGCTGGGGAAGGAGAATCATTCTTTCAGAATATAGCCATTGGTAGGTTTCTCATGCTAAATGGATAGCCCCACACATGCACACATGGGAAGTGCTAGTTGGATGTAGTAGATCTCTAAAAATAAAAAGGCATGTAGTTAGGAGAGGTATGAGTTATAGAGGTTGTGGGAGGAGTTGAAGTGGGAAGAATAATATAATCACATTGCACTGTATATATGTGCGTAAGGTTCTCAAAGAATAAAAAATGGCAAGAAAAATAAACAAGAAATTTGTAATTCCACATGATGTCTATTATTGCTTATTATCTATATTTTTCATTTTTTTTTCTAATTTCCTCCACTGAATTTACAATCCACATTTTTAACTAAACACAATTTACCCTCAAATTATATTTTGTAAAATATAGGGTCCTTGAAACAATATACTTTCTTCTCTACATTTTCAGTATTATGTTTTCTCATAAGTTTTAGACCCTGCTGTGGGATGTTCTGTATGTCAAATGTGTTGCTCTGATGGGTTAAAATAAATAAAGTGCTAATTGGCCAGTAGCTAGGCAGGAAGGATAAGGTAGGCGGGACATGAAGGAGGAGAATGGTGGGAAGTGGAAGGCTGGGTAGAGAGATACTGCCAGCCACTGCCATGACAAGGAAGTTGTAAGGTACTGGTAGGCCACAAGCCACAGGGCAAAGTATAGATTAATAGAAATGGGCTAAATATAAGAGTAAGAGCTAGACAATGGTAGGCCTGAGCTAATGGCCAAGCAGTTTAAATAATATAAGTGTCTGTGTGATTATTTTATACGTGGGTTGAGGGACCGTGTGGGGGCTTGGTGGCACTTGGAGAGAAGCTCTCCAACTACAAGACCCACCCAAATATTATTTTTATTTTTATAATAAATTACCCTTTAGAGACATTAAAAGTAAGATAAGTGCCTTCTCAGAAGGCTGGAGTTATATTTCAGTGCTGAAAAGTGCATCTTTGCAGAAGATGACAGTTTTATTCTTACTACCCATGATGGGAGCCTCATAGCTGCCTGTATCTCCAGTTTAGAAAATTTGACATCTCCTTTGGACTGTATAGGGACATTAACTCATACACAAAAACCCATAATTACATACATATATGCACATGATTAAAAGTAAAATAAATCTTTAAGGAAAATGAAACTGCTTTTTTGTATTTAACTTTGTTTTCAAGATTCCTTTATATTTAACACAGATTCAAGTTTCTGTCTGGAATTATATTTATTCTCAGTGAAAAGCATTCTGTAATTTGAGGAAAATTATGTCTTTCACCTGTTTCAAGTTTGAAAACATCTTAAGTGTTAAAAATACAATTTATCTGGTTATAAAAGTAGAAATGACAGTTTTTCTTTTTCTTTTTTCCAGTAATTTAGAGGTGCCACTACATATTTTTTCCTGCTAAGTTGCCTTGTTTCTAATAAAAAAATCCATGGTAATTTGTTTTTTGTTTATTTCTTTCTCTCTATATAAAATGTCCCTTTTTACTGGTTTCTCTGTATTTTTGATTTTAAGCAGTCTGGAGAACATGCTTTAGGGTTTATTTTTCTGAATCTTTTTCTAGCTTAGAAGTTTTCTACATATTCTGGCATTGGTAATTTTACATCTTTTATTATCTTTAGAAAATTATTAGTTTTATTACTTTACATATTTCATCAGTTCTATTTTTCTCCTTTTTATTTGTATGAGGATAAAATTATACATTATGTTTTACATTTTACGTGACTTGTTGCTTTTATGCAGCTCTTGGATGTTTTCCTCAGTGTTTTTATTTGGGTGTTTTCTATTGATTTATCCTCAAGGCTGCTCAAATAATTATGGGACATAATTTTCTTAAGCATACTTATTTTTAGCACTTCTCCTTAACTTGTTTCTATAGCTTCTGTTCCTCTGCTGAAATTTCCCATATGTCCGTGTGTATAAAACATTTTTACACTAAATCCTTGAACACATTCATCACTGATATTTTCATACCTGACTTGGCTACATTGATTGTTTTGTATCTTAAAATAATGGCCATTCTTTTCCCTGACAGAGTATTTCATACTGTTTCAATGAATGATGGATATCTCATACACAATAGCAGAGCTTGATGTCAACATTATTTCTACCTAGACATTGGCATGCCTTTTCTCAGGCATTTAGGGTGAGTCATACAATCAACTTAGGGCTAGAGCTAAATTTGCCTTTTGTCATTATTGTGATTAACCTCAGTATATCACACGCTTCAAATTTCTCTACCAATGTCCCTTTCTTATAGAAAAAGCTGGAATAATTGTAGATTTTTTCCTGTACTAGCCTTCCGTGTTCAGCCTGCTGACAAGTGCATGCTTGTAGCACAATGAGAATATGATCCCTTTCCCCTCCACTGCCTGAACAGTGTGTATCTTAGTATATTAGCACAATAAGCTTTTTGCTATCAATTGAAGGTGTCTATCTTGGTAGAATCTCTTCTTAGTCAGTTATACACTTTTTGTGTGAACTTCAGAGACCCTGGCAATTTCCTCCATTTTCTTTATGTCACTTGCTATCTGACCTTGTGTTGGAGGATTCTCTTCTGACCCACAGTGAGAGGGAATCTCTCTTGGTACTAGTATAAGAGTCTGTGCTCAGAACCCTTACTGAACAGATTGATGCTTTTCCCTTTCACGTTTCCTCCCATGATGAACCTGTACATGGTTGAGGAGAGGTTGTTGCTCTTCTTTCTCTGGCTCAGTAAGTTTTTACTTCATATTGGAAAGATCTGAGCAGGAAGATGAAGCTTTATGCTTTATTAGGGGTGACTATCTACTGTTAACCCTTTCTTTAGTTCAGTGTAATTTGGGATTGCTCACTGTAGTTCTCTACCTTGCTTCTAATCTTAATGTGTCCTGTGAGGTTTTGTAGCATAAAAGAACCTGGAAGTGAATGCAAATTTTCATGTCTACAGCTCCCAGGAGTGTTATTTAGACATGTTAACCCACACTAGGCAATGATCAATTCACTTAATTCAATTTTTTTTCCTGCTTATAAGTCTGGTTTAATCCCATCATCTCTTCTCTGTGTGTGGTGTGGTGTAGTGTGTGTGTGTGTGTGTCCATGTCCTTACCCTTTTGGGGCAAATAATATTCTTCATAGATTTTAATCACTGCATTGTCTTGTGACTTTAACAACTTTATGCACTCTTTTTTTTGGAATTTTGTAGTTTCTGAGTGTTTCTTGATGTTTTATTTGTGTGTATAATTCCTGGCTACTACATCATGATATAACCTAGCTTGAACAAAAAGGTCAAATGTGTGCTTAGTGAAAGAGAATAAGAGAAGTCTTCTGGGATAATATGTTTTGTACATATATCTCAGTTTTCTCTGTGAGATGTAGATATCAGAGTAACAAGAGGAATAAAAGAAAATGGGTTATTGAATAATAACTTAGCCATGAAGTATGGTGATATTTTATTTGTACTGAAATGTGATTTTATTTGTATGTTAATAAAGTTGCCTTGGGGTCAGAGCAAGCTATAGCAGAAGCTGGGCGGTGGTGGTTGCATGCCTTTAATCCCAACACTTGGGAGGCAGAGCTAGGCAGGATCTCTGTGGTGTTCAAGGACACATCCAGCATGGCGACACACACCTTTAATCTCAATACCAACCATAGAAGACCTGGAGGTCTGTACAGACAGGCAGTGATGAGGAGGTCATGTGGTTGGGTTTACAACCAATGAGAAGGCAGAACAGAAAGTCTATATAAACAGGACACAGGAAGTAGGCCTCTTGTGGAGAGGAAAGACAGCAGCAGCAGTGAAGGGTAAGGATTTCAGCTCTCAGCTATTGCTCTGACCTCTTGGCTGTTAACTCTGCAATTGGCTCTGTGTTTCTTATTTAACAAGATGGTTACATCTACATTTGGCGCCAAGTGTGGCAAGAATTCATTAAAAACTGCTTGGCTTGGCAGTGAATCCGGCTTCCCGCCTAGGTGGGCCCGGCTCCCTAGCTCGGGCCTAGCACCACTTAGGACTCAGGCCCAACCTACCTTAGCTATAAGCAGTTACCCACAGCAGGAGATACTTGCTTAAAAAGCCTGTGATAAGAACAACTCAGGCCTGTGGGAGCTACTGCTAATTGCAGTAGCTACATGCAGCTGCAGATAGGCTGCTTTTGGCTGAAATGCCAGTGCACGTGGTCAGAGTTTAAGGAAGCCAGAGCCCAGGCTTGACTTGGCTCAGGTGGGAACACATGGTTGGCTTCAAGCTTTTAGCCAGAACGTGGCTTTCTCTCTCTCTCTCTCTTCTTTCTCTCTTTCTCTCTCTCTGGATTCCCACCTTGGATGCTAGGTAGCTGTTTTGAAATTCCCTTGGATTTCTACTGTTCTGACAATGGAGGATTACATGGATGAGGGTAGAGGAGATGGTAGTGATATGAAATGGGTGAATAGGCTCTTTTTTAAGGACATTATAATACTAATTAACGTTCAAGGCATGAGTAGAAGAAAAATAAATGATTTCAGGTTCAGATAAATCTTGGATCTTTGCCATTAAAAAAAACCAAGTGGATAACTAGAATTATCCAATGGAGTATAGATACATACTTATTCTACATGAAAAATTAATTTTCTGTGCACACATACACTTGCATGCATAAAATTGTGGAGGTTGGGAGAAACAACGTAAAATCAGAAGAAAAGTCAGAAGAGTGGCTCTGTGTAATACACAAGGGAGTGTCTGTCAACACTTCACCAAGTCACTGCTTCTACTTAACTAAGAGCCTGTGTGTCGTGAAGGAAAAGAATGCTAAATAAACTCCAAAGTGATTTATGGGGAACATTTGTCTAAACTTTGTTTTTTTTTATTAAACACCAGCTGATTTAGAACTGCACATATTATAAATTGTTTTCATTTACTCTTGTGTGTCCCTTAGTATTTGCATAAAAGAGTCTTGCTGTTGCATCTCATTTTTTTTATAATATAATGCCTGGCCTTATAAAAAGAATCATGGGCATACTAACAGAAAGGAAACAAGAATAAAATATGAAAGGGGATATAAATGACTTTAACAAGTGCACTATTAATGTGTAACATTATTGGGTTACACTTGGAGCACTCATAGGCCTCATTCCTCTTTGAAACATTACTCCATGGTGCTGCTGTGAATACATAAAGGGGGAGGCAGGGGCAGGCTTGCTAAAGTTAGTGGGTCATGAATTGAAATGCTGGAGGCAGAGAGTTATCTTAGGGCACACAGTCCCTCCTGACTCACCAGTTCTGAGCACCCACTGCTGAGAGCAGAGGGAAGGGGATGACGTTACTGGGATTTAATATGATAAGAAATCAAGTTGTAAAATAGGCATGGGATAGACATGGGAACAAAGCAGGAGCAACATTAATTCAGGAACTGGAGCATAAATTCTATCATTTAATTGCTGTGTGCTATTTGTATCTGACTCAGAGTCTGAGGCAAACCTCCTTGTCCTCATACTCGGGTGTGCTTATCTCAAGCATCTGTCTTGGTGCGGGTTGCTTACCAGAGACCCTAACTGTACCTTCTTGCTGGGTTAATCATATTGACCACAGTTGCAAATGAGGATGCTGGGAACCACTAGCAACTCCCAAGGGAGTTAGTGGTGTAGTTGTACAAAATTGAGCTCTCCTACACTTGTTAAAATTCACCACAAAAGATGTGCCAGTGACAAAGGTTCAACAGAAAATTTTTTGCCTCAAATTCAGCTGTGTCTTAAATGATGTATTATTTTATACTTTCAATCCATATCTTAGCCCCCTTTTATGTCTGGGAAGGAATTCCAGAAGGGATCCATTTGCTTACATTAAAACATGTTTCACCTCATGGCCTCCAGGTCTTACCGACCAATACTGGTCAATAATTGAGAGGCTTGAAATCTAGCTTGTGGTGATATTGTGTCCCCCAATATAATGTGCACCCTAATAAACTTATCTGGGGTCAGAGAACAGAACAGCCACTAGACAGACATAGAGGCCAGAAAACGGTGGCACACACACCTTTAATCCTAGCGTTCCAGAGGCAGAGATCCATGTGGATCTCTGTGAGTTCAAAGCCACACTGAAAACAGCCAGGCATGGTGACACATGAAGTGTCATCCCAGGAAGTGATGGCAGGAAACAGAAAAGTATATAAGAAGTGAGGACCAGGAACTAGAGCCCTTTTTTAGGTTTTTAAGCTTTTAGCAACAGTTCAGCTGAGATCAATTCGATGAGGACTCAGAGGCTTTCAGTCTGAGGAAACAGATCAGCTGAGAAGTTGGCAATGTGAGGTTAGTTGTGGCGTGTTCTGTCTCTCTGATCTTTCAGCATTCACCCTAATACCTGGCTCTGGGTTTGCTTTTATTAATAAGACCATTTGAAGTTTGTGTTACACTAGACCAACATGGGAGCTCCATGATCCAAAGAATGTTTTGTCAAAGGTGAATATATCTCTCCTGCCTCCTTTGGAAGATGGTACAACCACTGTGACCATACCAGCCCTCTAGAGTGGAAGGCAGGCATCAGCTGTGTGCTTGCCCTCAGAGCCCCTGTTGAAGTTGCTGGAGAAGGTCTCCTCTCTGCTTTCTCAGCTATTCTTCACAATTCTCCAAGTCCCTCTCCCTGTTTACCCACTCCTAAGACTATCTTATTCTTGGTCATTGGCTTCCATGACAAAAAACAGAAAGGGAAGGTGATTCTGCCACTTTGGCTTTCACATCTATGCCAAAAGAAGTGAGATGAGGGGGAAAGAGTTTAAGCTGTTCTGGTAAATACAGACAGGAAGGGCATTTCATGAAGGAGGAGCAGCACATGATGATTATCAGAAGCATGAGGGAGGATGCTATAGTGTGAAGACACTGATGGAGTTAAACCGAGTGTATTATGTGTATAAGATGGATTTCAGTAGAGGTTGGGGAGTTGGATGGTTACTCCTGACACCAAATTCCAACTTATTTATGAACCATCTAGGCTATTTTCCTTTAAAATAATGGAATGGGTAGATGTGGTAGGTTACACCTGGAATCCCAGCACGAAGGAGCCAGAGGCTAGAATACTGCAAGTTTGACACCAGCGTGGAGTTACACATCAAGTTCCAGACTACCCTGAATGACAACGAGACCCTTACTCAAACAAGCACCAGAAAACATGTTCTCCATCTTTTGGACAGAAATGACAAATTCATTAGGAAGAGTAGAATATAAATCTGAAGTATTTCCCTTTAATCTTATAACACTGACAAAAGACATATCATTTAGTGCTTTATCTCATGGTTAAAGTCATCTTTTTTCCTTAATGACAGAAAGTGAGTTCAGATGTTTCTCATTATGGTCCAATGTCTTGTCATCCCTCTCTTTGTAACAGTAAGTTCTGTACTGACCGGAGTTGGACTATTTCCAGTCACCCTGATGAGCTTTGGAACATTTCTGCATTCACCAAGGAGCTCACACAGTCCATAGCAAAGCAGAAATGTGTCTAGCCAGCATGCTAAGTCCACTTGACTTCCACCACATTCTTTTGCTTCTCTATATCACTGGTTCCTAATCTTAAGTGGATGGCCAAGTGAGATGGGATTTCTACTGACAGGTACAATTGATCCTTGGCATCCTGGAGTCAGCTTACTTGTTGGGACCTTACAGAGGCTGGTGTGTAGGATTGTAATCAATGCAAAAAGTGGAATCCAATTTTTTCTCTCTCTGTTTGTGTTCACAAATGCAGATATACATATGTATGTGCTTGCATGTGTTGGTAGAGGGCACAGGTTCATATTGAGTATCTTCCTCAGTCACTCTGCAATGTATTTTTTAAGGCAAGGTCTCTCATTGAACTGATTGCTCACTAATTGGCTAGATTGGCTGTCCATCAATCCGCAAGGATCCTCTTGTCAATACTTCTCCTGTGTTGGGTTTACACATCCTTACTTGACTTTTTATGTAGGTTTTGGGGGATTACTCAGGTCCTCATCCTTTCACATGAAGCACTTTATTAATTGAGCTGTTCCACAACTTCTTAGGTCCATTTACTTTTCTTCCACTGACTAGTGGCATTGCATGACCACAGCATTTCAAATCAAGTCACTGCTTTTGAAACAAGATTAATTTTTAGGTAACCCTATAAAGGGACTGTGTGACAGTGAATGCCTGTAATGATGTGTGCATGAAAAATGACTTTGAACTGGACATATTAATAGAATTCTCGATAAGGTATGGTGTAACATTAGCTCACCAGGAGAAAGGCACTCTGTAAATAGAAGACAGCATTATTTTTATAATAATTGAATGCTGATCATATTCCAACTCTCTTGACACTTTGCCCTGTTTTCTAAACTGTGTAAGGGGCTGTTTGCCAAGGTGATGTGTGCTACATTGTTTGTATATATAGACACTGTTCTTGGCAGCTAAAGTTGTAAACTGCTGCACAGTAGGGAGAGAGAGGCTTAGAACTCTGTCTCTAGTTGAACTTATAGCAGTTGGCTCTCTACCAACCTCTCTGGTCACTTCTCAAGGGTCTGGAAAAAGCACAAACAATAATAAGCCCTTTGCAACATCTGATTTATTGATTTGTATATTTTTCTCAGATTAGATTGCGGACATTATCTAGATATAGACAGTTAGATATTTATGACAAATTGTGTTGAAGTAAAACATGCTGGAATTTGAATTGAGTTTTCCATTGATAAGACAAACAGTTGGAATTATATTTTCAGTCAATGTGCACGGTGTTCCAATCAGTTTGGATATTTGCTTAGGAAAAGGAGGGCCATTGTCTCATTTAATAACATTGAAGTTAGGTTAATTTCTGTAAAGTTGAACAAAACACTTTAAAGTGCCCAAAGGAAGTGCTTGTGAACATTATATTTTATTCTGATGATACACAAGGTGACAGGGAGGCACCAATTGACTCAAGATTTCTCCAAGAAATTATGACCCACTGGGACACTCCTGAGATGACATTCACAGTCTTTGATGGTGTGGTACTTAATTCTTGACAACTTGATATAAGCTGGAATCATCAAGGGTAAGGGGACTTCTGTTAAGGAGTTGCTTCTATCAGATTGTCCTGTGGGCACATCTACGGGGAACATTTTCTTGATTTATGATTGGTTTTGGAGGGCCTAGCCCTAGCCAACTAAGTGTAGTACCACCCCTGGGCAGGGGGTTATGGGTTGCATAAAAAAAGCAAGCAAAATGGGTAATGGAGGAGCAACCCAGTAGGCAGCATTCCTCCATGGCTTCTGCTTCAGTTCCTGATTCCAGGATCCTGCTTTGAGCTCCTATCCTGATTTCCCCCAGTGATGGGCTGTAACCTGTATGTGAAATACACTCTTTCTTTCCGAAGTTGCTTTTTGTCTGTGTTTTATTGCAGCAACAGAAACCAAACTAGGACTGATGGGTTTTTCTGAAACCAAATTATACCTGAGGACACTTCTTTCACTGCTTTCTGCTTGAATTCATTGCTCACACTTCTAGGAGAAAGCAACTATATTCATGAGGGGGTTCTCACTTTGAAACCTCTGTTCTCCTGAGACATTGCTTTCTCATCCATGTCCTTTGATGTTCATCTTTTGCAATAAATGCCAATGCTGCCTTTTCAGGCCAACACCCCTTGTGCTCAAGTGTGTCAGCCTTCCTTCAACCCTGACTTTGTGGGTGAGTGTGAACTGCAAGTGCATCAAGCTTTGACTAGAATGGTGATCAAGTCAAAAGCAAGCCATCCAGCCCTCTGCTTCCACAATCACATGGTCAGCATTCTGTCATCTTAACAGCTTCTTGCTTCTTGACCTATGTTTCTCAGTATGAACATCAGCTGTTGAACTTGTTATTTGTTAAATTAGTATTTGAAATCACTGTGCAGGGCAATGGGCTTCATAATGGCCTTTTCATTCTTCAGTTTTCCTTGAAACATAGCTTTGTTGCTGGTTGTTCAGTTATTCTCCACCCCTGTCTATGTGCATGTGTGTGTGCACATGTATGTGATGTATGTGTAGAATGCAGATACTTCTGTGACAAAGCAGCAGACCAGGCATCTATGGAGGTCAGAAGACACCTTGCCTGCCAGTCCTTGTTTTACTTTATGTTTGAGCCCAGTTTCATTGATGTTCCCTAGTATGTACATCAGGCTCTCTGGCCCAGGAGCTTCTAAGGATTCTGTTTTCTTTGATTTGCATTTTCCCATAGGAATCCTTGTATTAGGGATGTGCTACTTTGACTACATTTATGTAGGTCTTAATATTTCAACTCATGCTCTCATGCAAACATTTTGCAGGTTGAGTCATATCTTCAGCCTGCTTTTTGCCTTTTATTTGTTTGTTTCTTTGAGGCCTTTCTATGGGGCTTAGGTTGACTATGAACTCCTGGGCTCAAGTGATTCTTTTACCTCACCCATCCAAATTGTTGAGACTAGAGACATTTACCTCTGTGGCTACCTTATTTTCTCTTATAGATGCAGATGGTGACTGAACATATTCTTTGGATAGAAATAGAAATGTTGGTGATTACTATAGTTTTAATACACCGTCTGCATTTTTACATGTACATGATTTCCCCTTTTCCATGGATTTCAGCATTATCTCAATGCAACAGCATTCCTCAATGTATCTTGGATTCCTGCTTTTTATGCTGCCCAGCCTGACAACCTGAGTATGATCTCTGGGATCCACATGGTGGAAAGAGAACCAAATTCTGCAAATTGTCCTTTGACATCCACAGCTTTATAGCATAGAGGCTCTCTCTCTCTCTCTCTCTGTCTCTCTCTCTCTCTCTCTCTCCCCATCTCTCCCTGTGTGCGTGTCTCCTAGTTTCTCTCTCTCTCTCTCACACACACAGAGTATATAAAAATGTAATAAAAATTAAAGTTAAAAATAGGATCTAGTTAATATGTCCCTAGCTTGCTTACATAAACACAGCATTGCTGTTTTGAATATGGCAATTTATATGTTAAATCTGTTTGAGACATTGTCATACACTATCAGCAGTGCCCACGGGTATTTGGGGGAAGATACTAAACATTAACTGATTGTTTTATCACTGGCACTTAGTACAGCATCAAATACCTAAGAATTATTTGGCAAGATAAAGAATCTATCTCAGGGATCAAAACCCGAATCTTGGGCTATGAATTATTTGATGATTTAGCTACAGCAATAGAAATTCAAAATAGCGGTCACAGAAACAAGAATTGACTGTTTTGTCACATAAAGCTTGCAGCGATCATCTGGGCTAAGTAGGTATTCTATACTCATCAAAAGTCAAGATTGGCCTATCTTTGCACTCTGAGAGTCTTCTACTGCAGCTTCTAGTCATAGCCCCAGAGGGCTGCTCTACCTATTGCCATCACCTATATTCAGCCATGAGAAAGAAGAAAAAAAAAATTTGACGTCCCCTGAAGGGCAAAGACTTAAAATTGTAGATGTCCTGTCTTCTTGAAATCCAGTCAAATTGCTACTTTTATCTGCAAGGCTAGAAAATGTGCTTTTTACCTTGATCTCTCCCAGCCCCTAAAAAGTCAGATACTTTTAGAGACACAAATGGCTGGCAAAAGGCCTTGGCATTTTTCTCATGGACCCAAGATCTCATAATGAGCTGCACTGAGGTCCTGTGTTCTGGAGACAGCTCTGGAGTATGAAATAAAGGACACAGCAACACCAAGGCTGAGCCCTTACCCTTCTGGAAGAAATTTATATATTTCAGTTAATAGCATGATTCATTTTCCCATTGCCCAGACTGGCCTCCTTGGGCTCTTCCCTATTCCTTGACAAAAATCCAATATGTCGTTTTGTCTTTTTTAATGCCTCTCACATACATCTCCTCTTTTCCACTCATGCTATCACCCTAATTTAAGCTTAATTAATACCACCCAGACAATTGCAATTACATTCAAATTGGTCTCCCTTCCCTTAGTATTTCCATTTCCCAATTCATTCTGCATCTCAGCTGCCAAGTTAATTCCTGAACACAGCTCTGATTATCTCTACCCTGCCCAAGATCATCATGGCTTCTCATTGCCTTTTCCACTAAGGCCAACACGTGTGTCAAGGCGGCTGAGAGAGGGCTTGGGCTCATTCTTCTGGTTCTATCATTCTTCTACTTACAAACAATCCTACAAATGGAAATGTGTTTACCCTGGTTTAGTCTATACAAGGTTCATTTTGCTCATGCTGCCATGAGTTATTCCTTTTTATGATGACTTTTCCATTTTTTGGAGGTGAAAATGATAATTCTCTCCCAAGACTTAGATTTGGACTTTAACCCTTTATTGTGAGGTTTCTTGTATAGATCAGTAGGTTTTCACAAGATGATTAGATCCAGGCTATTCACACATAATCAAAGACCTTTATGCTTTTCTCTGGTTCCTTCTCTATGTTCACACCAAGAGAAATTACCATCCTGACGTCTAAAGCTATATGTCACTTGTGGTTCTGTACCTCCCCAATTCAATGTTTGTCCTCAACATTGTTTACCCAGCATTTTGAGTCATTAACTCTCTGCTGCATAATATTCTATTGCAATAAGTGATTATTCTTCAATGCATTTAGCCCAGTCTAATGTTGAAGGAAGGAAATTTGGTTTCCAATATAGAGATCTTAGAGCCGTTATGAGAACTCTAGTTCAATGAACACAGTTGTGTGTTTTCTAGAATAGGAAATAGGATTTTTATGGAGAATGCTCTGTTTTAGTTAATTATTTAAGAATAGTTTTCAGAGTAATTTTAGGAATTAATGTTTCTTCCAACAGTGAACATGAATTTCAGTAGTACTGTATGTCAATGCTTACTGTTTTCTAGAATTTCAATTATAGATATTCTGAAAATAGATACTTGATGGTCTTATACAGTAGTTTTAATTTACCATTCTATAGTGAGTGATGAAAGTTAACTGTTTATTATTGGTTAAATTATTAAGGCCACTCCACGTAGTTAAAAGGGAGGTTTATTTTGTGGGGTAACTTACAAATGAAGGGGTAGGTTGCAGGGTCTGGCAAAGGTATAGGGTAGTCCGGCAGTGTTCTCTGGAGAACTCTGCTCGGTCCACCTCCAGCGTCCAGCGTCCCGGAACCAAGAGAGCCAACTCCTCCTGCTCCTCGGTCTTCCGCTCCCTCCTCTGCCCCGACTTGTGGGCGTGATCATTACTGAAGCCTCAATGGAGGTTGGAACTTCCAGGCCAATGCTGGGATGGCTATCCACTACAGTTTATCCTTAGGTCTATTGGTCATTTGAATATCATCTTTTGTAAATTATCTGTCCACATGCTTGTTCCATTTTCCTATTGTATTTTCTTTTAAACTATTTCCTATTTAGTCATTGTGATTCTTATATACCTTGGGCAAGGATCTTTTGCTCTTCATATGTATTTAAACACATCCTAAAACTCTCAGAGCTACTGGGGCATAGAGAAGCATATTCTAATTATTTGATTTTTTTCAAGGTCTGGTATAGTACTCCGCATACAGTGGGTGCTCAATAAGCATCTGACTGAGAACAAAGAGAGGCTTCAATGGCTACCTTATCAGCACACAAAGCCAAGGGAAGACCCTCTTTCGTTACTTTTTGTAACTTCATCTAGTGTTGTGATTAGTATTTCTACATCAGCTCTTTCTTGAAAAACTGTATACCTTCTCATGACCAAGAACATAGCCCTGTATGGAAAGCCCTCTGAAGGTGTATTCTCTGGCAGGATTGGGGACCCAGTGGGCTTGTTCTCTAATACTTCTCTTGTGAAAGCATTCGAGACATCTTGTTAACATTAAAAAATAAACCAACTAGTGTTTTCGGCCTGTGGAAAACTTAAAAAGTAGGATTTTAAAAATGCAAAGTACCCATATGCTCAGCTCATACTGGGAAATGGTCTCATGAGTAATTAAAAACAGTTACAAAAGCAATGGAGTTGTAACAATTGAAATATCACACGCACAGGTGTGCACCGAATCAGAAAACTACACAGTACTCAGTCACTGTGCGTTTCTGCAACTGTGGGGTTTGTGACACTGAGTGAACATCCTTATTCAATGCTTACTGCCAAGAGCTCGATCACACCTCAGAGATTTCGGGTTTTCTAAGTGCTCCCTTCTGCTTCCAAGCTCTGTGCTGTGCCTCATTTGGAAGGCTGCGGGCTAGCAATTGTAGCTTCATGTGAGCCACGGCTGCTAGTGCTTAATGGCACAACAGTCCTATTGACAGCAGAGTATTGCTGCTCTCACGCTTCTCTCTTCTTATGCAGGTGTCTGAGTTATTAAAAAAAGAAATCTGCCACCATAGTTACTATCAAAAATGTACTCTATGAGCTTATATACAAATCAGGTGAACAAATTCTTGCACCTTACTCTACAAAGTATTTTCCAGCCTGTAAGGACTTGAAAGGCAGGGACTCCATAAGAGGACTGAGGGATCTGATTATGATGATAATGAGAACAAATGAGAATGCTCTTGCAGAAGAAGAATTAGATAGCTTGGTACAAAAGGAGGTCTATGCTCTAGAACAGAAGCTATATTTTTCTCTTATAAATGGAATATATTCTACCTACTATCTTTTGTTTTGCTGGCCATACGGTATTTGTTGCAACTAATTTTGCTCTTTTGTTTATGTGGAAGCTACCATGTTGAATACATAAATGTAAGAGCATTTCTGTATTCTAATAAAACTTTATTTCTAAAAACAGGCTGCCAATCAGATTTATCATTTAGGCTGTGGTTTGTCATCTCTCTAGAAGAGCTAGCTTAAAGTTGTACTACCAATTGATTTCTGGTCTTCATTGTTCCATAATCTTTAAAATGGGGCTGATGTTGCCTTTGCTATCTGTTAACAGGTGTTAAGGATGGCTCAAGACTTGGTGAAACACCTTGGTTGGTTAGCTATCTCAGGGCCTCAATGTGTACGTGGTATGTATTGACCTACAAAACCTTAGGTTTTTAAGGATCTTCATTTTTTTAAAAAAGATTTGTTTATTTATTATGTATACAGTGTTCTGTCTGCATGTACCCCTTCTCACCAGAAGAGGGCACCAGATTTCATTACAGATGGTTGTGACCCACCATGTGTTTGCCGGGAACTGAACTCAGGAGCTCTGGAGGAACAGCCAGTGTTCTTAACCCACTGAGCCATCTCCAGCCCAGGATCCTCATTTTTAATTTTTTCTAACATTTTTCTTTTAATAAAGATGAAGCTCAGAGAACTTTAATTGATGTTGGAGGTCACATAGTAGATAGCAAAGCAGAATGAAAAAGCTGTCTGGATATAGAGGTGTTCCAAACATCTGTAAAGCAGCTAGCATGTCCATTTCCCCTGAGCCTTATTTCTAGACCAGCATCCACAAACTGAGTTCTGTCATTCTTCTATTACCATATGCCCACCTTTTGAAGCTTCCTGTGGTATGTTATATGAGGGGTGTATGGACATCTGGGCAAACTGTTCCGTGGGGCTTTAAAAACATGAATGGAGGAAGTAGAATCTCACTTTGGGTCTGTCATCAAACAAATGTTGGGTCTTGTGCACATCTGTTCTCAACCCTGGACCCCAGTTTCACTAATGACACAACCAAATGTAAAGCTAGATTATCTTTTCTTAACCCTCTGTGTTCTCCAGTTCCACAATTCAGTTTTGTTGTTGGTATTTCTCTTAATTTAAATCTAGTAGAACTATTCCTGTTCATCCCCTACTGATGAGGCTAAAGAAACTTGTCAGGAAAACTTAATTTTCATGAAACATTGAGATGCCTTAAAATCCCTTCATAGATAAATAGGCGAGCAAGAGTATACTGTGAGTGGGAAATAATGGTTGATAAAGATTGGCCAGGTATTGTGATATCATGAAATAATCAAGATCTTTTTTTTTTTTTTTTTTTTGAAAATGTCGTGCTACATCCAAGGTAGAATTTAGTCTTTGCATTAAGTATCATTAACCAAGAAGTATTCAGGTTTTTGAAGGTTGACAGAATTTGGATGTGAAGAGAGAAATGTAAGTATAAAGATATACTGAAACAGATATGCTTTATTTAGGGATAGTCTTATTAGAAGATAATAACAGGGAGAATTAAAAGGTAATTGTATATAAGGATCTTTGTAGAGTAATTCATATACTGAGTGTCAAAATTAGGAGTTAGAGGCACAGGAAGCCTTAACATTTCTGCGGATCTGAATCAATAGCAACAACCCTGTTTTAAGATTGTTTGACAGCATCATACTGCATAGAGTAGAATTAAATTATGCAAAGTAGGACTGTTTGCTAAACAATAGCATCAAGTGATAAGAATAGAAAGAATAAATAGATAAAATTAATTTCTGATAAAGAATTTACAGGATCTGATGGCCTTTAACTCTGAACTGATGTCAATGTGGAACATTATTTCAGCATTTATAATGAAAGAACCAATTGCCCTGCATACAGTTTTCTTTATCTTTTAAAAAATATGGTAGGCTGTTATTGTATAACTCAAGGTATTAATAGTTTATGACAAGGTGTTTATAATATATCAAACTATCCATAGGTATCACTATATATTCCGTGCAGAAGAAAAGCATTCCATTAGGATTTATTTTCTATAAAGATTTTCATATTAAGTTCATATTAAGTTGAATCAGGACCAAGCCTCTCCCCTCTCCCATGTCAAGGATGAGCTAGGTATTCCACCCTAGGGAATGTGTTCCAAAAAGCCATTTCATGCACCCGGGATAAGTCCAGGTCCCACTGCCAGGGGCTCCCCAAATAGATCTAACCACATAACTGTCAACCACATCCAGAGGGCTTAGTTTGGTCCCATGCATGTTCCTCAGCTGACAGATCAGAGTCCATGTGCTCCTACCAGCTTGGTTCAGCTTTCTCTGTGGTTTTTCCCATCATGATCTTGACCTCACTTGCTCCTGTGACCCCTCCTCCCTCTCTTCAACTGAAGTCTAGCTTTGTTGACTTCCCAAGGGAGGCCTTACCCCCTCTGAGGAGTGGATGGGGTGTAAGATTGGGGGAGATAGGGGCAGGTGGAAGAAGGGAGGGAGAGAGAACTGAGATTGGTATATAAAATGAAAAAAAAAAACCTTAAAAATAAATTAATTAAACAACAACAAAAAATGATTTAAGGGTTCTATTGATTTCTGATTTGAAACATGAGCTGAAATGTACCTTTTTCTCAGGTTATTAATTCTGAGATTATTCTTTCTTCAATTTAAACCACTATCTCAGTAATATTTTTCACTCTTCTCCATCATGAGACAGCTTGATCTAAGTCATTTGTTTGGTTCTATTTTAAAAATTAGTTTATTAAAAAAAAAAATTCTTTCTCTTTCCCCTCCATATATACCTCCCAGATCCTTCTCACTATCTTCATTACTCAACTTGATGTTCTCTCTCTCTCTCTCTCTCTCTCTCTCTCTCTCTCTCTCTCTCTCTCTTCTCTCTAACAAAACAAAACAAAACACAAAACAAAACTAAAAACAAATGTTAATACAAAATATAACAAAATAGAAGCAAAAATCCCACCAAGAAAAAACAACGACAAAAAACAAACAACATTGAATAGTTTTGTGTTGGTCAGCTATTCCTGAGAATGGAGTCTATGTTTAATATACACAGTGACAGACATCCCATTGGAGAAAACTGATTGTTCCTGCTCTCTTTAATTAGCAAATTAAAGGAGGCTTCTTTGTTAGAGGTTGGACGTTGTGCTCACTTTCCTTTCTCTGGAATTTTGTCTAATTTAAACCTGTGCAGATCTTGTGCATGCTGCTACAGTCTATGTGAGTTCATATGTGCATCAGTTGTATTTTTGTTGTTTTTGTTGTGTTTTGGAGGATTCTTTGGAATCATCTACCACCTCTAGCTCTTACAGTTTCTCAATCTCATTTCCCCCTTATATCCCTGAGCCTTGAGGGGAAGGGCTAGACAAAGACATCCCATTTAAAGCTGAATGGTCCAAAAGTTCTCACTCTCTGCACATTGTCCAGCTGTGGGTCTCTTCATTATTGGAGAAGCTTCTCTGATACAAGTTGAGTGAGGCACTGATCTCATTAGAAGTCATTTTATTACGATGTTCTTTTATCAGAAAAAGAATTTTGCCTAGATCCATGACCTATCCAGGCTCTGGTTCTTGGCCTCTTTAGCAGTGTTAGGTGTGGGTTCCATCTCATGGAGTGGACCTTAAATTTAAATTTTAAAAAAGTAGTTGGTTACTTGCATCATATTTGTGCCACTATAATGCTGGAATACCTTGCAGACAGATCATTGTTTTAGGTCACAGAGTTGGTAGCTGGGTAATATTGATGATTATTTTTCTCCTCCAGTAGAGTACAGACTACCTTGCAGTACCACAAATATTAATCAGTTAGGGGTGAAGCTTCTAGTTGGGTACCAGCTTGATTTCTCCATGTTTGATGACATACATTGTGTCTTCAGAAATAGGGTTTTACCATCAAGTTATAGAAGGAAACCAATACCCTTGGCAATAGTATATGATGTTTAGGGGGATCTATGGCATTCTTTTGGCCAACAGCTCAACAAGATATAACCCATATTTAGCACTAGGGGTTTTATTTGGTGGTGTATGATGTCTAATTGGGCCATTGTCTCTTCCATTATATGGTATCTTCATTTAAACTCCTTTTCTATGTTTATAAGATAGGAAACTTCTATGGTAGCAGGCTTCCATGTGGCTTTTCACCAGATCTTTAGTGTTAGTTGTCCCTCCATGTATTTACCCTGCCGTCCATTTAATTCTCTATTCTAATTTATTTTATGTCTTTATACGCTATACTCTATTTCTCTTTCCTTGGAAGACATGCTCCCCCTCCATGGTCCCTTACTAGCTATCTGACCTCTATGATTACTTGGATTAAAACATACATATCTAAAATTTAAAAGCTAATGTCTACACATGATAGAAAACATGTATTATTTGTCTTTGAGGTCTGGGATACCTCACTCAGGATTATAATGTCTTGTTCCACCCATTTATATGCAAATTTCATAATCCTTTTTTTCTTAGTGTTTTGGTTTTGTAAATGTAACACCTTTTTATTTTGAACCCACAGTCTCCAATTTATTAGTATTTTAGGTACTTTTGAATTTTTTTTCTTTACTGTTTAATGGTTTGAATATATTCAAAGCTGAGTATTAGCCATGATCAGTTTTGGAAAGTTTGTCATCAGTCTAAAAAGAAACTGTACTAAACATGATTATCTTCTCCCAATGTCCTCAGCCCTACATCCCCAGGGATCCCAAAAATCCCATCTCTGAATTTTTCTACTTTAAATGTAAGTGGTATTTTGCAGTTGGTTTCTGTCACTTCAAATACTGTTTTCAAGGTTCACTCATGGTGTAGCCTAGAGTAATAGTTCAGCATTTTCTGGTCAGTTGTTATGTTACTATGCCATTCACTCACATACTACCTTACTAATTCACTCTTTCTAACATTCTGTTCCTATTAGAAATAATACTGTGTTTGGCCATCTGATCACCAGACTAGGTCAGATCAGGCTTTCTGTCGACCATTGCCAGTAGTCTACAGTGGGTGTATCATTGTGGATTTCTGGGGACCTCTCTAGCACTTTGCTTCTTCCTGTTCTCATGTGGTCTTCATTTATCATAGTCTGTTATTCCTTGTTATCCCTTTCTGTTCTTGATCCAGCTGGGATTTCCTGCTCCCCTAAGCTCTCTTTCCCTCGAACCTGGCCCTTCATTATTCCCACTGTCATCCAGGTTGTTCATGTAGATCTCATCCATTTCTCTGTCATTGGGTGATCCCTGTGTCTTTCCTAGGATCCTGTTTTCTAGGTAGCCTCCCTGGAGTTGTGTAGCAGTCTAGTCATCCTTGTTTTATATCTAGTATCCTCCTATGAGTGAGTACATACCATGTTTGTCTTTCTGAGCCTGGGTTACCTCACTCAGGATGATATTTTTCTAGATCCATCCATTTGTCTGCAGACCTCATGATGTCATTGTTTTTCTCTGCTGAGTAGTATTCCATGGTGTATATGTACCATATTTTCTTTATCCATCTTCAGTTGAAGGGCATCTAGGTTGTTTCCAGGTTCTGGCTATTACAAACAATGCTGATATGAACATAGCTGAGCAAATGCCCTTGTGGTATGATTGAGCATTCCTTGGGTATATGCTCAAGAGTGCTATAGCTGGGTCTTGAGGGAGATGATTCCCAATTTTCTAAGGAAGCACCCTATTGATTTCTAAGGGTCATTCTGGAACTCTCATCCAATAACTGATGGAAGTGGATGCAGAGATCCTCAGCCAGGCCCCAGGTGGAGCTCCAGGTGTCCAATTGTCGATAAAGAGGAGGGACTGTAAGAGTGTGAATTGTTGAGTCCAAGATTGGAAAAGGCACAGGGACAAATAGCCAAACGAATGGAAGCACATGAATTATGAAACAAGGACTGTGGAGCCCCCAACTGGATCAGGCCCTCTGGATAAGTGAGACAATTGAATAGCTTGAACTGTTTGGGAGGCACCCAGGCTGTGGGACCTGGACCTGTCCTTAGTGCATGAGCTGGCTGTTTAGAACCTTGGACTTACACAGGGACACTTTGCTCAGCCTGGAAGGAGGGGACTGGACCTGCCTATACTGAATCCGCCAGGTTTAAATGAATCCCCAGGGGAGACTTGGCACTGGAGGAGATGGGAATGGAGGGGAGGTGCTGGGGGGAAGGCGGGGTCGGGGGCAGGAGGAGGGAGGACAGGGGAATCCATGGCTGATGTGTAAAATTAAAACACAAATATAATAAATAAAAAGGAAGAAAATAGATAACTTAAAAAAAAGAGATATTACTGTGGCACAAACTTGGGTGCATATTTTGTTTGACACATGTTTTCATTTTTCTTGATTGTATGACTAAAGGCGGAATGGTTTGGTCCCATAATGATTGTATAGTTTTGTTTTGTTTTGTTTTGTTTTTTTTAAAGATTTATTTAATTATTATGTATACAATGTTCTGCCTGAATGTATGCTTGCAGGCCAGAAGAGGGTACCAGATCTCATTACAGATGGTTGTGAGCCACCATGTGGTTGCTGGGAATTGAACTCAGAACCTTAGGAAGAGCAGCCAGTGCTCTTAACCGCTGAGCCATCTCTCCAGCCCATGATTGCATGTTTAAACACTGAAAAATGGACTATTTCCCCTTTCTTTGAGGAATATTATTCCCCATTGTTATTGCCTGAACCTTCTAATCTGTCCACACTGTCTGTCCTTTATATCATGGCCATCTTAACCAATTTTCAATTTTCATGTTTCAAATGGCTAATGTCAAGTGTATGTGATCACTAGCCATTTAAAAATAACATTGATATTTTTTGTTGATTTCCTAAAGATATATTTGTTATATTTTATATGCCTTGTGATATTTTTATTGTAATGTCCTTATATTAGTATTTTGAATTCCTATATAATTTGCAAATACTTTGCATTTTGTAGGTTGTAATCACTTTTTTTCATGATGTTCTGCAGATCTTGTTTGACTCATGTTTTGATTTTCCTTGACTGTATGGTTAAAGTTGGAATTCTTGGCTCCCATAATGATTGCATGTTAAAACTTTGATCAATGGACAAACTATTTTCAATTCTCCTAATCTAGTTATTTATAATGTTCTTCATTGACTATCTTTTTGATGTCATACCTAAGAAAGCCTCACTTCACTGTAGGTCTCAATGTTTGCTCGCAAATTTCCTCCTAATAGCTTATAGATTTAGTTTTTATATTTATGTTTATGGTCTATATTTAGCTAACATTTATTGATGGTATAAATTACAGGTTCAGGTTTGTTCTCTGGAAGTGTTTTCAGTTGTCTCTGAACCACGTATTAGGAAGATAATTATTTCTCCCATTGAATCATCTTGGTATTCCTGTCAAAGGAAATCAATTTGTAAATGTGACTTGCTCTGTTTTTAAATTGTTTAAATTTTATGTGTGTGGGTGTTTTGCCTTCCTGTGTGTCTGTGCCCCAGAAATGTGCTTGGTGCCCATGAAGGCCGGAAGAAGGTATTTGGATCCCCTGACACTGGAGTTACAGATAGCTGTGAATTGCCACATGGATGTGGGGAATTGATTCAGGTCTTCTGAAAAAGCATCAAGTGTTCTTAACTCCAGGCCATGTTTTTAATTTTAATTAAAATCCTGAAGTAAACCATCTCATATTAACTAATGAATGAGAAACTTGAAGATCAAGCGCAAACCTTTTGAGTTTTATTCTCATGGTTTCAGAGAAGAAACCATGATCCCCTTTGCATGGTAGTCTTCACTTAGCAGAGAAGTCCATGAGTGTTTTCTGTATATGAAAGCTAGATCACGGCTTTTAGAGTCAAAGAATATGGTGTGGACTTGAGTCTTAACCTCCTGCACTCTTGTATATGCAGTGGAAGTAACAACAACATTCAGGATCATTATGAGAATTGGCTAATAATGTAACTGCCTGGCAAAAAGCCTGCCATCTACATCGAGTTCAAAAGGTTCTACTTTTACTTTACATGATGCTGTTATTTTCTCCAGATGACAAGTGTGTCCCAAAACATGGCTGTGAATGTGTTTAACTCATGAAAGTGTTGGCACACAGGAACGCTATTGTATGCTTTGCAGCACAATTAGAGAAAGATATACTCTCTCTGTTTCTGGAGTCTCAGTCCTATTTTCCATCTGCCTTATCTCCTGACTGCAATGCTTGAGTGCCCACAGCCTTTTTGCATTAAATTTTACATTTTTTATGGCTCTGTTATTACATGTAATATCTGAATGTTCCAACTTCTCAGGCTTCTCTCTTCCCCTCCCTGGTGTAGTATGAAATAAAGTTCAATGCGGCAGTTATAATAGACAGATCGGCCAATATCCAAAAAGGGGGTTACCGAGTAATTACCTGTAGGACACTCCATACATGTAAGCTTTTCAGATCCATATATAAAATCTGCACTAAAATTTCAACAAGCCAAAGCCTTCTCCAGCGTGTATTTCCAAGGCTTATGTTTTTAAAATATTCTCTCCCAGTCCCTGTTCATGTAAAAAAAATCAAATAATAAATGGTCAGAACAACTACTTATTTGTAAATTGGTCCTTGAGAAGAATGGAACTCATTCCTTTATAGTTTTATTGGGAGGGGTGTTGGAAACTGAGACAGGTGTTGGTATCTAGAATGAGCGTGTATCTTTATGAACTGCCCCAGGAGTCACATCTATGTCTTATTATGATCCAAACTTTGGCTCATCTGTTTGATTCATAAACCCTCCAGGGTCTTTAATGTTGACTCTCATGTGAGCTCAGGCTAACATTAGGAAGATATTCAACTAACTCTTGCTCCTACAAATTACTAAACCTATCCTGGAATCTGTCAGTCATCCTTATATAGCTACTTTCCAAGCATACAACTGTGCATGCTTAGCAGTTATAATCCAAAGACTCCTGGGAACATTGGATCAATTGGAACATGGGGAGTTAGTTCCTTTTAAATTATCAGGAAACTTAGGGACTAGTTTTGGTCAGTGTTTCCCTGCCAGAGGAGTTTCTAACTCAGTGAAACACAGAATAATTCTATAAATTCAAGATACTTCTCAATTCTCCTTTGAGTTACCAGGTTCATGGGCAAAATGATGTTCTTTCCACTTCTAATCTTTTCTGTCAAAGGGGAACAGAGTCTGGATCTGACATAGGGATGTTTTCATTCTCCCTCATAATCTTTGTGCCTCACAGGAAAATGATAATGTTAAGAAGCTCACTGATGCCAGTCCCTTCCTCTCTCTCATTGGTTCTTGTGGTATTATATTCAAAGCAGTATTAATTGGTTTAAAGTGCTAATCCCACAAGATACAAGCATAGAAGTGTAGGCTAGTTTTCTTGTCCCAACTGCTTGCTCCTAAATAACCAACATGGAGACTTAAGATTACTTATAAATGAAGTGAACGGCCAATAAATAACTCAAGCTTGTTACTAACCAGATGTTATAACTTAACCCAATTCTATTAATCTATGTGCTCCCCCTGAGGCTCATAGCTTTTACCTCTATGCCATTTTGTGTGTCTGATTCATTCTGTGTCTGGCTGGTGACCCTCTGACTCTGCCTTTCTCCTTCCCAACATTGTCAGTTTGGATCTCATGCCTAACCTTGTTCTGTTCAGCTATTGGTCAGTCAGCTTGTTTATTAAACCAATCACAGCAACAAATCTTCAGTATACAAAGGGATTATTCCACTCCATATAAGTAAGTACTCCTTCCAGGAGCAGGGGAACTGAGGCCCCATCTTCCTCATACTGGCTGTACTGAAGTGCTGGGTGAATGTAAGGCTGCCTTGCATCTGCATTTATGAAGTGTTCTGGGGCTTGCGTAATGGGTGCCTGGGGAAGCTGTAAGGATGTAATGATTAAACAAATGGATGGCATTAGATTGTATCACATGCCACTGTCTTTTATTGTGCTATAAAATGGCTCATTTGGGGGGCAATGTGGATTTAAACTTTTCTGTTGTCATCTGTTTGTCTACTGGCTTTTCACACCATTCAGTTTCTGTCTCCATCCTATCCTTAAGGTCTAAAGTCCTTTTCCTTCTCCTTTTTCCTTTTTTTCCCACCCCTCCTCTTCCTCCTCTTCTCTGTTCCCCTCCTTTATGTTTCCTTATCTTTCTCCCCCTAAGCTTAAACACAAACCTACTAGTTCCACCAGAGCTAATTGCATGGCTTTTCCATCTGTCTATTAAGCTTTTTGAGGCTTATATTTTGATCTCTAATACTTGTAAAATACTCATAACACTTTTGAGACCTTAAGAAGAAATTCAGTGTGAGGAGACATCATCTCACACTGCATGTAGGGACTTGGTCAGTATAAAACCTCCTTCTCACATCCTACAATTTATATTACGGGTTATAAGCAGGGGTACTGGTAGCCACAGTCTTTCAGTCTGGGTAATAGGACTTGGGGAGCTCAATTGTAATTACTCATGTAGTCAGATGTTCTGGTCCTCTTGCTAAAGTTGCACAGACCGGAGAGGGGAGGTGACAGAATAAAAGTCACTTCAAGATGAAGACATCTACCAGTATGATGAGCAGAACTGTACCTACTTCTCCATGCAGAAATCCTTGTACTGAAAGCTTGAATCTTAGCATCTCACATGGGCTATGTTCTTGTTTCCAGGAACTCACTGAGTATAGGCACTGGATGACTAGCTGCATTCCATAGCTAGGTATTGTACTGGGTGTATGTGTATACAAAGCCTTGAATTTGGTCTTTGACCCTACAAAAACACAAAACAGTCAAAAACAGTCATTAAAGCAAGGTCAGAGTAGACTCCAATTCCAAAGAGGACTTGAGAAAAAAGAGATACATCATTGTGGAGACAGGCATCTGCTCTGCAAGCAGAGAAATGACCTTTGAAAAATAAAATATTAACAACAAAAATCTCCAGAACTGTGAGCAACTGGGAAAGACCTCCAGAATTATAAGAATAATATATCCCGTTATTTCAAGCTACCAAGTCTTTGGTACTTTGATATGACAGCTTATACAAACAACTTTGGACATAGCTCATGGGCTTTATTTCTGTAATTATGATTAGCCTTAGGGGAACAATTCAGAAATGTTAATTTATAAGAGTTTTTAAACATGAAAGGAATTTTATATTAAAAATATGTTGTCCACTGAGTAATGAATGATCTGATGACTGTCCTGGTGACAAAAATTTGAGGAAATAATTGAAGATGATGCCTGCTAGGACTGGGCACAACAGGCTGGTGTCAGTCACGCCTCCACATAATGCCTTTTGAGCAGCTGCTCAGAATTATCTCTGCCTTTTAATCCTCTCATTTCAAAGTTGTTCCAGGCAGATTATTCCTAAAAAGCTCCTGTAATTATTATCAATTATTTCGATTTGCTAGTTTAGTCGGTGTTAGATTTTCAGCACAGGACAAGATGTTATTACTATTAGTACTTACTGTTAATTGCTGAACTGGAGAGTCTCTATGACAAATGGACTTAAAAATGTGGGAGGCAGGGGTGAATATCAAGGTTTAATCACTGTAAAATGTACCCGCTATGAAACTTAGAATCGAATAGCCCTTCCTCACTAAGGAGTCACTCTTAGGTTGTGTTTTGTGCTATGGGATGAAGATGTTAATAGCTCAACATAGCAATATGGTGGATGTCTGTTAGCCTAGCATTGGGAGTGGAGGTTGGGACAAAGGCAGACAGAACCCAGGAGCTCACTGACCAGAGAGTTCGGTCCTTCATTGAGCTATGGATTCAGTGATATATCCTTTCTCAAAATATAAGGTGTGCAGCTATTGAGGAAGACATCCAACTTCTGCCCATGTGATCTCTACATGTAGGTACATAACATGGGTGAATACCTATACACTCAAGAACATCTACATATACATGCACCCATTCATAAAGATGAAAATGGTAAAAATGAACTGAGCATGGAAGGAATGGTCACACACTGTTCTTTTATTGCCTGTGTTCTACCTGTAAAGGAGAATAACAGTAGGACTATTTGCTGTCATGTTGAAATGAGCTTGCACATGGACAGTTCAGAGAACAGACATGACATGAAAGAATTTTTAAGCATCTAAGAAATACCACTGTGATTTTTGACTGTTTTATTTCTACTAGATGGTTTAGATGGTCTAGCAGATAAGGAATCAGGCCAACTGAGACGTAAATTCTAGCTCTATCATTAGCTGGCCAAGTGTCTCTGAGAAAATTGCATGAGTCTTTCAAGCCTCAGTTCCCATGCTGGTATGACAAGATATTTCTCACTGGATTACTATGTCATGAAGGGTAAGCACTCCTTTGTACTTGTAACTTACCAGTATTGTGCTGCTGATTTCCCTGTTTCAGTGACACTCTTGTGGTGATGTTGTGTTCCCCAATATATTGTGCACCCTAATTAACTTATCTGGGGGGCCAGAGAACAGAATAGCTACAATATTAAACATAGAGGTTAGGCAATGGTAGCACACATGCCTTTAATCCTAGCATTCCAGAGGCAGAGATCCCTCTGGATCTCTGAGTTCAAAGCCACACTGGAAAAAGCTAAGCATGGTGACACACACCTTTAACCCAGGAAGTGATGGCAGGAGGCAGAAAGGTATATAAGGTGTGAGGACTAGGAACTAGAGCCTATTAAGCTTTTAGGCTTTTGAGCAGCAGTTCAGCTGAGATCCATTTGGATGAGGACATAGAGGCTTCCAGTTTGAGGAAACACGATCAGCTGAGGAATTGGTGAGGTGAGCTTAGCTGTAGCTGGTTCTGTCTCTCTGATCTTAGAGCATTCATTCCAACACCCGGCCCTGGGTTTGTTTTTATTAATAAGATCATGTAAGATTCTTGCTACACACTCTCTTCAGCTCTACATAGTGGGTAGGTTCTGACAGGTAGTATTTCCATGCCCATTTCCCAGACAAGGGAAATGAGGAAAGGAGATGATATTAAGTGATAGATCTGAGTGTCTCTCAGCATTTTCCTGGCAGTAAAAGTGGTGTGACTCCAAAGCCAAAGCACTGCGTTTGACTGCCTAAAGCATGCAGTCTAGAAAAGATCCTTGGAATTGTAGTTAATGACTAGTTTATCTTGATTTTTGCTTTACATTTTGAAAAGGAAGAATTGGTAAATAAGAACTATCATATAAACACTGGTAGGTTCCTTGAGTGGCCCTGATCCTGGTTCTGCAAGCATTCTCTAAGTCATATCAATATTTACACTCAGTTTCACTATCTCCACATCCTTTGGCAGGTTCAAGCCCCTTTCCAACTGCTCTGCTTCTATTAAGGACTGCCCAACTTTACACAGTCCCACCCACCTCAAATATGATTCCTGGTATTTCAGTCTTACTTCTTTGGGACTAAAGTTACTTACACATTATAACCACTCACCCCCCCCACCCCCAGGAAACATAAGATTGAATAAAGGTATACTACATATTTGTTTACAAGTACACTGACACAAATTTTGAAGAAAAAAAAAAGAATCTTAATACTAAATAGAAAACATCTCAAATGGCATTTCATTTTTTTTTTCAGTATGTCACATGCATGGAGACCTAAGTGGAGATCCTATCTACACTGGAATTGTGTTCTGCAGGTGTAGATGCCCATTTGTTCATTCATAGCAGTAGTATTTGGTGGGCTGATGCTACACATTAGAGGTTCTGGGGGGTTCTGAGAGCACAACCATGATATAACATAGGAAAATACTTCAGTTTTATAGATCTGACATTCCAGAAAAGATAGAGATACACACAAAGCAGATGAATGTTTAAAAATATACATGGGGGTACTCAGACCTTGAAAGGCAGCATAGTGTGATACCTGAATGGAAATTCTAGAGCCAGATTCTTTGATATGAATGCCTGATCTGTGTTAGAGGATCCACGCCCTCTGTGTAACCATGCTGTAAGCAGAGAGGGCTGAAAACAAGGCAACAGTATACCCAGACCCTCTGCTCCATGGGGGTCAGAGGCAGTCTGGCTATGCCATGTCTCCTAGGTCACACATTAATCAAGGATTACTTCCCTACCAAGAGAAAATGTCACCCCTATCAAATAGATGAAGTGCCCTATGCCCCATGTCTCTATCCCTATCAGGTAGCACAAGTCAAATGTTAATTTGCCCACCTCCCTGCAATGCAAAACACCAATTTTACTTGAAAATGAGGTGGGAAAACTGAGGAAAAGTGCTAAAAGTAGGCAATTGTGATTAAGAAGTTCTATAATGATGGCAGCAACTGTCTCAAGTCACACAGCAGTCAAGGACATAAGTAAAGAACAATAGTTAGGGAGATGTATACAGAATTTTCTTGAGGAGTGAGGAACTGAATAGATCATGGGTTTGGTGCTAGAGCACTCGGCATTAGTAAGAGTCCACTTACCATTCATATTCATATGTTTAAAAGGATGACATCAGGGCATTTATATTTCTTCATTTTGCATTCAGAACCCAGAGAAGAAGTAAACAGAGAGTTGGATTTACCTAACATTCTAGTTATACTAATTGTATGCAAGAAATTATTGTATGAACAACAATAGAGTTTAAACATGGAAGGACCAAGGAGGCATTAAGAATAAGAGGAGAAAAGGTGTGGTGAGAATTTAATTGGATAGGAATTGGGGAAAGTGTAGAGTGCACAGAATTATGATTGTAGGGTGGCTGTGGCTGTTGGTAATGATGGTCTCTGCATCAGAGCAGAGATGACAGGGAAAAGTCTTATGGCAAAACAATCAGGGAAGTGAAATCTGGGTATTGACAATTTCATCTTATGGGTAGGAAATCATCAGTTAATAGGAGCTTTGCTGGAAATACTAAACCAACCTGGAGGGAAAAAAAGTGGCTGCCTGGGAAAGGAATCAGGATATGACTGAAACATGAAACATGGAGTGGTCACTCTTGACATAACTTCATGTCAAGGGATTCAGAGCCAGAAGTTTTAGATGGAAAAGGCAAAAATAGAGATGCAGATAATATAAAGAACTATTCAGGATGCTGTGTGGATGGACACACACACACACACACACACACACACACACACACACACACAAATTCAATTGGGCTCTGAGGAAAGCAGTTCTCATAGGAGGCTGGGTTTAGTTTATTTGGGATTAGAGAGGAAATACAGAGAGAAAGTTGAAGATTGTAGTAGTTATTTTTATCATTTCTGTGACAAAATACCTAAAAAATAAACAGCTTCAGGGAAGAAGGGATTTTGAAGGTTCATACTTTGAAGAGGAAGAAACGGCAGCAAGAGCTTCAGGGAGATTGTGTTTTGCATCTGCAGTCAGGAAGAAGACAGCAATTAAAGCTGGTGTTCAGCTCAGTCCCCCTTTTTGTTTAATCTTGGACCCCAGCACAGGAAATAACATTACTCACATGCCCACATTTAAAGTGTGTTTTACCACCATAATTGACCTTATCTAGAAAATCCTTCACAGATATGCAGAGGTATCTGTTCCATAGATGATTTCGATAATATCATGCTGTAGAATAATCCTTTTCTACACTACGAATTTGCATTACTCTCATTGGCTAATAAAATGCCAACAGCTCTGTAACTAGGTAGGAAGTTAGGCAGGAAAGCCAGACTGAGAATGATGGGAAGAAGGAGGGTGGAGTCGAGAGAGATGCCAGCCAGCCACTGAGGGAACAGGATGTGTAAAAAATGAGGTAACAAGCCATGAGCCACATTGTGAAGCATAAGTAGAAATATTTGTTATTTTAAGTGTAAGAGTTAGCTAGTAACAAGCCTGAACTATCTTCTAAGCATTTATAATTCATATTCAGCCTCTGAGTCAGTTATTTTGGACTGGGTGATTGGGACAGGAAATTTTTTTTTTCAGAGTTAAAAGCCTAGAGGTCAGAGCAAGAGCTGAAAAACCTTACCCTTCACTGCTTCTGCTGTCTTTCCTCTCTGCAAGAGATCTACTTCTGTCTGCTTTTTCTTTTTTTTTTCTTTTCTTTTCTTTTTTTTTTTTTTTTACAATACCAACCATCACAGAAGTATAAGAGACTTAGTTTCCAATGCATTTGGAATTACAGCAGGTAAAGTGGGAGGGGTCTGAAAGCAGTGGAATAGTAGAAACAGGGACTAGAAAAGGGGATGCAGAAAGCCATCTAGCACTGGAGCAAGTGGGTAAGCAACGCCTGCCATTTGAGAGTTTCTTTTAATATAAACAGGAATGTGGGACCATTGTGAATGGACTGGAGGTAAGACTAGAGATTAGATTGTCCTGGGCTTGCAGCTGTGTGTCCTGGATCTCTGTGGATGGAAACCAAAAGTAAACAGAGTATACAAGAAGTCCATCTCCACTCACACAAGTCTTGATTAAAGGTTGGAGAGGTGGTGGTACTTCTTGTGCAGGACTTCTCCCTCTGCAGCTGTGAGAGGGAAGTGATGAGTTTTCAGGAACTTGGTTACAGCTGCCTGCACATAGACCCTACTTAGTGCTTATCAATGGAGTATGAATAAATCCAGGGAAAGCTCCATTGACTAATGAAGCTGGGTGCCCATTGATTGACCTTTCTGCTGGTGATTTTAATGCTGAAACTTTTCACACTGTGGTTAAATATACTTCACAGCTGGCTGTGTTGCACTGGGAATCCTTTATGGAGGAGAAGCGCCACTGGCAATCCATCAAAAGCATGATTTTGTTGTACCATGCACATGTTTGAACGGACCCCCCCCCCCCAGGGCAATGGCCACAAGAAAACAAAAACTCCTCTTGCAGCTGGATGCCAGTCTTCAGATTTTCACATGTAAACCAGGCCTGGAACTCCTCTGGTCTCTCTGCACTCTGATTCCTCGGGATGTGACAATGTCATTCATTGTTTGCTTGGTTGTCCTTGAGGACTCACTGTCACTTCTTTCTGAGGGGAGCAAATAGCTGACTCTAAGAAAGTTGAGTGCCCTGTATTTACTGTTCATGCTAATTTGGCTCTGCTGTCAAAGTGTCTGCAGTTCCTGGTGTTCCACAGGATGGAAATGCACAGCTAGATGCCCGGGAGATGACAAGCAGAAACATTCGGCAGGCCATGCAATGAAGCTGTAAATGGGAGGAGAGCGGATGGGAAATACTGACAAGTGGCAAGTAGGGAAAAGTGACAGAGAATGAATTCCCTAGGGGACAATTAGTGAAACATGCCCCAGTGAAACAGCAGCCCTGAGTTCCAAAGACAATTCTCAATTAAGTCCTCAGATGGTTTGCTGCACAGAGTTGATGAATTGGTTCATTCCTCATCACTATCTGCAGAGTATCGTCAAACACCCATATCCCCATCTGTTTCATTAATAAATTAACTTAAATCCATAATGCTAGCAAAGAAATGGGTTGTCTGCCCTATGATAAGTGGTCAAAATTCATTCCTGGCACCATCTTCATAGAAGGCTCTGCAGGGACTGGAGCTGACGAATCAAAGGGATTTTTAAGGATGACTCTTGCTTTGAGTTTTCATTTCACTTCACTACAGAAAATATAAGTGCAAGAACAAAATTAGAGAGAAATAAATAAATGTATTGCATTGTTATTCTTGGTCATCCTGAAAAAGGGAACTCTAGTCTTATGACATCTTTAACCTGGTAAGTGGACATTTACAAGGACATTCTAGCAAAATATATTATGGCCATTTTATTCTTATCTTTATAAAAGTCCAAGTGGAGACAGACCAGAATTCAAATGCATCAGCTGTGTTGTACTCTAGAGCTTAAGAGTTAAGGGCTTGTGGAGTGAGTAGAAAATTTCTTAATAAAGAGAAATGAAAAAAAAAATAAGAAAAAGAAAAAAAGAGTTAAGGGCTTTGGATAAGAGCCAAATGGGCATTTGGAGTATTTTTGTCTCCATCTTAATCCTTCTCAACAATAAGTGACAGTTGATGGTTTTGTTGAAACATGAATGCATGACTTGGCAAAATAAAGGTCCTAGGCAAGGAGAGATGTATGTAGAGAGTGACAGGGACTGAAGTTAGGTGGGAGTGGGTAGAAACAAGTGGGAAAGGAGGAACTAGAGACAACATATGTATGAATCATATCTATGTATCCCTATCAACAAGGACGATAGATAAGGCGATGGTGTGCATGGAGATACAGAGGGTCTTGCTGAGATGTTGGAGCTTGTCTGATTGCAGGTGAGAGGAATCTAGAAGGCTTACTGAGAGAGAGTGATGGTATAGGAGGAAAGAGCTGTAAACCCAGGAAGAGAATCCTTAAGAAGATAAGAGGAGAGAAGGATCCTTTCAACAAGGGGAGAAATACCCAAAAGAACTGAGGTATAGGACATACTTGAGAGACAGAGGACACAGCCATCCAGTTGTCTTCCTAGAGAGACAGTGTAGGACTGCTGAGATTCACACACACACACACACACACACACACACACACACACACACACACACAAACACACATACACTGATTTGATTGCATTGTTGGTTTGGACTTGGGTGCTTAATTCTGAGAATCTGTCATACTCGCAAACCCTTCTATTTATAACCCAAATTTTGATGTTTTTGAGATGGGGGAGGGTTACAAACTTAGGCCTTTTGTGATAAACTATTTATTATAAATTCATCATTTCTTGGAAAAAGTACACTGCATTTTGCAGTTTTGAAGAGAGCACCAACAGAATAAGGCAGGGAGAATATTATCTCTAAAAGCTTATGCATCATGCTCTTAAAATGTTAATGTCCCATTTCCAGCTGAACAAATAAACCACTACAACTTGGATGCAACCAGTCCTAATGAATGTGAGCGCCAGGCTCGAAAATAAAGAATCCGCTTTTGATTGCAGAAAGCATCTTTCACAAGGGAAAAAAAATCAAGTCATTATTTAAAAATTGTTCCATTAATGTGCCACGAACAAAGGACAGTTAGCTTGAAAAGACCAAGCAGCTTTTATTTTTGAGCACTTTATTTTCAATGGGATTATAAGCAGGATCCTCAAGCAACTCTTCAAACAGACAGAACACCAGGATGAAATACTGAGCCCCTTTGGTTCACTTATTGTGTACTTATTGTCCAGCTTTCTTCTCATCCTTAATGCAGTTGCCAGTTGTTTTGCTGCTATGATTGCCATTGTCGAGTTGGGGGAAATGGAAGGGTCTGCAGAGGCTACTGTCCTCTGTGGTTCAATGTTGTTCATTAAGTAAGTGGGGAGGCAAATGCACTTGCAGCGTCATGCAGGAAACCCACTTGATGTATTATTTCTTTCTTTTTCTTCTTTTTCTTTTTCTTTTTTTTTTAGAAGGTACCTTAGATGGGCTAGATATTAAACCAGAAGTGAGGATGAGCTTACTTCTTTTCTCTGCTTCATTCTATTTCCTGGTTTGGATTGATGTCGACATGGTAAATGTAAAGTCATTACTGAAGCTATTTTATACTTTCAAAGACTATATGGAATCATATACACATATAAATACATGCAACTAAATGCCATTGAGGCAGGTCTTGCTCTTCCCAAAACCAATAATATATTTTTGAGATCTATGGTTGCATAAGTCAGAGGGGGATTCTTCCATTATTAATATGGAACCAGGCAATCTTGAGGCTAGAAGTCATAATTTGTAGGTGCTGAGATTGCTAAAACGATCATATGAAAACACAGTTAGGATCAACCTAAGAACCAGAGGAATGTGTGGCCTTTACACTTAGGGTAAAAAAAAAAAAAAGTTCCTAGGCTGAAAAAATATCCTCATCCCAGATGGTCTTTGTAGATTCCTGAAGGAAGACACAGCTGAATATAAGCCAGTACCCCCAGCCAATACATGCTGTCTGTTCTATTGTTTGTGTCTTTCACTAGAGTACATTATTAATAAATTATTATTTTGGCTCATGTTATTTGCCAGCTACAAGTGTAAAGGATATGGTGATGTTTAGGATTAAACAAGTGGGGAGGCAAAAACACCCACTGATACTTAGAATTAAGAGATGTGTTAGAGGCCATGTGACTGTAGACTACTTATCCATGGCTGCAAAAGTCACAGAAGTGACCAAGAAACAATGCACATCAGAAAAGAGACAAACTTTAGTGGTTTTTCTTTTTTCCACCTCTTTTCATACACTAGGCAAGGATGGCAAGATGTCTAGTTAAGCACACATAGTGACAACATAATAAATGAATCTACTGTCAAATTCAATCTGAACAATGTTTAGTTCTTTTAAAAGATAAAACTGAATGTTAGTTAAAGTTAGGATAGCTGCTGAAATATGTGCTAAAGTATCTTGAGTCTGGGAACTGGATCAATATTTAAAATGCTTGGTGCATAAACTGAAGGACCTGAGTTCTGATCCCCAGCACCCATGTAAAATCTGGGTGTGGTGGTGCACACCTGTATCCTAGGTGGGGGTATGTCTTCATTACCATGACCAAGGCAGCTTGAAGAAGAAAGTTTTATTTGGGGCTTATAGTTCCAGAGGATTCACGTCCATGACTATCGTGACAAAGGTCATAGCGGCAGGCAGGCAGGCAGGCATGGTGCTGGAGCAGTAGCTAAGAGCTTACATCTTGATCCACAAGCATAAGGCAGAGAGCTAAATAGGAATGGCATGGGCTTTTGAAACCTGAAAGCCCACTGGCAGTAACATACCTCCTCGAACAGGTTCACACCTCCTAATTCTTCACAAACAGTTCCACCAACTGGGAACCAATCATTGGGATATAAGAGCCTATGGGGGCCATTCTCATTCAAAAAAGCACAACAGGGAAGGAGGTGACAGGAGGGTCATAGGACCTTTCTGGCCATTCAGTCTAGCCAAAATGATGAGCTCTAGACTCAGTCAGTGACCTGGTCTCAAAAAATAAAATTTAGAGCAGTGGACAGAGAAGCTGACCTCTGGCTTCCACGTATGTACTCACTAATGAACATAACCTACCCCCCACCCCCCTGTGCACATGCACATACCACCACCTGAAAATATGGCTGGATCTCTAATTCTAGCACTCAGGAGATTGAGATAGGAGAGTTGCTTTGAGTTTGTGGCAAGTCTTGAACACTGTACAAAGTGTTCAAGGCCCAGCCTGTGATACACAGTGGAACCAAGTCTCAAAAAGTATTTTAAGAGCATTTTTATTGCCTTCAATTATCTTCTTTTTCTACTTCCACCTCTCAACTAATCATTCACTTTTGCCAAGTTCCTTGTAAGAATCAATGAGGTGTCACTGAGGTGACAACCAGGTAACACAAGCTCATCTGTGAACATTTAAGCAAGAAAGCATTACTGGAGTGGAAATGGCCAATAGGCTGGCCTAGCTCTGCCTCCCTTGCATGGGGAAATATAACTATGTATCACCATACTAGGCTTTTTCTTCTCCTTTGGCAAGTTTTCATAAATTCTTTGAGAATTCTGTACAATGTATTTTGATCATATTCACCCCTTTCCCATACCCTCCAAGATCTGCTCCACTTTCCTAAGCACCCTACTTTGTGTCCTCTTCTGTTGCTGTTTTTAACTCAAGTTCAGTTTTTGTTGCTCATATAGTCTTGAATGTTTGTTTTTCTCAGGATCAAACCCAGGTCCTCATTCTTACAAGGCAAGCATGTTACTGACCTCGTTAACAGTTTAGCCTTCATCAAATTTAAGTAACATTTTTTTCTTTCTTTTTTAATTTGGAAGATGGGTCCATGGCACACCATACTTCCATCACTCATGTTTATTTTGGTTCTTGTGCCTTTGCCTTGCTCTGTGCCCACATCAAGAACCTTCCCAGAGCCTGGTGGTGGTGGTGGTGCACACCATTAATCCCAGCACTCAGGAGGCAGAACCAGGTGGATCTCTGTGAGTTCAAGACCAGCCTGGTCTACAGAGCGAGTTCCAGGACAGGCACCAAAACTACACAGAGAAATCCTGTCTCAAAAAACAAAACCAAACCAACCAAACAAACAAAAACAAAAACAAAAAATCCCCCCAAAAACAGACAAACAAACAAAAACAAAAGCAAAACACCCAAAACAACAAAACAAAAAAACCTTCCCAGACACGGAGCTTTAGCAGCAACAAACCCAGCACCTGCCCTTCAGGTCTGCCATGGTATGTGGGGCAGCATTTTTCCAGGGTCTATATCCATCCTTCTCTTTTCTTTTTTTTTTTGAGCTGAGGATCGAACCAGGACCTTGTGCTTGCTAGGCAAGCGCTCTATCATCTTTTTCTTAAACCTTAAATCGACGGACACCCAACTGGCCTTTGCTGACTACTTTGTTGCAAGCATTCATGCTCTAACAATCCACACCTGTCCAATATGTCCTCTCTTCATCCTCACCACAACCCTATGAGGAGGAGGGCAGTAAGCATACACGTGGCCAGTGCAGCTCTGCTCACCTCTGTCAGGCCTATAATTTCATTGTTCTGGGACACATCAAGCATATATCAGCCTTAGTAGCTTTTTCCTATAGTTGCCCTTTTCTAAGCCATTCTCTTCTACCCACCTCACCTGACTCAAACACATCTCTTTAAATGCCCTGGCCTTTTCTATGTGCAGCTTTCTACACCAAATGGTCTTAAACTCTAAACTATAATAGCAGTGGTTCAAAAGTGTATATTTTCTACACAATTTTATGTTCCATTGGTAATATATCTGGAGGTGACAAGTGGGCAAAAGTACCTCCAATGCTTCATAGTTGCACCTTGCTCTGCCCAGAAAGGGACATCAAAGGGCTCCACAGAACACAATCTGAAAGCTTATTTTCCAGACCACAAATCCTCTAGGCCAATATTTTATAACCACATATGTAAGGCATGTCATAAACAATGTATTATAACATGTATTTAAGAATTAGAGTTGAAAATAATTTACTCTACCCACCTAATTTTATTTTGTAAATTAAGAGAGATACTGTGGTAGGTGCACTGTCTGTGTTTCTGCTTGATTTTTCAAAGTTAAGGCCACATGTCATGACTGGGTCTCTTCACCACCCTCTATATCAGTGGGTCTCAACCTTCTTAAACTTTAAAATAGTTTCTCACATTTTACTGACCCCTCAACCATAAAATTATTTTGATTACCACTTCATGACTATAATTTTGATACTGTTATGAACTGCAATCTAAATATCTGTGTTTTCTGAGGGACTTAATTGACCCCTGTGAAAGGGTTGTTTGACTCCCAAAGGGGGCTGGAAACTACTGCTCTACATAGATTTCTGTACCACAGATATTTACAAAGTACTTTGTTTTCCTGGACCAGAACCACTTGTTGCTTTGAGAATCCCAGTTTTTGTTGCTTTTGTTGGAACTAGCAAACTCCATTACTTGTGTGTGATCCTAGCAGGGCAGGGAATTAGGGATCTCTGTACAAAACTGGAAAAAAAATCCAGTTGTGATCTCAACTGTGCTGATGGCTTCTTCTCATTGATAATTGGTTGGTGACTTTCACTGAT